>NW_005354595.1:3255411-3309505 GCF_000412655.1 Myotis brandtii
TTCTACAGAGCTGTGACCCCAATGAGGATGACTATAGTAAATCTCTGACAAATTCCTTAGACCTCGCCATCACTAGGCTGGATGAGCAGTGTGTCCTAAGCAACTCTGGCTACAGCCAACACCAAACAGCAACCTCAGAGCACAGGCACGTGCCTTGATGACATTCTGAGTGCAGACACCTGCACCGCAAGTCTCTTTGGACCTTCCTTGGAATGGCTTGATTTCCACCGGGAGAGCATTTGTGGGCCCTGTGGATGAACGGCTCCACGAATCTCCAGCATTGCTGCTGCGGGAACCACTGCCAAAAGGAGATTCCTTGGAGTGGTGATGCGAGTGTATCTTGTTTGCCTTCCCTGAATGCAGGGAAGGACTGGAAAGAAGCAATCAGATGGGATGACTGGCTGTTAGCAGTTTCCAGCTGACTTTGCCAGGCCCAGAGAACTATGACCTAACCTCTGCTTCAGGGAGACTACAAACAAATGTAAACAATCAGTTTCCAAGGCCAGCGTCCAACTCCTGGTGTCTTGGTCCCCTCTGCATTGTAATGTATGTCTCAGTATCCTGGTAACTGCTGAGGAGGCTCTCAGGCGAGAGGACCAGTACTGATTGCAATCTCAATAAAAGGCAAGGTCTATGTGTGCACATCTTTTACAGTTAACGAGATCCTGTTATTTCCAGCACCTTGCTCAATACCCACAATAATGTGGAACAGCAAGTTTTGCTATTCTCATGCCACAAATAAAGAAACTAAGAGTTAGTGGCAGAACTGGGGCTAAACTCTAGGTTTACCCACTATTGGAATAATTTTCCATCTTCTGCTTTTTCATAAAATGAGATGAGTATTATAATAAGAACTAGAAGCCTAGCACGTGAAATCGCGCGGCCCCACCCACTCACTCAGCCTCACCGTGCTCGCAGCCCTGCCCACCCATGCCGGTCTTTGGTCATTAGGGTGTTAGGGCCACAGGCCTTTTATAATATAGATACCTTCTTTGAAAGTTTCTTATATGGTCTAGAGATTATGTAAACACTTTAATAAGTGCATATATTTATATACCCATCTCTGCATGTATAAACACATATGTTTACATATATATGGCATTTAGCCTTTCACCTGGCATAAAGTAGTCCCTCCATAAGAAATACTTTGTTGTTTTGTTTGTTTGTTTGAAGTAAAGCAGCATAGTATAATTGTTCAGGCATGGTTTCTGAATTCAGGTCAATTTAGGGTGATATCACGACCTTGGACAAGAAAGGGTACCTGCTACATGTGCCCTGATCAGGAATCGAACTGCCTCAATTTCTTAATCTCTCAGGGATTAGTTTGTTTACCTGAAAATGGGAATAATAATTTAAAAGAAACAAACGAAGGTTTGAATGAGAGTTGTATAGATAGAAGATAGGAATTTGCTTCCCAACACTGAAATGTAAGAAGCAAACCACTACTTTGATTAGGTAGAGCTAGAGTCTCCTTTCTAAGCTCTATGCAAAGATTCAAAAGTTTTCCATGAGGCCTGAATAGAAGAAAGAACTCCCTTCTAAAATCTATAGCTGTTCCTGAGATGTTGAAATTAAAATGTTTCCATTCACGAACAGGAAACTCTTTGCCCCCAGGCGAAGCATGAGCATTGGACTATTTTCCAAAGGTCCCCAAACTGACTCTCAGTGGCCAATTCTGTGGTGTCCATGTACCACTCCATCGGAAATCCTGACAGCATCTTAGGATGCTGCATATCAGGATGCTGCCTAGTTTCTGTCACTTGTGGGACCTGCCCCAGCATGCTCTCTAACCCGGGGCTTTAGGATGATAACCTATGCCTACCTTGTAGAGCCAGTTCTGCCTCCTTCCCCACACTAGATACCAACTTCCCTCAATAAGTCCCTCAAACAAAGGTCTGAGGATGGGAGTAGATATGAGGGTGTCTTAGATGCTTTATCTTTGCAGGTTGCAACACAAAAGCCTTTAATAACTCTGTCAAGGGGAGGGGACATGTGCTCTGGACACATTTTTTTGACCCTCTTATCATAAGGAAAACACAAATTAATACCCAAAATTTTTTTGCCAACAACAATAATTTTTATGATAACCTTAATCAATAAAGAAATTTAAAAAATAATAACAATAATTAATAATAATAATAATAAGAAGAAGGGCCCCAGCTTAGCTGTCACAATACAGCAAGGTTGTGGGTTCAATCCCCGGTCAGGGCTCATAACAGGAATCAACCAGTGAATGCATAAACAAATCAATGTTTATTTCTCTCTCTCTAAAAAAATATTTTAAAAAAAGAAGCAGAAGAAATAACATGTAGTATCAAGTATTGTATGGCATATTGTAAACACTTAATAATTGGCCCCAGCTTAGCTGTCACAATACAGCAAGGTTGTGGGTTCAATCCCCGGTCAGGGCTCATAACAGGAATCAACCAGTGAATGCATAAACAAATCAATGTTTATTTCTCTCTCTCTAAAAAAATATTTTAAAAAAAGAAGCAGAAGAAATAACATGTAGTATCAAGTATTGTATGGCATATTGTAAACACTTAATAATTGGTAGTATAATTACTGTGCTATTGCAGTTTTATGCTTCTGTTATTGCCTCATGGATCTTGGAGTGAGAAACTGTGATATAGAACAAGCACTTTGTCAGATGATTAATGACCAGGTTATCCAAAATAAGTAGAAATGAGATCTTGAAATCTCATCTGGGATTTTATTTGCTAACCTCCCCTACTTCCTTAATGTTGTTTGGCTTGACTCAAGAAAGATAATTTGTCAAATATTAAGATGGAGCAATATCATTTGTGCAAGTACATAAATATGACATGAGGAGATCCAAACCAGCAGTATCTTAAAAGAATAATGAACTCTGACCAAGCAGGGTTCATTCCAGAAATGCAAGGATGGTTCAATGCTGAAAATGTTGATAACTGCATTACATCAATACATCAGATGGTAAAGGAAAAAAACATGATCATCTTGATGAAATATACCATACTGTCCTGATTAAACTAGAAATAGTACAGAAGGAATTGAATGATAGTTCTCACATGGTAAAGAATAATGAGAAGTTAATTTCAAACTTGAAAAGTAAACACCAGGTGCATTATCTAACATTGTTCTGGAAATTTAAGTCAGTGAAATAAGGTACAAAGAGATAAATGTATTAAAAAGGAGGTTTAAAAATCAATTATTATTTAGTTTCTTAACCTCAAAAGACACAAAAATGAGAAACTTACTAGTTTAGAAAGGTTACTGGCTACAACTAAATATATAATAATAACTTATTTACATAACTACAGTGGGTAAATTAAATATTAGTAGGAAATTGGTAAATTCAATTTAAAAATCCATCTAAAATAAATTTAATAACACCATATCCAAAAAATCCTCCAAATTTGTATAGATGTAAATGTAAGAGCAATAACTATATAACATTTAGAAGAAAATATAGGAATAAATTTTCATGGCTGTGGTTTAGGCAAAGTATTCATATATATAACACTGAAAGCACAAACAGAAGGAAATAAATTGGACTTGATAAACATTTAAAACTTTTGTGCTTCAAAGAACACTTTTAAGAAAGTGAAAAGATAGCCCACAAATAAAGAAAACATATTTCCAACTGATTTGTAAATATTGACTAGGGACTTGTATTCAAAATATATGAAAAACTCCTACAACTCAATAATGAAATGACAACCCAGTTAAAAAATGGGCAAAGGATATGAATAGACACTTCTCTGAAGAAGCTGTACAAATAGCCAATATGCACATTAAAAGATGCTCAAAGTCATTACATGCAATTCAAAATCACTTCAAGAAATACCACTTCAAGTCCACCTGGGTGGTGTATGAGAACTGATTACTCAGTTACTATCTCAGGATCATGTCAACAAATGCTACTGAGCTCAATAGATGCCTACAATTGATATATCAAGAAGCAGCATACAAATGTAATTTAGAAATAGAAACACAAGTTAAAGTAGTTGAAATGTCTGATATGTGTTCAAAACTGGTAAATAGGAACAGAGAGAGAAAGAATTACTACGCTGTATTATAAAAACTTTAGTAGTATTTGATTTTTTAAAAGAAGTATATTCATGCATAACATAGTTGAAATAATAAAAATGGAGATGAAAATCTGTACTCTGTAGGACTGACGTGTGGGTGAGAGATAACATGTGGGAGGAGCCTGGCTCAGACTGCCCGGTCAGTGGATGCAGTGCCACAGCCCACGCCTTAGTGCTGCATCCCAGCCTGCAGACCCTGCCAGGCCTCCATGTGAGTCCTCGTGCTCTCTGCAGCCGAAATCTGTTGCTTTGTGCACTTTTTTTCTCAAGGAAGATGTAAAGAAATTATCATGGCCTTTTCTCATAAATCCATAACCTTTGTCTCTGCCTCTTTCCTGACATCCTGCCTTATTTAATCATGACTTCAGCAAATCTAAACCCATGGCTTCTCTAACCCAAATGATACTTGCAGAAGCTCAGAGGCACTGATAAAAGAAGAATCCTTTGCTTCCAGTTGGTGCCAGTCAGCTGGCACTGCTGGATCCCACCCTCTGAAGGTGTCCGTGCTCTCACCAGAAGTGGCTTAATGATGGGCTCCCGTGCCCAGTGCCCAGGACGCCCCTTTACAGTCTGTCTGCCTATCACTTCCTGTCTCTGATGGATGGGCAGTAGATGGCAACAAGTGGCTTCCTCCCAGATGCCAGCCAGCCCTATGAATGTTTCTCTTAGTTTGAGAAAGAACCTGGCTGAGCACAGAACGGTTTTTGGCAGACAACAGGGGGATGAGTCAAGGCAAAAAGCAGAACTGAGCCATGGTGAACTTTAGTCACCAGAATGGCATTTGCCATTCAACAAACATGTATCGGGCTGTGCTGTGGGCCGCTCACCCGATGCTCAGTTACCCCGTGAATAGGCATTTCTCCTCATTTAGCACATGGAAAGCAGACAGAGAGATGTTAGGTGACCCTCTGTTAGGCTCCCAGCTAGGCCCTGCTGAAGGCAGGATTTGAACTGTTTCCAAAGTAGTGTTTCTTTCATGTCACAGCTACCTCTCCTCCATCCCAGGCAATGGATGAGGATGTTTGCTAAACCAGGCAGGCTCGGGGTCAATCCTGCAGATGGGAAGGACGAAGACACTGGCTCTCCTGTGCAGGCCTTCCCGATAGATCTCAGTGTAGGTGCTGCCCAACCTGAAACAGCACGTGTGGACAGGTGTCTCTTTCAGGCTGCAAATAACAAGAACTCGGGTAGCCTCAGATGCAGAGATTTTGTGGAAAGATAGTCAGGGAAGTAGGGAAGTTCCAGACACTGGCCACTGCTCTGCCAAGCCTCGTGCCCGAGAAACAACAGCAGCCTGGGGTGTTTACCGTCCTTGGAGGCCACCACGGAGTTCCCTCTTCTGATGCTCTTTATTCCTGCGCTTCCCTTCCGTGTCTCTTTAGCCCCCTCTACTCCCAGGTTTCTCCAGTGTTTCTACTCCTTTTTACTGAATTTTCTCTATGTATTATAACTTTTCTAGAGAAATCCCAACGGTGTCCTTTACATGTAATATGGGATGTGGCTGTAGGGCAGATGCTCAAGGCTGCTGCCCATTACCTGAGATCTGAATTCTAGCCAGAGAGTGAATCTTTGGTCTAATCCAGGGGTCCTCAAACTTTTTAAACAGGGCTTGGCTAGAGGATGCTGACAGAGCACCCCCAGGCTCATTCTAAGGTGAGGAAGCTGGTGGTGCACAAAGCTGAGGTTTGTGGAGACACAGGGGAGGGGGCAGAGGAATGAGAAATGGGCCTGGGTTACAGTTGGGTTCTGATCCCTAATCAGCATGTCACTGCAGCTATGTCTCTTCATTGTGGCCACTTTCCATCTGGAAAGAAAAGAGAGTCTTTCCAGCATCAGATATCTAAGAGTCTATATGACAGGGAAGCCTGGCCAGTGGTTGAGTGTCAACCTATGAACCAGGAGGTCACAATTTGATTCCTTACCAGGGCACATGCCCGGGTTGTGGGCTCGATCCCCAATGTGGGGCATGCAGGAGGCAGCCAATCAGTAATCCTCTCTCATCATTGATGTTTCATCTCTCTCTTCTTCTCCCCTCTCCCTTCCTCTCTGAAATCAATAAAAATATATTTTTTAAAAAAGAAGAAGTAGAGGTCTTAGGACTTCAACTTTAAAAAATTCTTTAAATAAAAAAAGACAGGGAAGAGGCTGGGAGCTCTGAAGATACAAGAGTAAGTGGAGGGGGAAATAGCAAGTTCTGTGCATCTGCCCCATTTGCACGATATTGGAATTCTTTCCTGTTTCATGTAGACAATGAGTTGCTTAGTAGAGGCTTCCAGGAGAGGTAGGACTCTTTTTCTCTCCTGGAAAAGGAAAGACCCCTGTTCCACTTAGAAAAAAAAAATAAAGAAAAGCTATAAACCTCCTTCACCTTTTAAATTCCCTGTTTGGTTGATCAGCATCACCCTCTGTCTAGCTGCCCCAGCTGGACACCTAGCCATCATTCCAGTTGCTCCGCCTCCCTGGTCTCCATTGCTTTACTTCTCTGTGGGCCGCTCTCATCCTGGATGAAGGATGGGATTCGGGCCTTAAGAGAGGGGATAATGGCATCGGATATTGGAAAGGCAGCACACGGGCAAGGCTTTTTGTTTGCTCGGCTAGAGGATGCTGACAGAGCACCCCCAGGCCCATTCTAAGGTAAGGAAGCTGGTGGTGCACAAAGCTGAGGTTTGTGGAGACACAGGGGAGGGGGCAGAGGAATGAGAAATGGGCCTGGGTAGGTTCATCAGGATCCAACTTTCCTGTGTTGTTTTTTTTCTTCCATATTTTTTATCCATCTCATAAAGAAACAAACCTTGATTTCTCATGAACTCATTTCGAGTCCTGGCTTCAACCCTTTTCCGAGTAACTCACTCCACGTGTTCCCCCCTCCTGCCGGATTGAATTCTCCTGGAGGCTCTGACATTATTTGTTCTTTAACAAACATTGCTTAGCCTGACCTCCGGGCCAGGTGCTGCACTGGGATTTGGGGGAATCCTCTCTCATCATTGATGTTTCATCTCTCTCTTCTTCTCCCCTCTCCCTTCCTCTCTGAAATCAATAAAAATATATTTTTTAAAAAAAGAAGAAGTAGAGGTCTTAGGACTTCAACTTTAAAAAATTCTTTAGCCGAAACCGGTTTGGCTCAGTGGATAGAGCGTCGGCCTGCGGACTGAAGGGTCCCCGGTTCGATTCCGTCTAATCAGTTGTCACTGGGGTGAGGGAGTCCCAGCGCACAGAGCATGACAAGTTATACCCAAGGCACCACAGCCTGGTAGGCATTCGAAATCTTGGCACTCATGCTCACAATACTTCACCAAGAACTGGCCTCATCTCCTCTCCCTGTCAGTTACCCAGCCAAGGGATCCAGAAGGATCCCAAAGTATCAGTGAGATCCTGCCATGCCTTGCAGTCCAGCCCAGTTAAGTGACCACACTATAATTCATCTAAATGAGTTCCCTGTTTGTTGTGGGATGGACCTAATGCTAGGAAAAAGAAGGAACCATCTGGCTTCTTTCAATTACTGCCCTTCTTTCGGGTTCATCAGGATCCCACTTTCCTGTGTTGTTTTTTCCCCACCATATTTTTTATCCATCTCATAAAGAAACAAACCTGATTTCTCATGAACTCATTTTGAGTCCTGGCTTCAACCCTTTCCCGAGTAACTCACTCCATGTGTTCACCCCTCCTGCCGGATTGAATTCTCCTGGAGGCTCTGACATTATTTGTTCTTTAACAAACATTGCTTAGCCTGACCTCCGGGCCAGGTGCTGCACTGGGATTTGGGGGCGATTGGTCACCAGCCTGGTCGATATCATTCCTGCCAGCATCACTGCCAATAACACTTACCAGGGATAGACACAAGGGCAGCTGTCCCCCTCCGCCCAGCCCTGGGCTGTCTAATGAAAATGGAGTCTCAGAGAAGCTGGGAGGACCTAGGATGTAAGATCAACTTGAGAACTTTGGAGTTTACAAGTGACCCACCCAGTGGGAAGGGCGGACTGCCCACAGCTTGAATCTGAATATAATCTGAACACCTTTCCGAGGCCGGCCTCAACGGGAAACAGCAGGGTTCCTTTCATAATGCTAAACGGGGTTACTCAGCAAGGTTCTCTCCACTCCTGTCACCCAAACGGCTGCATATGCAGCACCAACACAGGCCCTGCAACCACACACGCTAACTCTTCAGGGTTCGTTGTATAAACCCATCATTTGTCCTGTGCTCCCACAGTTTGTATCTTTACCAAAATGACTCTGCAAGTTCATTAAGGGTGGGTATCATTATCTGCATTGCTTTGCCGATTTATGTATTCATTTATAGCTGCATTCATCCAGTCAGTATCCTTAACCTGTGGGGATGGGAAACAGGTGGATTAGTGACCCCTATTTCCCATCTTTAGACAGGTAATTTTGACGCACTTTCTATATGCTTTTCAGGGGTTCCCTGTAGAATTCAACCCCCATCACCTATAGCGATAATCAGGAAAGAAGGAAAGTAGGAAGGAAAAAAGGCAGATAAGAAGGAAGGCATTAAGGCAGGCAGGAGAGACAGAGAACTGAAAACCTGGCCTACAAGATAAATCTATACTCCTTACATTGGCATTCAAGGTCCTTGTAGTCCATGAAGTGACTCCTTACCTTTCCATCAATATCTAGATGTGAACTTGGCCTTCACATCTAGCTGCCATTATTTTTCAAGAGTGCCATGCCAGTCTTGGCTGTGTTTCTCAGTGTTTAGAGTGTCGACCTGTGCACGAAAGGGTGGAGGGTTTGATTCCAGTCAAGAGCATGTACCTGGGTTTCAGGTTTGATCTCCAGTCCCAGTTGGAGTGCGTGTGCAAGGCAACCAATTAATGTGACTCTCTCACATCGATGTTTCTCTGTCCCTGTAGAATTCAACTCCCATTACCTATAGCGATGATCAGGAAAGAAGGAAGGTAGGAAGGAAAGAAGGCAGATAAGAAGAAAGGCATGAAGGCAGGCAGGAGAGACAGAGAATTGAAAACCTGGCCTACAAGATAAATCTATACTCCTTACATTGGCATTCAAGGTCCTTATAGTCCATGAAGTGACTCCTTACCTTTCCATCCATATCTAGATGTGAGCTTGGCCTTCACATCTATCTGCCATTATTTTTCAAGAGTGCCATACCATTCTTGGCTGTGTTTCTCAGTGTTTAGAGTGTCGACCTGTGCACGAAAGGGTGGAGGGTTTGATTCCAGTCAAGAGCATGTACCTGGGTTTCAGGTTTGATCTCCAGTCCCAGTTGGAGTGCGTGTGCAAGGCAACCAATTAATGTGACTCTCTCACATCGATGTTTCTCTCACTCTGTCTCTCTTTCTCTCTCTCTCCCTCCTCCTTCCCTTCCACTCTATCTAAAAATCAATGGAAAAAATATCCTCTGGTGAGCATTAACAGCA
Source organism: Myotis brandtii (assembly GCF_000412655.1). Lineage (NCBI taxonomy): Eukaryota > Metazoa > Chordata > Mammalia > Chiroptera > Vespertilionidae > Myotis > Myotis brandtii. The sequence continues at coordinate 3,264,881 of NW_005354595.1, forward strand.
ACAACAAAAAATTCCATGCTATCTCACACCTCCTTCTCTTTCCTCACTGATCCCTCTGCCTGCTGGACTCTTACTCATCCTCCATGTTCAAGCCAATGTCACCTTCACTGTGGTGCTTTCCATGTGAGTGGCTCATGACAATACCTCCACAGCCATCACCAGCTGTGTTTCTCAGTGTTTAGAGTGTCGACCTGTGCACGAAAGGGTGGAGGGTTTGATTCCAGTCAAGGGCATGTACCTGGATTTCAGGTTTGATCTCCAGTCCCAGTTGGAGTGGGTGTGCAAAGTAACCAATTAATGTGACTCTCTCACATCGATGTTTCTCTCGCTCTGTCTCTCTTTCTCTCTCCCTTCTCCTTCCCTTCCACTCTCTCTAAAAATCAATGGAAAAAATATCCTCGGGTGAGCATTAAGAACAACAACAAAAAATTCCATGCTATCTCACACCTCCTTCTCTTTCCTCACTGATCCCTCTGCCTGCTGGACTCTTACTCATCCTCCATGTTCAAGCCAATGTCACCTTCACTGTGGTGCTTTCCATGTGAGTGGCTCATGACAATACCTCCACAGCCATCACCATTACCTTCCTACTAAATCACATACTGAGCTCTTACGATGAGCCGTGAGCTCTGCTAACTGCTTCACATAGCCTGGTTCATGTAAAGCCTTTTAAGAAAAAGGTAATTATGATACTGAGGATATAGGCCCAGCTCAGAAACGGAGGCTCTTGGAAGTTCAGAAGCTTGTGATGCTAGAGAGTATTCCTGTAGGATTTGCGCAATCATGTGACTATTCATGTGTCTTTTCTCACCAGACTAAAGAGCTGGGAGGGGGAGGGGGCAAGGGACAGAATCTCGTACATCTCTGTGACCTTCTTTGAGCAGAGCTCAGCATGAATGTCAGCACATCCCACCCCAGGACTGGACTCTGAGCCTCCTTGCTGCTTCCAAAGTCCCTGTGTTCTCCTTTATGTAAAACAATTGTTAACTTTTCTTGAGGACTTGCTCCACCTAATGTAATCCTCAAGTAAGCCTGTGAGCTTTTGTTGGCGTCATAGGTTGACCATATTGCATTATATAATAGTCCCCACCTTTTGTTAGAGCCCTTGGGGTCTCAAGAGGAGGGTCCTTGCTAGCTCTGCCTGTTTCCACAGCTGCCCGCCCAGGGTTGGGCACAGAGAAGTGCTGTAACAGTGCAGGCAGGGCCTCTGGGACAGGCCTGTTAGGTGTGGTGGCTGGTGTTTTCCCCGGCTGGGCCTGGGCCTGTGGTCCTGGGGCCAGCTTCAGAGCTGACCTTCACGTCTCAGACCTGCCTTTGGATCTGGCTTCTCCTGGGAGCCTAGGTTTATAAACAAAAAACAAATGGAGCAAATAAAAACATTATCTCACTGGGGCTTGAGTCAGCTGCTCCAGATGCCTTGGGGGGGGGAGATGGGAATGGGGTACTGCAGAGCCGGCAGAGCTCAGCCCCGCCTGAAATGGGGCCGCAGCAGGGTGCACATGGAGCAAAGACGACTCCTTGGGTTTGAGTCTTGGCAGGGAATGGGCTGCCATCACTGCCATCCCTGCCTGCAACCTTCCCTTACCCACTGGCCATGATGGATGCCTACCACCACCTGGGCATCCAGCTGGCACCTCTGAATCCCCAGAGGAGGCCCAGGACAGCTGCTCAATATGATAAACAGAGCTATTGAATGAGGTACCTTACCTCCATGATCTCATTTAGTCTCCACAGATTGCAGCAAGGTCAGGTTTACCAGCCCCACTTGACAGATGCGAGGCTGAGGCCCAACAAGTTAAATGATGTGCCCACAGCCAGGAGCAAACAAGTGAATCTGGACTCTGCCCAAGGTCATTTGTCCTGAGCTTCTGAGCTTGTTCCAATCACCCTGCCAAGAAGACGTGATGCCCCAGGGCTGATAGCAAACGTCACAGTTCTAACCCACTCTGCTGAGGACCTTTAAGGATGCTAAGGGAGACCTTTAAGAGCGAGAAAGTCAACTCGTATTTCTAGAACCCACCTTCCTGCAATTGTGCTTTACAACAGAAAGAGTGCACTGGGGAGTCAGGGATCCCAGTATGAGGCCTGGACTCCCTTGCCATTCATGTTCTCTGTACCCTCTGGGCTGCAGTTCCTCTGATTATGACTGAGTGTTGTTGTTTTTTTAGATGAGCCCTGACCTCAGGCAACCCATATGGCTGTAACTTCCTGTCCCATATTAGGTTTCCCACATTTTAGAGGACTCTTTGACACTTTCACCTCTTCTGAGCCAGGCACAGACATGAAAAGACAGTCAACAACATGAGTTCATGCAGCCCCCACAGAGCAAAAGGCAGAGAACAGGGTGGTTTCGCACAGCAGCCTCCTGGCTCCGCCCATCCACATGGAGTTTTCTCTCCTCTCAACCATGCTGCAAAGATGCAGAAACTCCAAGGAGAACTGTGCTCCATTCTCCTATTTTTCTCATGTGTTTCAGGATTTGGCTCACTCCAACATTTCATTCTCCAGACGTGATTCAGAGCAGAAGTTCCAATACATCTTGACATTTTCCACCCAGTCTGAAGGTACTGCATGTGGGCCTATCCCGAGGCTGTCTTGCTATTTATTCGGTAACTAATTAGTACTGGTAGAGGAACAAGTGTAGCCTCAAGGTTGTTGCCAAGACCAACAGCATCCAATTCTACTGGAGGTAAGGAGGGTGGGACTGAGTCCAAAGTCTGGCAAAGGCCAACACAGCCAGGCTACGTTGGGGCAAGAAGGGGAGAGAAGGTGCTTAGATGTGCATTGGAGGGGCCAAAGATTAGGAGGTGGGGGAGTACCTTGCAGGAGGAAAGTATAATTGGACTTAGGAGAGAATTTAGACTTAAAATCATGAGTGATAACTTCTCTCTTCTTCCTTCTGTTTGCTGGCACATGTCCTGGATTAACCCCAAATTGTACCATATCTGAGATTTTTGTGTATGTGTGTGTTTGGGGCGGGGGGGTAGTTTCATTGTAGATGAAGCCAGGTAAATGGAAGACCTCCATTGCCACAAAAATTCAAGTCAATAATTTAATTTGTACTCACTGAGTGAACCCCTGCTCTGGCACACTGAGGTGTCCACAACATTGATGTGGAGGCAAATGACTCATGGTCCCTGGTCTTAAAAAACTGACCAGCCAGAGGAGAGTCACACGGGGAGGCAGACAGGAGGCTCAGTGTGAGGAGGAGGGTGGCAGTGTGTTGTGTAAGCTCTACGTGAAAAGGAGGGAAAGGGACCTGGCTCTGGCTAGGGATGTTGGGAAAGGCTTTCTGGTGGAGGAGGCCTTTGAGATGGGGCTTGAAGGCTGAGTGGGGACTGATGGAGAAGGAAAAGCACGGAAGGGCTTTCCAGACTCTGCATTGCATGACACGGAGAGGGAGCCCTCCTTGAGTTGGGTACCTACCTCTTTTGTCTTGCTCTAGTCCTCATGTTGTGCAAAAGCAGGGAAGCACAAAGTAGCTCACCTAGATTAAGGTGCTGCAAGCAGCTGCAGGTGTAGGATGCATGATTAGAATATTCTAGACTGAATGAGAAGGCAGTGCCCAGGTCAAGAAGAGCCTCATTGCCTGTCTAAGGACTAGGGATTTCACACTCTAAACCTGCATTGTCCAGTGAGGGAGTTACTTGCCTCACTGAAGCTATTGAAATGGAATAAAATTAAAAATTCAGTTCCTCAGTAGCACAAGTAATATTTCAAGCACTCCGTAGCCACATATGTCTAGTGACTGCTGTATTGGGAAGTGTATATATAGACCATTTTCATCACAGAAAGCTCTATTAGACAGTACTGCTTTGGACACTGGGAACCACTGACAGTTTATAACCTGAGAAGTAAGAGGGTCAGACCTGTGACACATAGGGGTCTGGCTGTAGGGGAAAGAGAATGCAGGCAAGCCATTTGGGATTCTTTTACTGTTAAACCCGCTGAAACTTGATGAGGATGGCCAATAGAAGGGGCCAGAGATGACTGTAATCCTTATTTCTTCAGATGAGCTTTGATGAGGATGTAGAAGAGACAGGGAAAATGGCAGGAGATTGACTCTACCTTTCTATGGAGAAGGGAAGAAATGCAGATAAGTGCTATCTTTGAACCAGGGACCAAGTCCTCTCCAGGGCTGCTACCTTCTAGAGCTGATGGACCATTAGGGCCTGGTGTCCTCTCCATGTCTATCCTCCCTGACACTACAGAATCCTGAGGCTCAGCCACATCTGCAGGGACTCAGATCCAGACTGTCTGGGTTCAAATCTCACCGTGGCACTTGCTAACTGTATGATCTTGTAAAAGTTTTAAAACTTCTCTCTGCCTTTGTTTTCCCACGTGGGAATGATAATGGTACCTACATTATAGACTCATCGAGGGTCAAAGGAGATAATATTTGTAATATACTTAAAACATATTATATTAAGCCTCAAAATAGGTATAAGTTGGTGTCATGACCAAGAAGCAGTGTGGTCTGGGGTATAGAGCATGGACTCTGAATTGTTCCTTGTGTACTTGAAAATGCAGCTCAGTCACTTTCTAGCCGGTGGCTTTGGAAAATGCATTTCCAATTCTCTGTGCTTTCATTCCCTGATCTCCGAAGCTAGTACCTGCCTCATGAGGCTATTGTGAGAGTCTAATGAAGTCGTATATGTAATGGACTTAGAATACTACCTGGCACATTGAAGTGCTCATAAGTGTGCACTCTCTTAGTTACTGTTAATGTTACATCAGTGCTGTTGTGACTATACTCAGGGAATCTAGCAAATGTTTTGATTCTCTGATACTTGAACATTCTTTCCTACCCCTTCAATGTTGACCTCCTGAAAGGTGGAGGTAGTAGGAACTTGACTTGGTGATCTTCAAATCCAGCAAATGTTTTGATTTTCTGATACTTGAACATTCTATCCTACCCCTTCAATGTTGACCTCCTGAAAAGGTGGAGGTAGTAGGAACTTGACTTGGTGATCTTCTCCATGAACCCCCTCAATCCAAACATTTCTTCTTCCTCTTCCTATTTCCAGGAGCCTATCCCACCTCATATTCCAAGTTGCTCAGAGTAACAAACTAGAAGTAGCTCTTGATTGCAGATTTCAAAATCTTTTTTGTTCTCTTCTCAACAAAATCTAGCTTCTGAGACTTGACTCACTCCAACTAAGGGGAAGATGTCAGTAGATGGACACAATGCTGTTCTTCTCTTTGCATTATTGCTGAAAACAATTTCTTTCCTAGGGAAATGGATGCCTCCACCTAAGTGGGGGAAGGAGGTTCTGTGCAAATAAATGGGAAAAAGAAAGTACCTTGATCCATTTCAGAAGCACACTGGCCCATGACCTGTGTGTCTAATGAGTTCAGGGCCCAGGGTTTCAGGTCCAAAATCTAGACCCAGGATGAGTCAACACAGGTTTGTGAGGGGCATTCCTTTACAAAGGGTTTATTGATGACCTCTCTGAATTTCCCCTGGGCCTTTCCCAAAGGACAGTCTCAGATAGACATGAACTGCATATCAGAACCCCCTGGAAGATGGCCCATATGGCCAGGGAACTGCTGAGTGAGGGAAGTGACAACCATGTTTTTTAAAGCCCTTTCATTTCTATCACTAATCCCCCAACATTCTTCCCCGTATGGTCATACATATAAATCAGGTATGACTCTGCCATTTACCACTACACTTCTGTCTGTCACCCTGATGTTGATTCAGGAAGCCTGCTTGCTCTTTGCACCAAGAAGAGCTTGGTGAGGACCTTGGGGTTAACTTGAGGTTACTGACCTCAGAGTATTTGTGACAGGAGAGGGGGGTGGCTAGGCATGAGGCCAGACCCTCCATCACTTTGTATGGACCCCCTCGCTTACTCCAGGCCACAGTTCAGGGAGATGGGCATTATAGTCCTTGGTTTATAGGAAAGGATATTAAAGCTTGGAGACCTGATGGTTATGCAGCTTGGCAGAGATGGAGCTCAAGTTTGAGTCTCTATCTCCATCCCCCCAAGGCTCTTTGTTGAATGTCCCATGGTGTCTTCTCCACAGTGTGGAGGAGATAGGGAGTGATATGAAGCCAGAAAAGTCTTATTCCATAAGTATTTCTAAACACCTAAGATGTGCCGGCAATGTGCAAGGAACTGAGAAAGGATGAAAGAGACAGGCATGGTTCCTGCCCTCAAGAGGTGGGAATAAGGACAAAACACAAGCCATCCCAAATTATGGACTATGTTGAAATCAATCATTGACATGAAAGGATACAACATGGAATTGTAGTGAATAGGTGTCCATGTGTATGTGGGGAGGGTAAGGGGGTGCTAATTGGATTAGATGGCTGTCGTATTTCCTAGGGCTGCTTAACAGATTACCAGACAGTTGGTGGCTCAAAAACAATAGACATGTATTCTCTCACCATTCCAGAGGCCAGGAGTCTGAGATAAAGGTGTCAGCAGGGCTGGGCTCCCTCTGAAGGCTCCAGGGCAGCCTTGTCCAGCCTCTGGTGGCTGTCAGCGCTCCTTGGCTTGGTTGGGCCTATATAACTCCACTCTCTTCCTCCATCTTCACATCGCCTTTCTCTCCCTGTGCGTCTCTATGTTCTCTCCTCTTCTTCTAAGGACACCTGTCATTGGACTCAGGGCCCACCCTAATCCAGGACAGTCTCATCTCAAGATCCTGAACTTAATTACATCTGCAAAGAATCTTTTCCCAAATGCAGTCACCTTCACAGTTTCCAGATGTTAGGACACAAGCATGTCCTTGAGGGGGCGGGGAGGAGAGACACTATTCAATCCATTTCAGTGGCCAAGGAAGGACTTTCTGAGATGGGGACAGTGATGTAGAAAAATGCAACTTGGGAAGAACAGGTAAAGAGGGCAACGGGCCCTGAGATGCTGAAGTAGGAAAGAGCTGTGTGTGTCTGAAGAGCAAAACAGACATACGTGGGACTGAGACTTGGTTGGCAATGGGAAGAGGAGCCTGAGAAGACCTGGGAGGGCCTGTAGGAGGGTCCCGAGTCACAGGTGGTCAGACAGGAAGGGGTCTCAGAATGACTGGCTCCTGCCTCCATCTTATTCTCCGTCGGAGCTCCCCTCCCACCTGCTGCGGCTCTGGAAGGCTTCCTCTAGGTGCACTGCCACAGTCCTGGGCCTTGCTAAGGTGCAGTCTGTACTGCAGGAAGAGGCCCTTTGTTTATGCCACTGAAATGTGTCATCGACCGGAGTGGCAGCAGTTTCATAGTGCCATAGAGCCTGGGTCTCAATGCCAACTTCCAGTTTCGATGCGACATGCCCCATCAGGCCCCGCTCGGAGCTGCTGGCTGGTGTCTTTGCACAGCCCTGCCCGGCTGGTATCAGGCCACTCACACAGCTGTGATGCTGGGCGTGACTCTGGCCTGAAGTCCGGGGAGCCGAGGTTGAGTTCCACCTCCGTCTCTTACTAGTCGCATGGCCTGGGGTTAGCCCCTCTAAGCTTCAGCTTCCTCCCCTGCAAAATGAAAATGACAAACTCAGTCTCACAGCAAGGCTGTGAGACTCAAATAAGAGGGTGTGTTTGAAAATGTCTTATGAGTTACCCAAGGAGATGTTACCAGTTGCACTGAACACCTGCGGGTCTCTGACGATCTCCCTGGTTGCAGGGCTGCTCAGGGTTCCGCCACATCCTATCACGAGCTCGTATGCTCTGCACTGAAGGCTGTGTCCCTGTTTGTCGTTCCCCCAAGGGGTTAACACGCATCATGTCCCATCGAGATATCCTCATGGAGCAAGGTCCCCAAATGGAAGGAAACACAACTGCAATTTGTCTCCCTGTAAAAAGCAGCCCGCCTTTGAAACTTGACCCCGCGGAAAACCTACTGAATTGAACATGGGGGAAAAGGAGAAGAAGAAAAAAAAATACTATGTGAGTAATTAATCAGCATTTTGTCCAACCTAATTTGGTGTTAAAGGACATTCATCAAGACGAACATACCTGTCCAGGCCAATTCCGGGAGCCCCGGGAGTGGCCACGTGGACTTGACCTTCCTGCTGTCTGCAGTCCACTCATTTGCAAACTGGTTTCAATGAAGGTAACAGTTTGTGGTAATGAGAACCATATGGGCTGGTGGCTGCTGTCAGTAAAAATAGCCGACATGGCCTGTGTGGCCAGACGCAACGTCAAGCTAAGAGCAGGAAGACGAACGCTGTGTGAAGGAAGGAAAAAAGTTGTTTCAGAAGCTAGAGACAGGAGCCTTCCTGACAGGAGGAGGCGTCAGGGGCTGGGACATGAAGCCTGGGGACTCCTTAAGGCCAGAGACATTTGCATGAAACACCGGCCCTCCCCAGCCTGATTTCCCACACTCTCAAGTCAGGGAAGGCCGGGACAGAGCTGAGGCTCAGATGGTGGTACTGGGCAAGACTCCTCTCCTACCCAAACGTCCCCATAGATGCCGGAGCCTGAAGGAACTATGCACCGAGGTAAGGCCAGAAATTTAAAACAACATTTTTTAAAGCATAAACATGAGGATCCTTCTCAAAGGTATCCTGTTTTGTAGCATAATAGGAAGAGCATGGATTTGAAAATTGTGAGGCCTGATTTAATCTGACCATAAACACACCCATTGTATAAACATAAGCAAATTATTTAACCGTTCAGTTTCAATTTATTAGTCTATAAAATAACCAATGGTTGTTTTCATGCGCTGATGCTCCTTATAGTAGAATGCCCTGTTCATTCATTCATTCATTCATTCAACAAATATGTATTAATTACCTAGTAGGGGCCAGGCATGGTTACAGAGGAAAAATCAGTGAATTAAAAAACACACACCTGCTTTCACAGAATTTACACTCTAGTCGTAAATAAAATGCAGAATGTTGGAAGGTGAAAATGCTCCGGATACAAATAAGTAGGGGAGGGGATCAGGAAGACAGGGATTAGGGTACAGTTTAAACAGGGTGGTCAGAGAGGGCCTTGCTGAGAAGGTGATATTTGGATGAAGATTGAAAGAGGTGAGGAAGCGAGACATGGAGCTATTTGGAAGGCTCGTATTGAAAGCAGAGGTAACCACTGCAGCCAAAGTCCTGAGCGGGAGAGAGCCCGGGCTGCTCCGGGGCAGCAAAGAGACTAGTGTGGCCAGAGAGAAGGCAGCTAGCAGTCAGGGATGGGGCATGGCCATGCAGGCCTGGCGGGGGGTGGGGGGCAGCATCAGGACTTCTCATATCCATAGGGTTGGAGAGAGATGGATCAAGGATTTGAGCCTCAGCAACTGGAAGAAGCAGCTATTCACATAGATGGGGATAATTATAGGTGAAACAGGTTGGGGAGGGGATTGGGAGTTCAGCGTTGCACATGTTGAGTTTGAGATGCTTATTAGCCATTCAAGTGGAGTTGTAGCGTATCCAGGTAGATGAGAACCATAAACATGTATTTAAGATCATAAAACATTAGATCACCATGGGAATGAGTGAAGATAGAGAAGGAAAGGTAAAGAGGTTTCTCCATGGGGCATCAATATTAACAGAGCTTAAATAGCCTTGTACACAACATCCTCTTCCAAATGCATGAGCTACAAGAGCAAATATTCTGAGCATCTATGCAGACATGAAACCGTCAGAGATAAATGGTGCTATTATTATTTTATATACAAGGAAAATAAGAACCAGAGAAGTGAATTAATTTGCTCAATGTCAAATAGCTAATGAAAAACAGAACAGGAATTCAAACCCAGGTGTCCTGACCCCAGCTCTAGTGCTCTTTCCTCTGCAGCCATCTGCCCAGCGACTTCTAAGGTAGACAGGCATCTTTCATCCTCAACCTATTTGTCATGCTTCTCCAAGTTTGAAATCAAAACCAGGTCATTCTTGCAGTTAAATACTCTTATTTGCCTGCCTTTAGAAAGTAAAAATGTATTATGAAAAACTGTCTTTGGCCAAAACCTAAAAAAAAAAAAAAAAAAAAAAAAAAAAAAAAAATGACAAAAAAAAAAAAAAAGCCTGCCTTCCATTTTCCCCATAGGTCCTCACTGTCTCCTGGGCTCTAAATAATCTCTTCTGTCTTTGGAGGAGGTAGATAGAAGGCAGATACAATCTTCCCTGTCTTCTAAGTCAAGCACATGGGAGGGACAGAAAAAGTAGTGATCTATGGGGGGGAGGGGGGGTGTCACTGAGCGATTTGTGAATGTAACTTGGAAGAGGTCCTAGTTATTCTCCACCTCTCCGTTTCCCTACAGCCTACCTAACACTGCTTTATACCAAGGGCGTAGAAACTAAACTAATAAATATTTGAAAATAAAATAATATTTGCTAATTTGTGAAGCACTTTGTATCCACTATTGATGCAAAACACTTTGTGAGATAGCTACTATATGTTAACATCCATTTTAAATGTAAATAAACATGGCTTGGAGAGAGTAAATGGTTTGATTAAGGTTACTATAAAGCAAAATGATGCAATTTTTAAAAATGTGATTAAACTTGCTAGAACATAAGTATACATTTATTTTTTAAATGTACTTCACTTGGCCTCTACAGGACCCGAAACACTTAAGCCCAGCTCTGATTTGACATCGCTGTTTTCTGCAGGGTGGTCCACCACCTCACCTGCATCTTCCTTCTCCCTTTCCTGTTTGATTACCATCACCTCTTCTTGAGAACCACCTAATGTTGTTCCTCTCAAAGGAATGGCCTGTGTCTTCTCCATCCTGGTATTGCCAATGCCTTTCTGGTTTCCTGTCATAGTACAGGGCGTGACAAATGCTGGCTAGGCTGCACTGAACTGAAATGGATGAACTGAAGAGGAGGAGGAATTAGGTTGTAACTGCAGGTTGGAGTAAGACCACAGAGAGCCTTGAATGCCGAGCTAAACTCTGTGCAAATCCATCTATAATTAGCAGGTGGCCAGGGCCACTGCTTGTTCTAGCCCCAGGGTTCTGCGTCTCCATGGTGGGTTTTGTTATAGAAAGAAGGAGCTTGCTGAGTAAATAAAATGGGGGTGAATATGTCTTCCTCACAAACCTCAGAAAAACTCATGTCTACATTCTTACTGTTTTGAAAACTTGACTTTATTTTTTTTTTCTTCCCACTCACACCTCATGTCTTGTCATGGTTTCAGCCAAAGAAAACTAATTCAGACAGTGCCATCTCAGGCTTGTCCCATGTCCAAAGCAGGAAGACAGCAGGAGATGACATTTGATGTTTTGAGGTTTCCTGCTCAAGTTTAAGACACAGCAATTCTGTGGAGTTGTTTGCGTCAGATGACCTAAAGAGAAGTGTTCAGTTCCATTCATCTCATCCCATATTTATTAGCTGTGCTAGGACCAGGGGAAGAGGGAAAGCTACTGGCTCCTGCTCTCATGCAGCTTCTGTCTGTCTAATGGGAAGGGAAGAAAGAGAAATACACAGATAAGCGCACAATAAGGCAGAATGTGATACTAAGAAGTGATGACACATGTCATGGGGACTCACAGTTACTATGCAGTTGGGGGAGGCAGAGCAGAGAAGCTTCCTCTGGCAGTGAGTGTGAGATTGGCCTTCAAGAACAGGTGAGATTTTTACAGATAAAGATCGAATGGGAAGGAGGTCATTCTCAGTGGAAGGAGGCAGAAGGTCCCAAGCAAGTAGATTCAGGGAGCAATGGCTGTTTATTTGTATTTGACATGAGCTATGTAGGGACCTCCGGTGACATTTTCTGAGCCCCATATTGAAGTCTGGTTGATTTTAAATGCACTGGGTTTAGGAGTCAGGCATTGATTGATTGACTGATTGATTGATTATAAGGAATTGGCTCACATAATGATGATGGAGGCTGACAAGTCCCGGGATCTGCAGGGTGAGTTGGCAAACTGGAGACCCAGGGAGAGCCACTGGTGTAGTCCCAGTCTGAGTGCAAAGGCCTGAGACCAGGAGAGCTAATGGTGTAGTTTCAGTCTGAAGGCCAGCAGGCTTGAGACCCAGGGGAGCTGATGTTTCAGCTCAAGTCCAAAGTCAGGAAAAAAAAGATGAATATCTAAGTTTGAAGGCAGGCAGGAAGAATTTTCTCTTACTTGGGGAATGGTCAGCTTTTTCGTTCTGTTCAGCCAGGCCTTCAACTGATTGGTAAGCCCATCCATAGTAGGGATGGCAACTTTCTTTACTTAGTCTACTGATTGAAATGTCAATCTCATTCAAAAGTACCCAGAATGCTGTTTGACCAAATATCTGGGCACCCCATGGCCCAAGCAAGTGAACACATAAAATTACCCAACATGACTATGTATTTTATTTAATGGTTTTAAATTTCTACCCATATTCTTTTTTTGTGTATATAATACATAAATTCTTCCTAAATTTGTTTTCAGCCTTTTTTTTGTATTTTGTATACCAAGGAAAAAATGTTAAAGAGGGAAATAATCATAAGGGTGTTGACCTCTTATTCGTTCAAGTAATGCAATGAAAAATAATAAATAAAAGTAAACACATCTTCCATCCGTTATCATATTATTTCATAAAAGGATGAGAATTTTAACACCCTCCACCCTCCAAAGGCAAGGTATAATCTCAGAGGGAAAGGCATCTTTTCTAAGGAAAGACAGTTGGCAATCCAGCACTGTCATTTTAAAGGATATACTTATAATTTTAAAATACAATGTAAAATTATATTTATTATTTGTGTTGTAGATATTTTTGTGACAGAAGTTGTCAGTTGAGATAGTATAGATGTGAAATATTACAATACAACGTGAGCTTGAATCTCCAAGTGGTTTTGTCACTTCATTGTTACTATTGTCATCAAACATAACATTTCAGAGATTTAATGATGAAAATGGAAAGTATACACTCCCTCTACTCAACGTGGAATATCCCAGGCACACTCAGAGAAGTGGGCAAGCCACCCAACTTCACCGTATCCGGTGCTTCTCCCCTTTCTTTTCCCAGAGCCGCAAGGAGAGCTCATTACAGTAGCTGGGAGTCTGGATGGTGAGAGCGGCAGAGCTCGCAACTCAAAGCAAAAAACCGGCCGAGAGACGGCTCATATCTCGAAAAACTCGTTAGTCGGGACACTCATAAGTCAAGGCCCCACTGTATTTTTGTGACGGAAGTTGTCAGTGGAGATAGTATAGATGTGCAATATTACAATACAAAGTGAGCTGGAATCTCCAAGTGGTTTTGTCACTTCATTATTACTACTGTCATCAAACATAACATTTCAGAGCTTTATTGATGAAAATGGAAAGTATACTCTCCCTCTACTCAACGTGGAATATCCCAGGCACACTCAGAGAAGTGGGCAAGCCACCCAACTTCACCGTATCCGGTGCTTCTCCCCTTTCTTTTCCCAGAGCCGCAAGGAGAGCTCATTACAGTAGCTGGGAGTCTGGATGGTGAGAGCGGCAGGGGAGGGTCTGCCCGAGCTTTTCCCTTCATGGCACCGACAGAAAGAAGCCCGACACGGAGCTGTGGGGCCTTTATCTGAGTGGGAGGTCATGCACTTGACTTCATCACAGGCCAGCACCTTCCAAGCACTTGAAAACCACCAATCTGGCCTAACCTCTCACTTTTCTTATGAGGAGACTGAAACCCAGAAGCTCAGAAATCAATCAGACCTGAAACAAAGTGTATTAAGGACACCCTGGCCCAGAAATCATGGAAATCAGCCCCATGTCTCCCTGGCTGTGAATATAGCTTTTTGGCTTTTTTTTTTTAACCTTTTGACATTTTACCCTAATTCTCTTATCTGTTTAATGCCCCAGTGATTTGGGGGCTAGGTCCTCCTCTATCTTGAAATTTATCACATCCTCACAGATACACACACACACACACACACACACACACACACAAATGGCATAATCACAGAAAGAAACCCCATCCTTTCCTGAAATCCACCTGAACACTGGTGCCCTGACCCTTAACCAAGTCTGAGGGACCTGGATCCTGCTGCCTGTGTATAGACAGATGTCTCTGGGTTCACCTGGATACTACCAGTAAGCATCACTTTTTAAAACTAACTTCAGGCCAAATTTTGTGTCCGACATTCTACATTCTTCATCTCACCCGTTACTCCCAGGAGCCTGAGAGACAGAAATGAGGGTGCCTGTTTTCTAAGGACACCAAAGCCTGGCGAACCTCAGTGACTTCCCAGTGTCACACAGCTGATGTGTGGCCGAACGTGACTCAAGTCCTCTGTGAGGCCCAGTGTGTCCTCGGTCAGTGTCCCGTGTGGGCCAGGACCTGGTGTGTGGTAAGCTTACAGGGAGCAGTGCCCAGATGAAGAAATGAATGTTGCTTCCTTCTCCATTGGAAGATGCCCACCAGGCCACCCTCAAAGTGATTCAGAAGATGTCCTGCTAAATGTGAGCCACAATTATAATTAGAATCTCTGCACAGCGAAGGGTATGCTGGTTTGTTACCCTTTAAATACTTGGTGTGAGTTAGACTCGAGGCCCGGTAAAGTCCCTACATCTCTCCCTTCTGGCCTGGGGCCAGGCCGGGCTCTCATCTCCTATTCTCACACAATTTGAAGGGAAATGCTGGCCCTCGCATGGACCCCTGCTGCACGTCATCTCACTGGATTTGGCTCATCGTTCCAGCCAACTGAGATCATTTAGAAGTTTGATTTTGTCATCAATCATTTTTTCCTATCCTTCCCAGCTGTGTGTCAGCCTCAGATGTGATAAGCGGACTTTATACGTCTCTGTCAAAACCACTGGTACCAAATATTAAACAGGGCTCAGGACAGTTCTCTGGGGCATACCTCTGCCGTGACCCCAGGGCATTTTCATGGGCTTTTATCCCAGCATCTGTCCCATGACATTATCCATTTTTTGGACTTCATTCTCCTTTTAATCCTCATTGGGCACAGTGCTGGCCATGGGAGGAAAACTCAGTGTTTGCTGACTAGTGCAATAGAGGCTGTGGTTTGGTATCAGAAGACTCAGGTTCAGGTCACAGATAATGCCCTTCCTATGACTGAGTATAAGCTGTTTATCCTCCCAGGGCCTCAGTTGATCTATAAAATAGGGGGAAGGGTCCCTGCAGACAACCCCATTCAATTGCTTGATGAAGTGATGGCTACAAACCCCTCGCTTTTATGTGCACATTTCTTAAATCTAAAATTCATTTTCACTCCTTTTCCCATCAACACCACCCTCACCCTACTCCCCTCCTTCTGCCTCTCTGGGAATTCTTTCCTGGCCCCCTGGATCAGCCATTGTCACCTCCTCAGAGCTCCCCCATAGCCCTCTGCAGGTCTGCATGGGGCCACTTATCTCGTGCGTCTGGTTATTGGTCCATCTTCCCCTCCAGATATTGGTCTTAGAAGTCAAGAGCTACACCTTAGCTATCTGTCCCCGGCACCAGCACAGGGACCTGGGACACAAGGCACTCCACAACAGGTTTATGGAACAAATTGGAGTGACTGTAAGCCGCAGGGTCAGTTCCATTCTTGTCTTAATAATGCTTGTAGGGAACGCTGTGGCCACTGGAAAGTGAGCACCACCCACCAGGCTGGATGTTCTCGGTTTATCCTTGGAGAGAAACAAAGGTGGGTCTGATGACAAAGCCAGCCCCCAAGCTCTGTGAGAACAGGTATCCTGTCTGTTTTGCTCACCATTGTCACCAGTGGGCTCCCCAGCAGCAGACTCTGAGATGGAGATTTGCACAAGAAGTTTCCTGGGGAGTCTGTGGGGCCCATCCCTATGGGAGGGAAGCAGGAGTGAGCAGGTGGAGAAGTCAAGCTGCAATGCAGTGTCCACAAAGGAGTTGTTCCAAGTTGAGACATGGGGGTCAAGCCTCTGTGGACACCTGCCTATTGAGCTGTCTCGGATGCGGGCTGACTCCAGGAGCGGGGTCAAACTTGGCCTAGGCAGTTCTCTTCAGCTGAGGACATTCCCAAAGAGGGATGTAGCTGAAAGCCACCAACATTTGCAGCTGCTGGAACACCAGAGCCTCACTGCTGGAACAATAGTGTCTGTTAGCGTCGCTGTGCCCAGGAGCATCTGTCTGGCTCACTGGAGCCCTTTCATGAACACTTGTTGCATGAATGGAGGAATCTGGGCCAGTCTCACATGGAATCCCGTAGGCTCTCTGTGGGTCTGCCAACGCACATTCGGTCCACGTTACCTTTAGAATGTGCATCTTCTCAACCACGGTTGTATAGGTGCTTGGCTCAGGGATGAGCAGGCAGACATATAAAGAGCCAATCCTACCCTCAGGGGAGGACTTTAGGTAGAGTAAGCTCTGTGGTAGCACAAAAAAAAAGGCAGACAGGAAGATTCTAGGAAAACTTGAAGTGTGAGCAAGTGATGCTGGCTAGAGAGACCATGGCGTGGACCCTCTGGTGGAGATAGACTGCAACAGGCTTGCGGGGCTTTGCATGCCAGACTACAAACAACACCTGGACTTGATCCTAAAAGCAATGAGGGAACAAGGAAGCATTTTCAGCAGAGAGCTAAAAGCCCAGCCGTTTTTACTCAAAAGAACACAGGTTCAGTTCCTCGTGTCATTTTCCATCCAAGGGTTCCATGGGAACCAGCCATATAAGCACATACCATACCTGGGCCGCCACCCAGAGCACAGCATGAACTGTCCTCATTGCTGGGAACTCAGACAGCTCGAGGGAGCCCCTGCCCGTCTGGAGGAAGGGCATGCTCTTGCCTTGACATGCAAACCAGGAGCTCCCGAGGGTGTCACCCTAATAAGAGGAAACCCAGTCAACCCAGAGAAGAGAGGGTGACTTTTTCCTCACCAAAGGGACGGTGTCATACAGTTTGAAGAACATTTCTGGAAGTGTCTGTGGACCTGGCTTACAGACCACTCTCGTCCGCTTACTGGATCCATGGTACAAGAAAATCACTAGCCCTCAATTTCCTTACCCGTCAAATGAGAAAAAGAACTCAGCCACCCTAGTGATAAGGATATACAAATAACCCAATAATAAGAGATCATTTATGCATATCAGATTGACAAAGATTTATTAAAAGATAATGATCAGTGCTGATGAAGATGGTTAATATAGGTTGGCGATTTCACTGTGGGTAGGTGTGGTGAATTGGAATAAACAATTCCAGGGAGCAATTTGGCAATGAACATCAAGTGTCTGAAATGAGTGCATATTCTTTGACCCACTTCTAGGAATTTATTCTAATGAAATAATTAGAAGTGAGAGAGGTATTTAGCAAAATATTGACAAGAGCAAAAATTCTATGTATGGCCCTTGCCAGTGTGTCTCAGTGCTTAGTGTGTTAGCCCATGCAACGAAGGGTCAAGGGTTCAATTCCTGGGCAAGGGCACATACCTGGGTTGCAGGTTCAATCCCAGACCCTTATCAGGACATGTGGAGGAGGCAACCAATTGATGTCTCTCTCACATCAATATTTCTTTCTTTCTCTTTTTTTTTCTCCTCTCCCTCCTCCTCCTCCTTCCCTCCCTTCCACTCTCTCTAAAAATCAATGGAAAAAATATCCTTGGGTAAGGATTAACAACAACAACAAAATTCTTATGTATGGAAATAACCTCAATGTGCATCAATACCTATAGGCCAATAATTGTTTTCATAAATCTGTATATTAGAATACTTTGCAACAATGAAAAGTTAGGCTTGTGAATTTGAGGTCCCGGTACCCCAGAAAGGTCTTTTTTAGGCAACTAGTGATTTCTTTGCATGGTAACACCACAGCAATCTTTGAACGATGCCTCTAAGCTATCCCCCTAATCCTTCCTGTCTCTTCAGTCCCACTGTCCTATCCTGGTTCACACTCTCATTGCCTCCTGTCCATACCACCATACCAGCCCTGTTTATGTTCTTTTTGTCTCCTGGATCCCCGTCTCCTTCATCTACCATGCTTCAGCCAAGGTGATAGTTCCACTGTACTCCTCTGACCTTATCAACCCCATGCCATTGCCACAGGGGGAAATCCAAGCTTCTTGGTGTGGTATGAGACTATGTGTGCTATAACCTCCTTCTAATTATCCGGGGATATACTCTACTTCTCCACCATGTCCCAAAACACAACCTTGACCACAGCCAAGCTGTATTATGTTAATTCCCCAACACTCCTTTTTTGTTTTTTAATGTCTCCATCTTTCCAGAATGTTCTTTTCCCTCCTCTTCATCCTGCAAACTCCTGTTCAGCCTTTCCAGGCATGCTCTGTGAAGTTGCCTTCTCTCCACTGTCCATCCCATGCCCAAGATGTCTGTTGTGACACCTGAAGTTCTTCTAATGTAGGTCATTCTGTACATGTTTGTCCAGTCCATTGGACCACAAAGTCCTCAAGGAGTTATCTTATTCGCCTTTGAAACATTGCCACCTGCCATGTGCACAGCACAGTCCAGGGATCTGTTAACATTTTCTTGAATGAATTTTGTCAGAATTGTACCCTATGGCATAAAGCAAGTCAGATCTACATTTGCCCTGGCTTCTCTGTAATGCTGACTTCATTAAGTCCCCAGCCACCCAAGTGATCTCTCATAGTTGTCATCTGGAGGACAGGGGAGATTTAGGGGGAAAGCGGAGCCCCTCAATTACCAATTCTGACAATCTTCATTTTAGCTCAGGTCCCCCCATGCAAACAGACAGTTGACATGTGATTGGAGAAGAAATAGAAGTATGTTTCTATTGAAACCATGTTCCTTAGGTTGTCACTCTGAATTTATATCCCTCTGGCCCTTGCCAAGTTGGCTCTTGGCTATACTCTGTCCTAAAATGAGAGCATTCTTCTTATAGCCCCAGGAGATGCCTGCAATGCCTGAAGATTGAAAACAGGCCTTCCAGCACGGATTTGGGAATTTGCAGAGTCCAAATCACCATCATCCTATAAAACCTGCCCCAGATTCACTTCACACCTCTGATTTGAATTTTGTTGGGTAGAATAGTTCAATGCTTGAATGGTATTCCTGCTACCTGAGATGATGGGCAAGAAATCTAGTTGTAGTAAAGACAGTCAATCAACTCAGGGTACAGGAAAATGCCATTCGTGGCCAGTGGTTGTTGACCTTTGGGCAGAACCAGCCATGGGGTATACTAGTATGTACATTGATATGTTAAATAAATAAAGGCAAGAAGTCATTGGATACCTACTATTTACAAGGCCCTTTGCTGGATCTGGTGAGGGCCTGGTACCCTAGAAGGGCTGCCCTTTAACCACTCATTTCTACTGAAGAGAAAGGTTTGGCTCTAAATAGCCATGGCTTACAGAATGGGGTACGCATTATGAGCCGTAGAATGTGCTCTATGTGTGCCGGTGGGTAATGTGGAATGGTGGAAAGAGCATGTTAGCAGATGCAGGCTCCAATGCAAGTTTAACCAGTTGCTTTTGGCAAAGTGCTGCACTTCTCAGAGCTTCCATTTCCTCAACTGTAAGATGGGCTTGAAGACCACATCTCACAGGAGTCAGATGGGAAGTCGATGAAATGGAGCAGGTGGCTCCTGAGCTCCAGTAGCCCTCGCCTCTCTCCCTTTCACTGTTAGTCAGAGCTAAGACTCAATGATCCCACCAATAACCTGGGGCAAACACTCAGGGAGCCCAAGAGGGAGTGTCAGGAAGGAAGACCAGAGATGGCAGAGGTGATAGCCTTTGCCCCATTCTTTCAATTTTCAGAAGAATGTTTTCCTGTTCGGTAACCTTGTGCCTACATATCTTTGGATTAGCAATGCTCTGTCTGACAGGTTAAATGCTTTCAGTTCATTTGGATTACAATTTCTGTCAGTCTAAGACATTGAGCTGGGCTTATGCAGACCAGGAACCAGGGAGGATTGCTGGCATGGTGGCTTCATTGTTGAGGTACCCAGCTCCTTGCCAGACCGCAGAGTGCATGAGGAAAGGAGTACAAACAGCAAGCCAGAGAGGACGTGGCCTTCCCCACGTAGAAGCTGCTGCCCTGGCCTGCGGTCTTGAGCGATGCAATCAAGCCTGGGGAATCTCAGCTTGGCTTACAATGTCTGATTGCTGGAATGCTCAGACTTCTGAAAGAAGCGCATGGGCCGTAGGGGTATGTCTCTGGGCCTTGTTTCATTTTGAATACAAAGAGAAGAAAATTTCTAAATCTCTTTTCCACTTTTCCACTTGTGGTTCTTTTTACCCAAAATACAACTAAGCAGAAATACTGTTTTCCTCATTACAGTCAGGCTTGGGGAGTTTAAATGCAGAATAACAGGTAAAAGCACTGGACCATTTAAAAAAAGACTACAGGTCAATGTTGCTTTCGCTACATCTGGGTTAGGGGGCGTTGAAACAACCATTTAAATCTTTCATGTCTCAGTGTCTTCCTCTTTGAAATGGGAACAGTAATATCTACTCCACTGGGTTGGTTTGTAGATTAAATTTGTTGGCATATCAACAGATGTTAGTTTGTTTGTCACAATTCCTACCCCATGAGATATTGGGTAAACCCTTTAATGAGTTAGAATTTCTCTTTTGAAAAATTAGGCTCATCTACCTCACCTTTTTTGCCTCTGAGAGCTGAGTTGAGAAGTTAGAGTGATGATGGAATGAATGTGCACTAAAGCAAAATAAAGTCTATCAGGATGGCTCTTTCAAGCACATAGGAATGGCTCAGGAGAGGACAGTATGCCCTTTTTGAAGGCCCACCCCTTCAATCACCTCTCAGATCTAAGGGCCACTCTAGAATAGACTAGACTGATTGATCAATTAGCATCAAAGAGCTGGAGAAAAGGTTCAGGCTCCAGTTGCTGTGGAAGTCAAATCACATCGGCTCTAGGGCCAGTGCCCAACCCTTTGAATGCCATACAGCCTCAAAGAAATAAAGGCTGGCAACGCTTGACGCCAGCTACATGATTAACTGGACAAAACCTAAACACTCTAAGCCATGAGATCAAAGAGAACGCTCTTTCCAACAAGTGAATCCTCTTAGAGAATTGGGACATGATTCATCCTAGCAAGCCACTTAGGAGTCAGGTGAACAGACTGTCCCCCGTCTGAGGAATTAGACAGAGGCCTGTCCCAAAGAGAAAGGAGAATGATGGAGTCATCCCTATGGCCTTCATGTCTAAAAGCAAGAGGTTCATGACCTGAGGTGGACATCCTGAGAAAGTCGCCCCTGAATCTCCACAATAGACCCTGAGGGCAGAGGTGCCCATGATTGAGCTGACATCCCATTTCTAGTTCAGGACTTCAAATAACTTGGATCTCAGGAACATAATTTTCAATGCTTGTGTCAAAAAATCTTCACTATTAACTCAAGCCAAGAGTTAACTTAGCCCTAACTTGCCCATTAAAGCTCCTTTTCCAGCACCTCTTCCTATGGTTGGAAGGATGAATGTAAACAAATATGCTTGTAAATTTCTACTGAAATCATCAAAGAAGCTCAAATCAACAGGGAGATAGCTGTGATATAGGGTGCTATTATTTCTCTCTTTTTGGTGGGGAGTTGTTAGGGATTGACTGTATCCCCCAAAATTCATAAGTTGAAGCCCAAACCCCAATGTGATAGCTTTTGGAGAGGTGGCCATTTGGGAGGTAATAGGGTTAGATGAGATCATGAGGGTGGAGTACTTGTTTGAAGGGATTAGTGTCCCTATTAGAGAACTTATTCTGTCTCTCCCTGTAGCACACAATGAGAAAGTGACCTCCTTTAAACCAGGAAGAGAGCTCTCACCGAAAACCGACCATGCTGATACCTTGACCATGGACTTCCAGCCTCCAGAACTGTGAGAAAATTAATTGCAGTTGCTTAAGCCACCAAGTCTAGGGTAGTTTGTCAGCCTGAGCTGACTAAGACCAGAGGGAAAGAGAATTCTTCTCTAATAGTTGGCACCATTATCTATCCACTTGTCCTAGCCAAAAACTTGGGAGTCATTCTTGAGTCCTCTTACTCCTTCTATCTTTTTCACCTAATCAATCACAATGTCTTAACAAAAATTCTCCAACCTGCTCTATTCTGTACCAGGACTCACCAGGTCCTCTCCATGCCCCAGAGCACAGTTTGGAACTGTGCACTAGTTCCAAACCCTAGCATTTCTCTCTAGGACTGTGGCAGCCGCCCCTTGTTGATCTCCGTGCCTTTGGATCTCCACACCAATCTAGCCTTCACGTGACCACCAGAGCCACTTTACAAAACTTGACTTGGTCCTCCCCTGCATAATGCCTTTTCTCTGGCTCCTGCTCACCCAGCCTTAGCCCTTTAGCTGAACATGCACAAGGCATTGGAAAATGTACCCCTGCCTACCTCACAGCCTCATATCTCATCTCATCACACATGTCCCTCATCCCCTGCCTCACCCCACAGCTTCAGCAGGCCATGTGCTCTCACATGTCTGCACCTTCACATTCCCTAGTCTGGTTTTACCCTCCCACTTCCTACAACACAGGCTTTCTCCTTCTGGAAAACTCAGTTTAAGTGGTTCTTCCCCAATGAAGACTTCTCTTTCAGCCTCCCAACCCCTCCCTCCAGGGTTGGGGATATCCTCCAGGCTCTCATAGCAACCCCAGCTCATAAAATGTGTCCTCTTGGGCAAATGCAGTGAACGCAAAAGTAAACAAATGGGGTACATCAAACTAAAAAGTTATTTTGCACATCTAGGGAAACCATTACCAAAATGTAAAGACAACCTACTGAATGGAGAAGATATTTGAAAATAATATATCTGATAAAGTACTAATATCCAATATATATGGCACTCAAACAACTTTTTTGTTAAAAACCAAAAAAACACAATCCGATTAAAAATGGGCAGAGGACCTGAATAGACATTTCTTCGAAGAAGACAAAAGATGCTCAACATCACTAATCATCAGGAAAATGCAAATCAAAACCACAATGAGATACCACCTCACACCTGTCAGAATGGCTATTATCAAAAAAATCAACAAATAACAAGTGCTGGCAAGGATTTTGAGAAAAGGGAACCCTCGTGCACTGTTGGTGGGATTGTAAATTGATGCAGCTACTCTGGGAAACAATATGGAGATTCCTCAAAAAATTAAAAATCAGAGTTGTCATACAACCGAGCAATTCCACTTCTGGGTATTTATCCAAAGTAAAAACACTAATTTGAAAAGATATATGCACTCCTATGTTCATTGTGGCATTATTTACAAGTATGGAAGCCACCTAAATTTCCATCAATAGATGGAATATTACTCAGAAATAAAAAATTAAAAAAAGAAATCTTGCCATTTGCAATAACATGGATGGACCTAGAGGGTATTATGCTAAGTATGATAAGTCAGATGTTCCCCAGATGATTTAATGGTTGGAGTTTAGTGCCGCTAAGACAGAGAAAAGAAATGGTGATCTGCATCAACTGGTGTGAGGGGCAATATTCCTACTGGCTCAGGCAACAAAGAGAAGAGTTTCAGACTTCCCCATCTCTGCGCAGTGTGAGTACTTAGCAGACGGGTAGACAGGAAGCAGGATGTGTTCCTGATTCACTGTGCCGGGCAGTGCGTTGGGTGTGTGACCTCAGGGAGTCACCACCACAGCCCTGTCGATGTTCTCCTCACGTTGCAAATGAGAGATGTGGACTCAGGAGTGCAGTGACCTGCCAGCTCTGCATGCTGGGAAGAAGAGGAAGTCACGTTAGAGCTGGGCCCCGACTGCAGGCTCCGTCCTGCAGCACTGTCATGTGCAGAGTGACTGACCATCTGGGGACGGGCCCGGGCAACGGCCAAGTAGCAGGTGCTCCACAGGAGCTGCTGAAGGAAGGGCTTGGATCAACCCTTATTATGCGTCTGTGTGTGCTGGGCCCTGTGCTGCGTTTGCATGCTACCTCTCATCTCAACGGGGTTTGTACAGAAAGTCGAAGAGGTTAAATTACTAGTCTTTTGGAATATGTTGTAGCATCTGAAGAAAAAAAAGAAAAAGCTAATTCTTTGTAAGGATTAGGAGAAGGTCAGACAGCTTACTCGTGATGGATCTGAGATTCCAAACCCGGATTCTCTGACTCCAAAACACATGCTCTCCACTCTCCACTCTCCGCACCCCACGTCCTGACACACACTCGGGACTTTGCCAGGCATCTTCCTGGAGAGCACGGCACACAAGCTGATGGAAACTGCCTCTTCCCCGGTGGCTGGGTCTCCGAAAGGGTGCAGCTGATCTTCTTGGGCTGCACTCTCGCAGCGGCCTGGAATTCGGAATCCTGGGTCCAGAGTGCAAATGAGGAGACGAGAAGTGTGTGGTTGGATGAAACCTACACCCTGCACAGGCTGCCCATCTTAAGATGCTGTGGCTGCAGATCGGGAGCTTGAGAAGGCACCGCTGGCTGAGAACAATTTCCAAGGCCAGACAAGACTCAGTGGGGAATTCCCTCTAGTCTAGAGGCAACTGAACTGAGTGTGTTTTGGGGCAGGCAGTGGCGGGTGACAGTGGCTGTTGAGTTCAGGCTTTAGAACCCCAGAGGTCAGGAGCTTTCTCCAAGGGAAGCCGGCGAACAGGACAAGAATGCACATGTTGCCTCCCTTCCGCCTGCTGGATGCTCCTAGGGACCCACAGCCAGATGGGAGTGAGGCTGCAGGCACCAAAGGGGTTCCCCCTAGGAAGCCAGAATAATAGAGCCTTGCAAAGTTAAAAATAAGAGCCCAGATGCAGAAGGCACAACACAACCTCCAAGTGAGTGATTCATAGCATGGAGGTGAGGTCGACTCTGTCCTTTTATTTTTCAACTTCCTTCAAGCAGTTTCCTAGGAGATACTGCTTTTCTGAATTGAAAGCAGGAGAAAAGTATTTAAATTATTTTCTTCTGTTGTCTGGGTGGTACATCCAACGCTAACTAAAAGACAGAGGTGTATTTTATAAATGGCAACGCCCTTTGCTAGCAGAAGAGGCTGCTGGCTTTTAAATCATGACACTTGTGTTCACTGGGAAGCACACCCATGTCGTGGACACAGCACCAACTTCAGAGTTAATGTTGTCTGAATTCAGCCCTGCCATGCTGTGTAACACTGGGCAAGTGCCTTTTCCTCTCTGAGCCTTAGCGTTTTCACCTGTAAAATGGAGGTGGTAACAGTAGAAGCTAAAATGTATCAAGTCACTTTGAACGTTAGAAGGGCTTAAACCTTAGCCATTACCGTGCTATACACCACATGATACCAGCGCTGTGAGGCAATCGTCCACAACTTTGACAACTTATGTGGCATTTTTATATCAGGGTTCTCATTTGATTTTCATACTTGTCCAATGAGGTAGACCCAGTGGTGATGATGGTCCTCATTTTAAAATGAAGAAATGATGCTCAGAGACTTTGAGTGGCTTTTCAGAAGTGGAAAAGATGGGTCTGAACCCAGGTCAGAGCCACACTGCTATGAGCCAGGCATGTGCCGTCCAAGGGTCTCTAATATGTGGAGTCGTGGTTCTCAACCAGGGGCATGTGGCAGTGAAGTAATCTAAGAACAAGAATAAGATTCTTTATGGCAGAAGACACAGACCACAGTGGCCCCACTTCCTTCTGTCTGACAGCACCCTGACCTGCTCTGTGGTCATCAGACACACAACTGTCCATCATTCTGGGTGGAGCCCTCACTAAGAAGGAAGAAAAAGATAACATCTTTTTCCCCAAACCCCATTAGTTCCCTTTCCAGAGGTCCTATAGAGCAGTAAGGCAGTAAGGCTATACTGTTTGCTCTCCGATTGGCATGACCAAGAAATGCTAAGGAGGGTTCTACGAGAAATAAGTCTGATGGAAACTGTGTTAGGTGAAGACCAAAGAGATGTCAGGAAATTACACCTGTGACCCAATCTGTTCACTACCATGGGAAGAGATAGGGATTCTAGGGATCAGATAAAGCTGGGTGTACTCAGGTGGTGTCCTGGATTGCAATTGAATCTTCTAGGGAAATTTAAGCATGACCCTGGTGTCATGGAGGGTGGAGTGTGTCTCACAGTGAGCCAACAGGTCCAGAAACAAGACCAAGAGCATAGCGTGCCAAAATCCATGGGTGGTAAGAAGTAACTTCTCTAAATGTCACCACCAACCTAGCTCGGAGTGCTATGCATAGTGTGTCTGCAAAGAAGTTACTTCCTCTTCCTCATTCATGGATAGGAGTCAAATCAATAATGGAAAGAAACATTATCACTTGAAATAGCTTTAATAACAACAGAAAGACAACAACAAAAAGAAATGATTTAAATATATTCCTTGTTGATCTAGAAAAGAAACAATAATCTAGATAGCGTCTAGAATAAAAGAGAAAACAAAATAAATAAGAAAATATTAGTATCAAGAAACTAAATGAAAAACTGGTGCATTAGTCAGGATTATCCAGAGAAATAGAACCAATAGAGTATAGATAGATAGATAGGTACTTATTTTAAGGAATTGGCTTATGTGATAGTGGGGCTCAGGGAATCCAAGATCTACAGGGTAGGCCTATAGGCTGGAGACCCAGGGAAGAGTTGCAGTTCAAGTTCAAAGGCCATCTGCTGGCAGAATTCATTCTTGCTCAGAGGAGGTCAGTCTTTGTTTTACAAGGGCCTTCAACTGATTGGCTGAGGCCCACCATATTATGGAGGGTAACCTGCCTTACTTAAAATTCACCCATTTAAGTGTTAACATTATTCATAAAAAAACACCTTCACAGAAACAGCCAGAATATGTTTGACCAAATATCTGTACACTATGGCTCAGTCAAGTCGGCAAGTAAAATGAACCTCTAATTTTTCTTTAGGGGCTTCTGGGTGCTGGCAATGGTCTAGATCTCAATCAGCGTGCCCATGACATAGGTGTATGCGTGAGCAAAACGTCACTGAGCTGGACACCTGAGATTTGTGAGCTTTAATGCATGTAAATTACTCCTCAATTTAAAAAAATGTTATACTGGAAGTGAAAGGGCAGAAGGAGGGAAAGCATTGGGAAGTGCTTGTTTGTAGCGTGGGGCTGATAAGTGGACCCAGGAGCAAAATAAGAACATGACTGGTGGACTTCTGTTGCAAAGGAGAAAACAGTCAGGAAACATGGAGGCAATACCACAGGATGAGGACCTGCTTCTCTTCAGGAAAGGTTTGCAGAGCAAAGCCCCATTCCAGGATGGGATGGAGGTAGGAAGGGAAGTGAAGAAATGCTGCTTAAAACATAAGGAAACCCCAACTATATTATTTCCTGAAAATCCTGGGAAGGGAGAGAATGCAAGCCCCAATCTTTTCTTAGGAGATTTGTAACTTGAAAAATGAAGTGGAACCTGACCTGCTGTATTAACAAGTTTTGGAGAAGACAAACTGTATTTTACCTTAAAGCATGATTTCCAGAAATCTGGAGCCATCCTGTGTGGGTGAGTCGAGTCGGTCTCCTGTGGGAACCTTAAGGAAGTGGTGTCTGGAATGGTGGGTGGGCCAAAGCAGTTACCTAACATTTTGGTTGAAATTTCTGTGAAAACAGGTCATGTCTTTGACCTCAGAGTCATTTCCAGAGGAGACATGGATTTCTATTTACATCCAGGAATAAAAGAATCAAGCAGTATTGTCTCTTTGGTCCCCCAGACATGTTTCTGGGACCAAGAAAATGTTCTACAGGCATGGATTTCTAGATGGTTTCTAAGAATTGCTTGGGTTTTGGTGAAAAGAGAATTCTCCAAAGTGGAATCATCTTGGATTTTCCAGTTCCATGCTCTAATTGTAGCAGAGACCGGGGGCTCTAAGTCCCTGTGCACCCTCCATGCTGGGCTTGACTCATTGGAAGCACAGGTTAGCTGGCCAAGGCCAGCATGGCCCCTGGCCCAGCAACTGCCTTTGGTTGGGCTCTGCAGCCAGAAGGAGTGTGGAGGGGCCCGATCATGGCCCTGAGGACTCTGAAGGGGAATGATTCTGACTAAGAATGACACACAGTTTCTGGAGAAGTGTGCTCTGGGCCAGTGGGGCCGCCAAGCTTGTGGGGCTAAGGGAGACTTCACTGGGCTTCTTATGAGCAATGTCTGTGAGACCGGGTTCATCCTGGTCACACACTCCTCTATGCCAAACCTTGCCAGTGAGGTAAGGAATGTGCCAACCTCCAATCATTCTCCAACCATCCCACCAGCCTAGGACAATGACCACATCTCCCAAATTCAAGATATGTGGGTGTAGGAGGAACATAGCAATCCTTCTCTTCTAGATTAACCTAGCAATCTTTCTCTTCTGAAATGTTCTGTCCCTTCCCCTTATAGTCACTCCCTTCCTACAATCACCCCTCCACCCCCTGCGCTCTTTCTCTCTTTCCTGTGTGTTCAATTGTAACCCTTCCCTTTCTCTAAATTATCTAGGTTTTGATATCTTAGCTGAGGTCTTCCTTTTAATTTCAAAGAAAAACTAACAAAAATCCTTGAGATTATGAAACATTGGAACAGGGGAAAAGAACACCCAAACCATCATGTGATGAGATGTGCAACCTATCATCATATTGGTTCAACAGTATCTACTGCCTATCTGCCAGGCACTGTGCAGGATGCTTCAGAAGATCAAGGTAGAAGGGAGGGAAGTGAAATGGGAGCCAATATTTATTGAGCATTCTCTCTGTGTCAAGTTATGTGGAAAGCTTTTTATATGTATCAGCCTATTTAATTCTCTCAAAGACTTATGAGAAGGAGGGCCTTGTTGAACCAATATTACAGCAGAGGACACTGAGGCTTAGAAATTTCAATATCTTGATGGGACTGACCAGCTAGTTTGTGGGGGAGGGTGTCTAACCCCGGAGCACTAACTTGTACTGCCAAACTCTTCATTCATGTTTTCTTACTCTATCATCACAACTGACTTGCAAAGTAGATTGTATTATTCCTATTTCGTTAATGATGAAACCAATTCAGAAATTTCGAGTAACTTATCTAATGTCACATAGCTAATCAATAACAGAATCAAAAAAAAATGAACCCAAGCTTGTCTATCCTCAGATTGTATATTCTTTCCACAAAATCAGGTGGTCACATGGTCCAAAACTGAGGAGTTCTTAATTTGCTAAGAGTGTTAAGACACACAGACAGCTATGGTAAGTGTCTTTAGAGAGAAAAGATGCAGAGGAAGAAAGCCCACCTCTGGTTGAGGGGCAAAGAAAGGTTCCCTAGGGAAGGTAGCATTGACATAGTTGAGTTAGATTGAAAATCATGGCCCGCCAACTGCTCCACATGTCAGGGTGATAAGATTGCCTTAATCCCCGTCTGCCTGGGATCTAATGGGGATCCTAATTCTCATTTTTCTTGGTCCAGCCCTTTCTCCCAATAGAAATCTTTGGCAGAAGGCTATCCAAATAGAAAAAGTAGAAGGAGTGAATATTGAATGGGAATCATTTTCTAAGAATATTAAGCAATGGTTTCCATATGATAAAAATAGCAAAAAATAAAAGATTAGTAATAATAATGATAACATATTAATTACCACTTTGAGCTGTGATGGCATCTTTCACAGACCGCCTACTGCTGAAGAGTCACCTCATTGTCAATAATGAGACTGCCTCCTCTATTCTGATTACTATCTTAATGGAGAAATGCCTTCCAGGGAAGCCAAAGTGGGCTTTTGCAAATGGGTCACTAAGTCTTGTTGAGAAGATGGGGGAAGGACTCCCAGGACCCTCTCCCCCGATCTTGTTTACTTGTCCCCCAGAAACATCATATGTGTGTTGAGTGCCTGCAGGAACTGCGCTGGGGCTGGGAGGTGTGATGGCCTCAGTGGAAACCAGGCAGAGGTGCTGCTATACCAGACACAGCCTCCAAATCTCTGCTCACAGTGAGGTCCTCCAGCCTCTTGCACAATGCAAGGGTTACATAACTCACATTTGAGCAACCTAGAATCTTGCTTCAAATCAAAGGTTTCACAACTGCATAGTTGATTTCCAGCCTCCTGCATTGCACTCGGGTCTAATTGTCAGAGGCTGCAGAAGAAACCAGGTCAACTCCAAGAATTTGAGAAAACAATAATCACTTCTAAAGAACTCCCTCTTTGAAACCAGGGCTGCTAGTAGAGTGGAGAGAGGGTGGGAATCAGGAACATCTCCACCGAGGGATTCTTGGACTAGGTTTTAAAGGACAAATAGGGAATGTGCAGGTGGGCAGAGGAGAAATGGTTCCCCCAAGCAGAGTGAAAGCATGTGCAAAGGTATAGGGCTATGAAACTAGATGATGGATTCATGAAACTACAGTAGTTTGGCATAACTAAGCCCTAGGGCAGTGATGGCGAACCTATGACACGCGTGTCAGAGGTGACACGTGAACTCACTTTTTTGGTTGATTTTTCTTTGTTAAATGGCATTTAAATATATAAAATAAATATCAAAAATATAAGTCTTTGTTTTACTATGGTTGCAAATATCAAAAAATTTCTATATGTGACACGGTACCAGAGTTAAGTTAGGGTTTTTCAAAATGCTGACATGCCGACCTCAAAAGGTTCGCCATCACTGGCCTAGGGAGTTCTATTATATTGTTCCAACACTGAGGAACTCCCCTAAACCCACCTTTAAAACTTCGGAACTTCTGAGATGCTCTTCAGGAGTCTGCATGAGCCTCTATTATATTGTTCCAACACTGGGAACTCCCCTAAACCCACCTTTAAAACTCTGGAACTTCTGAGATGCTCTTCAGGAGTCTGCATGAGCCTCCATGGCCTCTTACAAGACACAGTGAAGCCAACCCTTCAGATTGACTCAGGCCTCCAGGGCTGTGGAGATTAAAACACTAGTCTGTGGTGATCATGAAGGTTCCCCAAGCTCTTGTCCTGGTTCCTGAGGTCAGCCTGGACCTCATCTTGGACTGGAAGAGCCAAAAGAAATCAGCATTAGAATGTAGGCTGGGTACTGGTGAGGGGTATTTCTGAAATTGATGTAAAATTCTGTTAGGTCCTCTCTCTTCAGTCTCTAAAATGGAGAGGGATCAAGTCATGATACATAGAAAAAAACTTCCACATAACTTGAGAGACCAAGTGGGAGCCGCGGTGGATGAGAAGCACTGCTGACAGTGCCCTTGAGAATTTGGGAAAGGCCTTCTCTCCGTGCCATTGTCTTTGTTGCTGTTATTCAGAAGAAAGTCACGATCCTTGGGTCTGCTCCTAATTAGGCTGGAGACTTATTGACAAACCCTGCCATTGATTGGATGTCATCTGAAGCCTACTAAGTGTGTTAACGTCTCTGCTGCAATACCTCAGCCTAGAACACCAGCCCCAAAGGCACATGGGGCTGTTGTCATAGCTGGTGTTTATTCATTAATAATAATGGAAATAATAACTAACACGTGGATATCCCATTGCCCTGCAACAAGCCCTTTTCACATATAAATTTTCTTTATCACATATAGCATCAACCTTAGGTAGAAATTACTAAAAATACTTCCATTTTACAAATGAAGACATTTAGCCTCAACGAGATTACAGAAATTGCTCAATGTCATGTAGATAGTAAGGGGCAAGGAAAAGATTTCAGGGCCAGCTCTCTATGGCTCCAAAGAGCATTGGCTTTTCAACATGCTTTTGCTATTAAAGTCTTCTGGGGCTCCATAAACTAATACCCTTCTGTCCTAGGCCTAGTGCTGCTACATGTCCTGTCACTACACTGTCCTCTTACTCAAGTTCAATTGCTCATCTTGGTGTGGGAGAAAAGCACAATAACATTGTGCCCTCAGCGGTCAGGGGCCAAGCCACATGTAGGCTGGATATCCCTGGATACTCACAGCGGCCTCCCTGAAACGTGCCCGTCTCTGAGTGGGGCAGTTGTGTTTCTCTTGTTCACCACTGTGTCCCCACCACGGTGCCCCACTTGGAAGACACTCAATGTGTATTAACTGAATCGGGACGAGACCTGTATCCCCATTTCTTAAAGAAGGAACCTGAGACTCAGAGGAGCTCAGCAGCGTACTTGAGACGACAGAGCTCGTGAAAGACGGAGTAGGAGCTCAGGCTGCCTGTGGCCACAGATCCCGCTCTGCCTTTTGCCAGGAGCCAAAACTGCCTGACAGCCTTTCTAGCTACCAACTCTTTCTTTCTCTGAACTAAAGAGGTTGATGAAATTGCCCAGCTTGCAAGTCAAAAGTGTGTGTGTGTGTGTGTGTGTGTGTGTGTGTGTGTGTACTTGCTTACATGTTTGGGTTGGGGTGGGGAGGCTTTATAAAGGATCTAGGAGTCCTATCTACATGTTATTTGCTTTATAGTCAGGAGACTATATTTCTGAGGATCAGACCCATTGCTAGGAAACTCCCTAGGAGCCTGGTCATTCTGCCCACTTCTAGATAATTCTGCACATCCTTCCATGCTCACTGGAATATTTACCTTAGAGATAACTATGACCGCCTCCCTTACATTGCCAAGATCTGGCCTTTTCCTACAAACTAGGTAGTCCTTAAATGCCAAGCAAAGTTAACATCTCAGTGTATTGAAGATCCAGCTTGC
The DNA here is from genome assembly GCF_000412655.1 of Myotis brandtii. Classification (NCBI taxonomy): domain Eukaryota; kingdom Metazoa; phylum Chordata; class Mammalia; order Chiroptera; family Vespertilionidae; genus Myotis; species Myotis brandtii. The sequence goes on from NW_005354595.1 coordinate 3,297,107, forward strand.
TGGGATTGTCAAGTGAAAAGTATGGATTTTGCCATGGTGCTGGGTCTTTCATCCTCATGGTGAGAGTTGTGTGTGTGTGGAGAGGGGGTTGCCTGCTCCATCTCAGAGGCAGCAGACATCTATGATTAACTATACAAAAGTGCCAGTTTGGTGATAAAAGCTGTACTTAGCATCGACTCCTCTGCTATAGCAGGAGTCTGGGGGTGCAGCTTTGGAGGATTTTTTTTTAATGGAAGCTTTTGTTAGCATCAAATATCTAATTAACTTAGGTTTTAAAACTACTGAGGTGCTGTGTCTTCAAGAAAGATGATTATCAAAACAGCTTCGTCTAACATAATTACCCTCAACCTACTCTGGAAGACAGCATGAAAATGCTTCCTTTTTAAGAAAGCCAGTGTACCGAATAACACAGAAACATTTTATTGTGGGATCCCTGCCTATGCAGTTGAGGCCAGATCAATGTGCCAACCAGCATAATGATCGTATCCAGAGTTTGTCTCGGGAAATGCCTTCCAGGATAAGGAAAACACAGCGTCTGTGCCCACAGGGATGACTTGGCTCCCCCCGAGGATGAAAGGCTCCAGCTGCTCTGCAGTTATAATCAAACTGGCTCTCCCCCAGCCTCCTCGGGCTCATCCATCACACAGTAATAACAGACCTGCTGGCTGCTCATCTCCAAAATGGTGTTTAGGACATCAAATGCTTCAACTACCACCTATGTGCATGATGACTCCCAAGTATGCCTTCAATGCAGGTCTTCCTCTTCCTCTCCCCTAGACTCCAAATCAAGCTGCCCATGGGACACTGGGACTTCCTTCCAGACTCTCCAAGGCAGTATCTCCCAAACCAGGCCTACCATCTTCCCCTCTTTCCTTCCCACTATAAATGAACTCCTTTGCTCAGATCCACTGCCTTACCCCACCATCCTGACAGTCACTCATAACCCTATTTCAAGAGTTAACATTATAATTTTTAATAGCCTGTATGTTGTAAAACAGTTTTAGATTTAGAGAGAGATGGAGAAAATAGTACAGAGAATTTCCATATACCCCATAGTCGGTTCCCCTATTGTTAACATCTCATATTAGTGTGGTACCTTCATTACAATTCATAAACCAGTAATGGTACATTATTATTAACTGAAGTCCATACTTTATTCAGATGTCCTTAGGTTTTACCTAATATCCATAGTGTTTCCTAGGATACCATAGAGGAAACCACATTACATTTGGTCATCGTGTCTCCTTGGGCTCCTCTTGGCTGACAGTCTCTTGGTTTTCCTTGTTATAGATGACCTTGATAGTTTAGGGGAGCATGGTCAGGTATACTCTAGGACAGCTGTTCTCAACCTGTGGGTCGCGGCCCCTTTGGAGGTCAAACGACCCTTTCACAGGGGTCGCCTAAAACCATCCTGCATATCAGATATTTACATTACAATTCATAACAGTAGCAACATTACAGTTATGAAGTAGCAATGAAATAATATTATGGTTGGGTCACAACATGAGGAACTGTATTTAAAGGGCCAGAAGGTTGAGAACCACTGCTCTAGGATGTCCTTCTATCGAAATGTACTGATGTTTTCTCATGACTAATTTAGAGTTATAGGTTATTAGAAAGAAGACTATAGAAGTTGAGGGCTGACAGTATTTCTAAGGTATTGTTAGGACATTGGAGAGCGCTGGTCACTGTGTTAATTTGACCGAGGAAAGGCTAACACTGATTTTGATAGTGCACTTAGTAAACTGACTCATACCTTTTCACTTTCCTCTTCCCTCTGAGTGTGTAATCTCTGAGGGTAGAGACTCCGCCTGATTCATTCATGTATCTCCAGAATCTCGCACTAGTCCTGAAACCAAGTCAGGTCTTGATACATATTTGAAGCTTTGGCTTATTTCCTTGTCTATAAAGTAGGATAATATAACTTTTTTTCTAAGAATTTTTATGATTCATTACAATATTAAAATACTTGGCACAGGGCTCACTTGCATGTGAGCTGCTACCATTTTTGTCACCATTATTAGGATCTACCTGTTATGCAAGACATACTGGAGACCCAATTCACTTTGGTCCACTCCATATCTAAATTACATGGAAATAAGAAGGGTCAACCTCAGCTTTGCACTTTAGAGAATTCTTTTCTGGAAATTCAGGTTGCATTTAGTTCGCTTTGACAAGACTCCTTAACAACGGTCCCACTCCAAAGGAAACACAAGACATGGCTCCTCCTCTCAAGGCCTTATAAACTGATTGTCAGATAATAATACAGGACTGCACTTGAGCGGAGCCACGCAGAGGCAATGTGGGTGTGGGAAGCTCTAAGGGGACTGCCTGTGTGGGCTGCATTGCTGCGAAGGCATGAGATGTAGGCATTGAATGATGGGTCAGATTTTGATGGTCAGAGAGAAAGATTGGAAAGTCATAAGCAAAAATCTGGAAAGAATGAGTATACAAAATTCAGTGCCTGCGAGGAGTCCAACCTGCCTGGTGCTGGGATTTATGCAGATAAGAGTAGGAGCTGGCATTGGACAGGACATCAGACAGAGCAAGATAGCAGGATGGGGGTGGCTTGAAAGCTGGCCTGAAAGGTAATGGAGAGCCACTCATATTTTTTAGCAAGGGAGTAATGGGTAAAGATGGAATTTTCAGGAGGTAGCTATGCTTGCAGTGGGTATACCTAACTGGAGAGGGAAAGACTAGTGGTGGAAAGATCTGCCTGCTAGTTTATTTATTCATTTATCTATCCATTGGTCATATATACACTCAGCAAATATTTATGGAGCCCCTGAAAGACTCTGGACATATGGAGACATATAAGCCTTAGTCCCTACCTTCAGGGAGCTCAAGGACTAGAAGGGGATAGATTAAAGAAGTTTCTGCCACAATCCAGGCTAGATCATAGTGAAGCCAGAGAGAAAATAATGAAAAAAATATGTGAGAGATACATAGACAGACAGAAGGATAATAGATACATATATTAGGTATCTGTCTATTATAAAAATAAATGAAAGAAGTTATGGTTCAAGAAGTAGGAGGAGAATCCAATGAGAGAGATGTCTAAGAAGGGGATAGTCAATGACATCATATACGACTATGAGATAGAAAACCTGCTCCTGAACAGTGACTCCTAATAACAACAATAATAGCACTTTTAAACAATTACTATGTCCCAGACCCTGACGCCATTCTAAGGCAGTTATTGTTTTCTTATTGTTCCTTGTGCCTAACTTGAGCACTGTTAGAAATATGGGTGTTGGGGTAACCTAGCTGGGGCTGGAATGTTAGAAATGGGGTTTATAGGTTGACCGAGTGGTGGTTTCTTTCCTTGGGTTAAATCATTGGCCTGGATTAAATCATTGGTCAGTCCTAGCCAGTAAAATCCTGTTGGATAAGATGCCTTCCTTTTGTCCCGTATGAGAATGCATTTCTTACTCATGTGGGGTTGGGTGGAGCCCAGAATGTTCTTCAGTCTAACCTCTCTGGCACATGGAACCTCTGAGCAGCCGCCTGACCTTTGGGAGGTTGGTCGCTCTACTCCTAAAGCACCAATGTTCTCAAGTCTATTACAAGAGAGGCCGTGTTGTGAGCAGGGGCTGGACTCAGACAGAGGAGTTTGGAGGGGTGGGTGGAGCTGGACTGGACTTCCAAGAAAAGTTGCCAATGAACTTGTTCTTTTTCCCATGGCATCGAAAAACTGCTTTATATCCATCCAAAGCCTGAACACATTTTAGAAAAACAGGAGGAGATTTCTGCTGGGTGACTTTCAGTTTGGGGAACCAAGTCCCTCTCAGAATGCAAGGGGGATGGGACATCGTATTAGGAAAGGTTGCCATCATTGGTGGACCTTCAATTCAGGCCAGGACTCACTCCCTTGCTCTGTAAACTGTATGCAGTGACTTTACGTATATGTGTATGTGTACCTATGAGTTTCCCACCCATCAAATGTCTTCATAAAGAGCTTTCAGACATACAGTGGAGTATATTATACAGTTATAGGATCCAACTAAAAAAAACAAATAAGCACTGTTTTTATTTAAAACTCAAATTTTTAAAGGGGCAGCAGGAATTCTGGTGCTAAAATAAATCTTAGCAAACAATTCCATTATGCCATTAAGCCTATGTCCTGCTCATAGGATCTGCTCTAATATAAAACAGGACTCCACTTCCCTCTCCACATCTGGAAGGCATGGAGCATGGCACAGGCATTTAATAGGGCGGAAGATTCCACTCCTGGTCGCTTATGTAGGGGATCCAGCATTCGAACCTGGTTCTGTTCACTCCCAAGTTCTTCCTGTCTGCCTGGTAGATTTCTAATAAGCTGACCTTGACCCCAGGATCAATGAAAGGCCACAGGCTAAATCAGGTTCAGAAAGCATGAACCCCGTCTGGAGGAAAGAAGTGGGACAGCAACTGTGGGAATAAAGGATTAGGTGATAAGAATCAACACTGGTGGGAGCTTGGTTAGGATGAAGGAAAAGACTAGTCACTTCCAGTTGTTTTCCTTGTCCTTTCAAAGGCCTTTGTGCTCCTCACCTTGAGTTTCCTATTTGAACAGCCTCTGGTACATGGTATTTTGAAATCACATGTCTCCCCAGTGTATGATTATTTTACATTTTGCTTTTTCTATATGTATCAGGTCATGAGTTCTATAGAAAAGCTGGTCACACCTACAGGGGTGCTAAGAGCAAGCTTGGTGGGATGTTCGGCCCCAACCCTTGTAACATTTGACTCTCAAAATCAATAAAAGGTGTCTGTCCTGGCGGGAGGGAGGTGTGGCGGGAAATGAGTGGATGGGCTGCTGTGGAGGAGACAGCACAGTGAGAAGGAAAAGCTATGTGATCAAAAGAAGCTGGACACCCCTTACAGATCAGCCTCCAGGACATGAAGGGACCCCTGGCCTGTTCCACACGGCTCCAGGGATAATGCCTCAGGAGTAAGATAGATGCCTTGCTCAGCCTGGGTCTGGCTTAATTTACTTCTAACTATATATCTCCATAGCATCCTTGAGTGAATGGTTGAGCTGAAATGGAGTTCCAGCAGCAGCAGGTCCTTGCAGATGAGAATCTCAAAGCCCTCCCAGTGGTCGGCAAACTGCGGCTCGGCAAACCGCGGCTCGCAAGCTACATGCGGCTCTTTGGCCCTTTCAGTGTGGCTCTTCCACAAAATACCGGCTCTTCCACAAAATACCGACTTCTGCGCACGGGCCACAAAGTTTCAATCGCACTGTACGTGTGTGCCCGCACGTGGTATTTTGTGGAAGAGCCACACTCACAAAATACTGACTTCTGCGCACGGGCCACAAAGTTTCAATCGCACTGTACGTGTGTGCCCGCACGTGGTATTTTGTGGAAGAGCCACACTCAAGGGGCCAAAGAGTTACATGTAGCTCGAGAGCCGCAGTTTGCCGACCACGGCTCTAGCCTGCCGGGTAGTACTTTGGGATTTCCACGACTCCTAACATCACCTACACACACGCATACACAAATTTTCCCAAACCTCACTCCTCTCTCTACAATACCCAGCCTACCTCTGCAGACTCATCCTGGGCCTCTGTCTGCCTTGCTTTCCAGGCTCCAGACCTGCTTGTGTCTCTATCTTTCGAATACTCCATGCTCCTTTCTGCTCAGAAGCCTTCCTATAGACTGCTCCTTCCCAGGGGGCACTTTTCACATCCTAATTGACCCACTTAACTCACTCTTCAGGTCTCAGTTCATTATCATTGCCCCTGGAGTCTTCCTCCTCCCTCCTCCCCACTACATCAGTTCCTCCTGTTAGATACTCTCAGAGCTCCCTGCACCTGCCACAGTTTGCAATTATACATCCCATGGTGATTTCCTGTCTCACCCACAGTGGTTCTCAACCTTCTGGCCCTTTAAATACAGTTCCTCATGTTGTGACCCAACCCTAAAATTATTTTCATTGCTACTTCATAACTGTAATGTTGCTACTGTTATGAATCGTAATGTAAATATCTGATATGCAGGATGGTCTTTGGCGACCCCTGTGAAAGGGTTGTTCGACTGCCAAAGGGGTCGCGACCCACAGGTTGAGAACCGCTTCCCTAGAGTGTGATGTGACCTACATCAAGGCAGAGACTATGCCTTGTTCCTAGAACCTGACCACAGAACCTGGGATGTAGTGGGAACAATAACATGGGTGCTGCGACCACTGATGCTGCTACTGCTGCTGCTGCTGCTGGTGGCTAATGCCACTGAGAGCCCAGCGTGTGCCAGTCTTGCTCCTAAGTGCTCTACTTGCACCCCTTCTATTACACTTTGAAAACCTGATGAATCAGGAGGCACTCCACTGGTGAATGAATGTGCCTCATTTCTCTGAGCTTCATTTTCCTTCTTGACAAAATGGAGAAAGTAATATGTGAGCAAACCACAACCAAATTCAAATTTTCTCTCATTATTTACAAACGAACATTTTCAGAACTTTCTGTGGGTTTTAAAAATATGTGTGTATGCCTATACCCTCAACCTTATTCTAAAACAGCATTTCTCAGCCTTTTTTAAAAAAAGTATTGCCACTCCTGCACACACACAAAAAGAGAAAACATACATTAAATGTAAAGTATTCCTAATGAGAGAAATTAATAAGATTCCTTTGGGTAAGGTTGAGCTCTGGAGGGCCACAGACCATTGTCATATCTATGTGGTTTTTGGTTTTTGTCTTTCACATCCCAAAAGCAATTTTTATCTCTTTGATAGTAACCTCACTGCTCCTCCCTTTGAGAAAATGTTCTAAAAGAAAGAAGGGTAGCAAGAGAAAGAGGAAAGGAGGAAGGGAAGGAGGGAGGAAAGGAGGAAGAGTGAACTGAGGGAAGGAGGGAGGGAGGGAGGAAGAGTGGACTGAGGAAGCTTCAGAGATCCCATAATGGAAGATGGGGGTTGAGAAGCAGATGAAGCCAGGTTGAAATAAAGCTAATATCCAGCCTTCCAGGTGCTCACTTGAAAAAATATATAATTTCTTTAAAACTAGAAGGTCATACTGAGAGCAAATCACCTTCCGCCATTCCTCCTTTAAACTCCCAGAGATGTTGCCATGAGAGCCACTGGGATGCAGGTAGCCTTGTGTGAAGTGCTCAGGTGAGGCGGGGAGGGGAGGTTGAGGGCCGGACAACAGATGAGGAAACAGCTTGGTCACAGCTGGCGCCCAGCAGGTCTACCACAGAGAGCAGCTCTTACACAGAGAGGGTCCGTGGAATTCTTTGTACTTGGGGTTTCTGTCTTCTGCAAAATGCATTGCGATCAGTTTAACAGAGTAAAATTTGAGAGGCAGAAATAGCTCCATTAAAAAAAAAACACTAAAAAAATGAAAACCAAAATCCTGTTTTCTGCTGGTTTTTAGTACAATGGGAGAAAACTATAGTTACTGTTCTTCCTGAGGCTGGCCTATAAAAGTCCATCGATACTGTTATTTTCTCCTCTGATCCTTTCCATGCATCAGCTAGAGAGAGAGAATGGTAAGTCCCAGGCTTTCTTGTCTAAATCCCCAAAGATCTCATCCCTCTAACCAATCACTAGGATAACAAAATGATAGTAATCCCCCGAACACTTAACACATTCTCACACAACCTCAGCATGTTTTTGAAACCTGTTGTGAGAGAGCTGTCAAACACAGGCAGGACAAAAATGCACTGACATCACTCCTGTGCCAGACAAAGGTGCAGTTTTTACCAACAAGACAACAGCCTTTCCCAGCAGGCCAGAGCCACAACAATGCCCAGGAGGCTCTGCCCCAGAGCCCTTGCACCAGCTGGCTGGAGTCAGAGGGTAGGGCGGCTGAGCGAGGGCCAGGGAGACTTTGCTGACCTCCCTGGTCGCTGGAGAAATGACCTATACGTGCCTTAGGCAAACACGCTTGACTTCCCCCAAGGAGCTGCTCTTCCTCCCCCACGAATAGCATGAGACTCATCTTGCTCACCTGCAGGAGATAGGGGCCACCATGCCCTGCAGGCCCTCTGCATCTCCTGCCTGGGCCACTACGAGAACTTCCTAAATAGTCTTTCCACTACTCTGTCCCTTTCTCCTGTCCATCCTTTGCCTGATCCCGTGGCACTTCTAAAGCAAGCTTAGAATGTGTAATTCACTAGCCTGAAATTTTTCACTTGTCTCCTGTTGCCAAGGGTGTCAAACTCACTCTTCTTAACCTGGAATAGCAGAAATGTCTCATCCTGGCCCTTGTGTTTCCAGTTTTACTTCCATCCCTTCCCCAGTACTCACCTGTGCCAGCCACAGTGAATTCCACAGGATTTCTGAGACAATCGGGCCTTTTCACAACTCAATGGCTTTGCATAAGCTGTTCTACCTCCAAGCACGCCTAGGGAAACCCCTTCTCATCCTTCAAGATCCAAACTCAAATGACATGTCCTCAGCAAAGCCTTCTCTGAATCCCCTTGCCACCAAGGACAGAGGGGGTAGTGCCCTATGTCACTCTCCACATGTCTCTATGAGGGAGGCAGTACAGCAAGCAGCTAAGGAGGTGCCCTTCATCAATGAACAAGGTTCAAACCCCAGCTCTGCACATTCTAGTTTTCTAACCTTGAACAAATCAGCTAATCTATGTCTCAGCATCCTCAACTGTAAAACAAGAGGAATAATAGTAGATACCGCATAGGACTTACTATGAGGTGTCAAGCACCCGAAACCCTCAGAAGCGTGTCCCATTCATAATAAGTGCTCAGTAAGTGTTAGCTATTATTATTATGTCCACTAAAATTTTAATACTGTCATCATCTGTTAGGTGTTTCTTTCCTTGTGTAGGGTGGGGACTGTGTCTCGCTCATACTTACATTCCTGGTGCCTAACAGTTCCGCGTAATAGGCCCTCAATAAATGTTTATTAAATAAGTTGATTATTTTCTAGGCAGTAAAATATCCCCATGACTCCAGAGATTATATCTCAAGGAACTTTATTTCTTCCTTTTGCTCTATGGAAAGACATTACGTAAATCCATAAAACACTCTTTCTGGAACAGAGATGGTTGAAATCAGTTTCATAAGTCCCTCCTTGACGTGGGAGTCTGGCATCCTGATCAGAGTTCTGGCTCTAGCAGGGTTGTGCGTCCCTGGGCAAGTCCCTTTCCTTCGTGTACTGGGCACTCTTCTGGGGGCTGGGGCAAAAGCATTGCATACGACAGGCAAGGTTGCTATTCTCAGGGGCCTAGATTGAAGGGAGATAGTACATTAAACAAGAAATAGGAGAAAAAATAGAAAAGTTGGGCAATGGTAAGTGCTATGATTGAAATGAAACAAGAAAACATGTTAGAAAGTACCTGGAAAGGCTACTTCAAGGAAGTCTTCTGTGAAGGCTAACAGTAACGTTCAAGGCTTGGATTTGAAACCTAAAGGGAAAACATTCCAGGCAGAGGGGCAGCTACTACAATGGTTCAATGTGAGACTGAGCTTGGAGTGCTCCGGGGATCAGAAGAAAGCCCGTGTCTGGAACCTGGGAAGTGAAGGTAAGAGTCATACCACTTGAGGTCACTGAGGAACACAGGGGCCAAGAGAAGGAATGTGGATTTCATACTAAGTGCACCAAGTGGTCATTGGGATGTTTTGAGCATAATAGAGTTCCTGTAGGGAGAATAGATTATGAGGTAAATAGAGACAGAAGTATAAGCCATGAGACCAGTTAAGAGGCAATTCCATTAATGAGGAGAAGGACTTAATGAACCAGAGTCCTAATTCTGATCAATGAAGTGTAGGTATGAAAGAGAAGAAGCAAGATGTTCCTAAGTTTTTGTCCATAGTGTTTGAGACAATCCTATTGGCAACACATTCTACACCTAGGAATACTACTTGAGTCCATATACCACATGACATGGGTGGGCAGTTACTGGATGGGGATAGGAGATTCAAGACTTCGGTCTTCAAAATGTTAAGTTTGAGATGCCTTGTAGATATCCAGTGGAGAAGACAGAAAGTTGGATATACAAGTCTCGAATTCAGTGGGAGAAGTCAGGTCTGTAAATATGCAAGTAAGAATCATTGGCATGCAGATAGCATTTAAAGCTATGGGAGCAGGTGCGGTCACTCATGGAGAGCATATAGTTGAAGATATACTCTCAGAGCAGAACCCTAGGAAGAACAGCGTTTGGAGGTGGAACAGTGGGGACAAGCAAAAGACACCAAGAGGAAGCAGCCAGTATCGAAGATGAACTCGAGAAGAGTCTGTTGCCATGGAAGCCAAGAGAAGAAAGTGTTTCAAAACAAAGGGAGTGGTAATCTGGGTCAAATGCTGCTAAGAGGTCAACGGGGAAGAGGGTTGAATTTGGCAACATGAAAATCTTTGGTGACTTTGAAGGGTTCAGTTTCACTTTTCATCTCTTCAGTCTAGTTTGTCTATCTTAAAAAAAAAGAAATTGTTTTCAAACATTTTAAAACAGAAGTACTATTTTCTTAAAATTAATCATTAAAAGAATCTCAAGATATAAACAAAAAAAAATTGGAATGGCTGTAGTTGAAGCAGGGACTTCAAGAATGTATCTAGTCCCAACTCCTTGCCCTTGCAGTTGACCCGAAGGCAGCTTTGGAAAATGCTCAGGCTCCTTGGAGAGACGACCCAAAATTACTGGGCTGAAAGGGTCTTCGGCCATGAGAATCTGAGCGGGAAGGTGTGGGTAGCTCTCAGTCTGGGGAGTAGCCGGCACCCACTGGCTAGGAACATCCTTTACGTGTCCTGAAGATCACGGCATCCCAGGATTAGAGGTAGGAATGCTTGAGAGCTCCTATAATCACAGTCCATTCTGGTTTCAGTACCCATTTCCTGCCAGAGTAGGCCACTGGCGCACCCATTCAACTGGTTTGCCCAGATCCTGCCTCTGCCACACCTCCAAAAAACATCTAAAGCCCTTCCTTTGTTGCAAAATGATTCAGTGTTGTTTCCATAAAACGTGGGGAGCTGAGCCTATGTTCACACACGCAACCTGTGTGTAGTGGAAGATTTAAAGGGAGACATCCTTGGAGGGAACAGGCCGCCAGAATAAATTCCTGGTTCCCTTAGAGGAGCCGCCAAGCATAACATCGCTTGCACAGTCCCTGCTCTCCCAGAAGTGAGCTATAGCTCTGTTGCTCTGTTGGAAATAATCACAAAAGGAATGTTTACGTGTGGCTCGTGGGAGAAGAGGGATCAAAGATAATGTGAAGGATCCCAATAAACTGACAGAATGAGATAAAAGTCTTCACTCACAGGGTGCCCACTCTGTGTCAGGCACTCTGTTCAGCCTGGGCAAAGGTGAGACAGATGCAAAAAGATAACTTCCTCAGGACATCCCTTCGGCTTATCTGATTGAGTCATCTTCCTTCAGTTAGTTCTGTGACAGCTTCCAATCAGGCCATTCATTAGAATTTCAGGGTTTTCCCATGGACTGCATTCTTGCCGGCTACTGAAATATGAGGTTGAGAGCGCTTACATCACAACGGTATAGCAGCCACCCCTGATACTTATCTGCACCGACACTTGACCATTTACAAAACTTTTTCTTATACATTAAGAAGTGGAACATTCCTTTCACTTTCGTTTTGTGTAGCCTTTATGTTTTCCTATCCCTTTTTCTTTGTTGTTGTTAAACTGTATTTGAGGGGTTGTTTTGTTGTTGTTCTTTGTTTCTCAGATGTAGATAGCCTGCCTCAAAAACACAGGCCTGACATAAGAAGATATCACTGCGGGGCAGGTGCCAGGGTGTCTATTCCAGGACTCAGTAAAATCGCTGATGTGCACTAACCGCTGGCTGGTGTCTGGTGTCCAGCGTAGGGGTATACAGATCATTTGATCTGGACAGCAAAAGTCAAGGTATCTCTATTGGGACAGATCCTTGGAGTACTAACTATCTCACCTCCTCACATCCTCACCCACCCAGACGAACCCAAACCTCAGGCTAAATCATATCCCAGGCAGGCACATAGCACAGCCACATCTGCAGAGCAAGTGAAGCTGGGTGATCGAGACTGGGGAAGAGGGACATCCCACTGTGCCCTCCTAGCGGGCAGGAGAGTGAGCAGAGGTGACAGCGCTTATAAGTGAGATGTGCTTACTCACTGGGCCTTTGCTTTGAGCTCGCAGACAGCTCTCATCTGTGAGATACTTTCTTTCCAACTTATACTGTACAGTTACAAAAATATTATTATCTCACTACCCCCCTGTGGGGGTCTATATATAATATTCTCATTTTACAGAGGTGACACGGAGACATTAGGTCAGCCAGGTCATAGAGCACTTCACAGAAGCTAGATAATGACCAGTTTGTAAATCCCAGGGTCCGAACTGCCTCACTGTCTGAGTTGTACACAAAGCAGGAGCAGGTCGCTTTCCCTAAATAAAGCAAGCAGTCCCTGACATCCTCTGCCATGTGTTTAGATCTTGGGTTCATGCCTGGAGTTTTATGTTTGCGCCC
>NW_005354595.1:3309634-3444787 GCF_000412655.1 Myotis brandtii
CCACTCCCCCTCCCCCCTTCTTTCATCTTTTAAAGATTTTGTTGTGAAGATATTACTCTTGGAATATACCTTGTTTGGCAAGTTCCCATGGCCACTGGAGACTCAGCCTGAAGGGAAGCACTAGGAAAATATTTGTGATGACTCTGGAATAGAAGACAAGTACACCATTCTGGCTGGTTTCCACCCGGAAAACCCTTCACAAGTGCTGTGGGAGCCAGGGGAGGAGGAGGGGCGAGGCGGAGAGGTCCCCTGGGAAGGCAGGTGAAATGCCGTGTGTCCATTTGAGGTTACCTCTGGTCATTTGTAGCCTGAGATTAATGGACCTCAGATCCTAATGCAACTATGATAGAGATCACACCTAGATTTTCATCTTAATCCTTGGAGTTGAGCAAACATCAAAAAGCTCAGCAGGTTGGTTCAGATCATTATGATAATGATTAATAACAGGCTTGTTTACAGAGCTTCTGTCTCCACGGTTTACCATGGCCTCTACGCAGGAGTCTCTGTTGTGTGAAGATAACACAACAACAACAGAACTGAATGAGTTTCCCCAAGTACATCCATCTCTCCATGAGCTCTGACCCCAATTCTCCTCCTCTTGAATGGGACTTTCTTTTACTCCGCTGATTCAAAAGCCATTTTGTCCATGTAAATGGATAGAGGGAGACTATTTCATAGAATACTGGATTGTATCCGTTTCTAACACAGCATACACATTGCATCAACACTGTTTGCATCTGCCTCTCCCTCTATAGCCGGAAAACGCAGAAGATAAGACCACATATGATTCACCTTTTTATTTGTAGCACTTAGCCCAATGTCCCCATACATAAAAGATGCTCAATAAGTGTTTGCTGTGTTGTTAAACTTATGATGTCGTCACTGTGAGGAGCTTTCTGGCACAATTTTTTTTTTCTAGAGAAGAAAACTGGATCCAGAGAGTGGACATGACTATCCAGGGTCACTAAGCTGTGACTGGAGAAGACCTGAGTCTAGAGATATTGTCAGTTGACTAACTGGCCACGGCTCTTTCTACATAAACAACAGGCCAATCAAATATAGCAGCCTCCCGGGAAATCTATTATCAGAAAAGTATGAACATATGACCCTGGGTAACCTTGTTGCCAAATCTCCAAGCCTCTCTGATATCCTCCCAAGGAAGAACTCAACAGCTCTGGTTCATTCTGGGATGGATTCTATTAGTCAGGCTTTTAAACTTGAGCCAGAAGGAGCGAGGACGAATTCTTCTCGTATTCTGACTCAGAATTGAAATGGAGAGAAATGAGGTGAAAGCTCACCGTTTCTTTATCATTGCCTGGGAATGGAAGGGATTCTAAATAAGGACAGGGATTAGCGTTGCTCATGACGTTAGGAAGGAATGAGCAAAATACTAGTAAGTAATTATGGCCATTGTTCATTCAGTATCAAAGGAGAGTCTCAAGTGGGAAAAAAAAAAGATTTCTGGGCAATTATTCATTCAAAGAGCTTAAATAAGTTCTTATCCTTTCAACCTGATCAAACCAAAAAGATCTCCAATTATCCCCTAACACCAAAAGGCCAACAGACTACCCAGCTTCACCTTGGGAGGAAGTCTTGAGCCTTGAGGACTGGCCAGATGGTCTATTTCTGTCTCAGACCATTAGGGCTGTGGTAGGGGCTGATATCCCTGTCATTGGCTCTGAACTCAGAATGATTATTTCCATAGATGGACGGATTTGTTTCCCTTTCTCTCCAGCCTCTCTCTTTCGATCTTGCAAGGGAAGGGTATGGTGAAGCAACTTAGATCGAGATCAGTCTCATGAATTTGGCCTCATTAGCCCCAGAACTTCCTCGGTCCAGGCTCCACAGCAGGTCTCTTTTCTAATTGCTGCTGCCTATCAGTTAGTGTGATGAGTGGTGTGGCTCAGGACCAGTGGTAGACATGTTGGCTGGTTCAAACATGTCTCCTGTGAGCTTTTATGGAAGGAAGGCAATGACACATACCTCTTGTTCAGCAGTTCTCATGGGCCACATCTCAGCCAGGACCATGGTTGATTTAGTTGATGAAAATAAATAAGTGATTAATTTGATGAAACACTGAATGATTTACTTAAATAATTTATTTGATTTTTTAAACCATCATTCTTATCAGAAAAGGAAGTGGCATGCTATTGCAAGAGGCCAGTTATGGGGATGAGACTGTCTTGGGTTCCCATCCTTGATCCACTCACTATCTGGGTGATCCTGGCTAATTACTTAATCTCTCTGAGCCTCCGTGTCTTCATTTTTTTAAATAGAAATAGCAATTTCTCCACTTTGACGGGTACTCTGAATATTTAGCTTTAAAAATATATGAAGAGCACGAAACATCAAGAGTATATAATAAATAGTTCTTTACTCTTTCTCCTGAAATCTTTGGTTTCATGTTCTTAAAAAAAAAAAAATAATCAAAGTCCTGAACTAAATGGATTCAAATGTGCGCTGTCATTCTTTTTAGTGCCTCAGCCAAACTGAGGGGTGATTCAGTGTTTAATGCAAACAGGTGATTATACACAGCGTGGCACATTCGTAGGCCAGGCAATCTATCAGCTAGAATGATGGATCACTCCACTCAGTTTATGAGAAAACTTCCCTTGCTGGTAATGAACCCCAGATCAGACTTGGTTGTGAGATGAAGACGTGTCCCTGAGGGCACAGGGTCATTTTCTGTATGTGTGAAAGGGCACTCTCCATTTGGTTGTGCCACACCCAGCAGGAGCACCTGCGTGCTTTGTGGGGTGCGGTGGTTGTGTCTATGTGTGTGGTGTGTGTCGGCATCTGAGTTTGTGGACTCTGCTTGATTGCCACCATATCTTTGCGTAGATTCCTCAAAATACAGCACTGGAAGCCTGGCCCTATTTCTGGAGAGAGGAGCTTCGGATGGTCCTAATAAGACCAACAAGACATCCTATTACCTGCTGCCTTCTCCCAGGCCTTTTAAAATGGGAAAAGCAATTTCTCCACCACAAGAGTTACTTTGAATATTTGGCTTCATTTGGCCCCATTTTTAATCCTTAGATGAGGAAAGAAAAAAACAGAGAGGTTAAGAATTTTTCCCAATGTCACACAGGTATTAGAAAGAGGGGTCGGGAATGGTTGTTTCTTTTCTTTGTCTGGTATAAATGATTTATGTTGGGGGGCCCCTTCTTCCTGGAAACCCGATCTCTTGTGTGTATATACATGTATGTGAACGTACCATTTAAAAACAATAGTGAATTCTTTATAGCTTTCTGAAATGTGTGGACTTCCTTTACGCTCTCACACCTTGTATAGCTGGTGCCTCAGCCTGGGACACCATATAGTCTCTCAGACCCACTCATCCTTCTGGGATCCACTCAGGTGCTACCTCTTCTCATAGACGTATCTGGCTTCTTCAAGTCAGGAGGTTTTCCTTTTTCTATTTCTCCCTTACATTTTTGTCAATTATAGCACTTCCACAATATAGGTTGATCACTTGTACCAACAGTGAATTTCTTGAAGACCTACAGCATGCTTTATTCATTTATCTCAGCATCCACAGTGCCTAGCGCAGGACCTGACATACTCTGAATCTCATATTAAATGAATGAATGAATCAATCAAGCAGTCAATGAACAGATGGTTTCAGGCCCACGGCCAGGTCTAAGTGTGATTACAGCCCAGAAAGACTAAGAGCTTTGTGAGGAGGGA
The DNA here is from genome assembly GCF_000412655.1 of Myotis brandtii. Classification (NCBI taxonomy): domain Eukaryota; kingdom Metazoa; phylum Chordata; class Mammalia; order Chiroptera; family Vespertilionidae; genus Myotis; species Myotis brandtii. The sequence goes on from NW_005354595.1 coordinate 3,313,322, forward strand.
GGGGTCTTGCTCAGCATCCCTAAAGCACCAGGGGTTCAGAGGGGAGGCAGCTCCCTTGGGCAGGTGCACAGGCTTGTATGATGCATGATAGTTCAGTGGCTAATAGGTCAAGTGATTTGTCCACGTTCCTGGAGTGAAGTGTTCAGCCTGCGCTCGCCTCAACTCAGAAAGCCGGGCGCGTGATGCTGCACGTCTCCTTCAGCACAGTTAAATTAAGCTTAATATCTTATGACTCAAGAGTTTGCACACCAAGGCTTGGCACTTAATATTGTAATTACCCCTTTTGATTAGAACTGCCTTTCATAAGCAAATCGACGCAGTGATTTGACAAGCTGGAGGAATTGTGCTTGGAGCTCACCCTACGAGTTCCACAGGGAGCTATAATCATAATAATTACTATCGAAGCGAGATTCCAGTTCTCGATGTACCAGGAGGTAAGTGAGTAAGAGTCACACGCTGCCTGCTTTCCCATCTCGGGATAGGCTGTGGGGCTGAAAACAAGGAAGAAGGTGGAAGTAAACAGTGTGATCACAGTCGGCCCACAGGCTGTGGTGTTTCTCCTTCCACGGGGCTCAGCCTCTGGAGGTTCAGAACATTGAAAAGAATTCTTTAGCTGCTATCTGGGGTGTGTGTGTGTGTGTGTGTGTGTGTGTGTGTGTGTGTGTGTTTCGCCTACTCTTCTGAATACGTAGAGAAGGCAGATAAGAATCCACAGACTCTATCCTTTGAGGGGCCCCCAAACTCATGTTAGGGTGAATGTAGAAACTGAAACTCGTTAGAAGCAAGGTCTGCAATGACTCAACAATAGGCTTGGTGTTCGAGTTCATCTACAGATAGAACATTCCCTGAAGGGTGTGTTCAGATCACCACTGGAGGTGCTCAGAGCATTCTGGGCTGGTTTTTAAAGGACAAACGCTTCGCCAGGGACAAGAGCCTTATTCCAAACCACAGGGAGCCTCGCTTGCAGCCACAAAAGCCTGCAGCTTACAAATGAGCAACGCTGCCCTTCTGTTCCATGGCCCTTGTGCTGGCTTCCCTGGGAGGCTGGAGCAAGTCCCAAACGCTAAAGAGGCCTGCTTCCCAGCGGGACTCAGGAGGGGGCTCTGAGGACGGGCTATTTCTTTTCTTTGTCTTCGTAGAAATTGTTTATGTTGGGGGCCCCCTACTTTCTGGAAACCCGATCTCTTGTGCATAAACCCCACAATTACGGCTCCCCACTGTCCATACTTTATGGATTCCCTCCCACCCCCACCTTCTGCTTTCCCCTCCATCATCCACAGCCTGAAAATTCATTTAACAATTAACAGCACAAGAAGGAAAAATGCCACAGACCCAGATTGCTAGCAGATGCTCTGGGGGTGCTGCGAGGGAAAAGGCGGTTTGAGGCCAGGGTTCCCTTCTCTGCCTTTTAAACGTCTCCACCGAATCAGGTGAGGCAGAGCACATTTCCATTCACGTATTCATTTGATTCTTAAAACAAATATATTTTGAGTAACAGAGTGTGCCAAGCCCTCTGCTGGATTCTGGAACCTCATAGTATTAATAATGAACATTTATTGAGTGTTTACTATATGCAAGGCCCTATTCTAAATGTTTCCGATGTAATAGCATTTAACTCACTTTTCAGAACAGCCCCATTCTGAATCCTCAGATAAGGAAAGAAAAAACAGAGACGTTAAGAATTTTTCCCATTATCACACAGGTATTAGAAAGAGGGGTCAGGATCTGATCCCAGGCAATCCGATTCCGGAGCCTACACCAGAAGTCAACAAATTTTTCCTGTAAAGGCCCAGATGATAAATATTTCAGGCTTCACGGGCCATCTGGTCTCAGTCGCAATTACTCAACTCCACTGTCGTAGCATAAAAGCAGCATGGACAATAGGAAAACAAACGAACATGGCTGTGCTCCAGTAAAACGGTTTATGGACCCCGACGTTGGAATTTTATAGAATTTTTTGTGTCACGAAATATTTTGCTGGGTTTTTTTTTCCTCAACCATTTAAAAACATAAAACCATTTCTACATCACAAGCCATACAAAAACAAGCGTTTGGCCGGAGTTGGTTAATCCCTAGCCTAAGCTATGCTATTTGTCCATTAGTGAGTAAGGAAGAATTGTTATCCTGGTGGGGGAAGATGTGGGAACTTAAAGCCCTTTTAAGAATCCTTTCATCAATGTGTTGCCTGCTCTGCCTGATTACTTCTCATCCTCTGTCCTCCTTCTGGCTCAATCCTGTGTGCCTCTGACACTCCGGTTTAGCATCAATGGCTTTCAGGAGCTTCTTCTGACATCACCCTATGCGCAGCCCTCCGCTGTTTTCCCAGCATCTGTCCTGTCATCTCCATCATTGCATTCTTGGAGTCAGATAGTCAGATGTCTGCTCCAGGGGGGCATGTCCTACTCATTCTGGATTCTGACCGGGTCCCTGGAACTAGTAGATACACAACCCATGTTGTGGAATTAACCTGTAGGGGGTGGGAGGATGGCTCTCAAGAAGGGTCAATGGAGAAGGGAACTTTGGAATTTGGGGCCGAGTAAAAGAGTTCTCCAACCCAATAACATGGGGAAGGTCATTCTGGGAGGAGGGGGGTGAACTGCATGTGACAAGACAAGAGGCAGGGATGAGGAAAACAAGGCATGTCCAAGGAATCGCCACTTTGGGGCAGAAAGGCCAATGGCAAGAGATAAGGCAGACAATATCTGTGTTGACGAAGGTCTGATTTCTGCAGGCCATGGGAGGACAGTTGAAGGTCATTGAGCATGGAAGTGACATGCTCAGATTTGTGCTTTAGAACAGGGGTCAGAAAACCAGAGCCCCTGGACCAATCCCAGCCTAAGATCACACAGTTACAAAGGGAGGGAGCTGGGGATGGGACTCAAGGGTGTGTGAGCCCCAATCTCTGTGTCCTTTCCCCCTACCAAGCTGCTTTCCCCAACCTGGGAGCCTAGACCTGGGCTAGGACTCATGATTTTGAGGGCTCTGCCAGCCTGAGCCCAGTCCCAGTTCACATTGATGGACTTGACCTTCCAGGAGGAGAGAGGGACAGGTTCTATAGCATCTCCAGTTCTGCTACTGAATGCATGGGTGGTGCATAACCACAGCTCATGGCCTCTGTGCCTACCCAGCCACAGATCTCAGACAAGCACCTGTTCCTCCTTGAGCCTCTATCCTCGATACAGTAAGGAGTTGGGCTAGATGCTCTTGAAGGGTCCTTATCATGATAGGATCCTAAACACTACAAGGTTTCCATATGCCATATTAAAATACCTGTGGCTCAAAGGTTTATAAGTGGTGAGAGTCCTGGAAATGGACTCTCACCCACAAGATACAGAGGTGAGCAACAATCCAGGGCTTCAGGAGAGAAAGGATGATCCACACCCGATTACCTCGGAGAGAGGGAGCTTGTTAAGGGAATTTAAAGTCTACTGTCTTAATAACCCTTTGTAGTTCCTTGGCGCCTGGCTTTTCTTAAAGCTCAAAGTATTTTGCAAACATTAGCTCATTAATCCTTCCAGAAGCCTTGTGAAGTGGGTAGGTGTGCATGTCTTATCCCCATTTGAGAACCTTAAATCTGAGGGGGAAAGGGGCTCAAGCCCTAACTTGTGTGGGGGCAAGGGGGAGGCCCCAGGGGCTGGACTAAATTGAATAGTAATTTTCAGTGTTGTTTTAAATCGTTATTCTACCAGAGGAGTAAGTGGATGGTGGGGAAAGCATGCATGAGCTCTGGAACCAGCCAAATCTACATACCAGGTCTAGCTAGGCTTCTACAACTTTGTGAATTTGGATAAGTCCCTCAACTTTTGTGAAATCCAGTTTCCCTTCAGAAAAGGGGGCGATGATACCTAACACCTCACCAATTCATAGTCTGAGAAATGTAAATGTAAAGTTCATCTCAAAGTCATTTGATTATTGGAAGTTTCCATACAGATATTTAAGAGATTGTGATTAGAGAGATTTTTATTAAAAGTCACCAGACATTTGGCACCCAGTTATATGGGTTTTGTGTTCCAGAGAGGGAAGTTCAATGCACGGAGCTCAGATAGGGCGTGAATGGGGAAGGTGCTCTGGGCGGGACAGTAGGGGTGGGAATGAGGTCCTGGAGGCTGCACTCTTGGTCTTGTTCAGAGAAGCCAGTCAACCAGCCTGAGTTAAGTTGTCTTAAGATAAAACTGAAGAAGGTGCTCATAATCCACTGGCTGGGAAAGGAGTTAGGTAGATGATAAGTTCATTTCTCCTTGGAGCCCAGAAGGCTTGAGTAGGGAACCAACCTTGTCAGTGTGAAGACTGCTCTGGCTTCAGCATAGAGAACTGATGGGATGATGGGATGCGGTATGGCATGAAAATTTTTATGACATCTCCTTAGCTATTTTCTAAAATGTGCTATTTTAAAAATTATTTTTGTGTATGTTTTAAAGTCAATTAATATATTTCTAAAATAGTGTGTGTGTGTGTGTGTGTGTGTGTGTGTGTGTGTAAGAGTGAGAGAGAAAGTGTGTGCTATATAGAATTTTTTATTGATGGGGCACATGATCTTCTCACTGCATGAGAAGGGGAGAAACTGATGCAGAATCCCATCTGAAATTTCATTAAGGCATCTGAGAATGAGCTAATTAATGGAAGCCTGGATAGAACAGTGGTTTAAATGGGAACACAGAGGAAAGAATATAAAAACCCTATCACACAGGAAGAGGAGGCAGGACTTTGTAATTCTTGGTCACAAAGAGAAAGTGATTCAAGAAGAGGGAAGAGGCATAGCTGACTGGGAGGTTTCAATCCTTGGCCAAGAGAATGCTGGCATCCCCAAGGAAAATGACGAAGGTCAGAGAGGAAACTGGCTGGAAAAAAGGTGGCGAGCTCTGCCCAGGCCATGGGGGATGTAAAGTAAGGGCAAGAGAGAGGGAGAAGGTGCAGCAATGAGGCTGGGGCTTGGAAGAGAGCCCTGGCTAAAGGTAGAGGAGCTAGCTGCCTCCTGTGGAGCTGAGTGGAGGAATGGGATCTCCAAGGGAAGAGAGGGCAAGGACTCAGCCCAGTGGGAAGGGAAGTTCTTACCCCTCACCAAACGTCAGTGTTAAGAGAGCCCACTGTCAGAGGTCAGCTATCATCTCATGTGGTCTCAAGTTTATAGACTCATGAGTACCAGAGTTTGAATCGTCCTTAGACACTACCTAGTTTCCGGTTGTCTTGGTTTAAGTAACTTTTTTAAGTCACAATCTTGCCCTAGCCAGTTTGGCTCAGTAGGTAGAATGTCGGCCCGAGGACTGAAGGGCCCCAGGTTTGATTCCAGTCAAGGGCATGTACCTTGGTTGCAAGTTCACTGGCCCTGGTTGGGGTGTGTGCAAGAGGCAACCAATCGATGTGTCTGTGTCACATCGATGTTTCTCCTTGTCTTGCCCTCTCCCTTCCACTCTCTCTAAAAATCAATGGAAAAATATCCTCAAGTGAGGATTAACAAACAAAAAATAATAATAAAAATAAAATAAAGTCACAATCTTAATATACCCCAAATGTGTCCCTGAGAGCTCTTAGTTGCAAACAACAGAATCTATACAGGCTAATTTAAGCAGAAAATGGAGTTATAATTGTCAAAAGATATTAAAAGGATATCAGAGAATCTGTAGGAAGGCTGAAGAATTAGAGTTGAGGCTGCGCTTCCAGGAAGAGTATTTAAAACCACAACACACTGGATTATTGTTTGTCAACACAAAGAAGGGAACCTTGAAAACAGTATGCCAAGCAAAAGAAGCCAGTCACAAAGGACTACATATTGTATGATTCCATTTATATGAAATGTCCAGAATGGGCAACTAGAAAGCTGACTCATAGTTTCCTAGGACTGGGGGGATGGGAAGTTGAGAAGTGACAGCAAAGAGGTATGGGGTTTTGTGGGGAAGTAATAAAAATATTCTAAACGTCATTGTAATGATAGATACACACCTCTATGACTGTCCAAAAAACAAATATAGAATTGTATACTTTGAGTGAATTGTATGTATGTGAATATATCTCAATAAAGCTATTAAACATGCACACACACACACACACACACACACCCCTTAGAAAGGTGGACACAGGAGGATCATTACTGTCTCTAATGCCAATGCCAAACAGGAAATTCCAAGAACTTAGCTTTATTGCAACCTCCACTCTCAGCATCCCTGATGCCACCTCTGCCTCAGGGACTCAGCCAAGCAAACACTGGCTCTCCCAAAAATGACATCTCTGCCCTCACCTATATGAACATATGGAAAGTCTTGGAACATTCCATTTCTTCAGAAGGCTCACTGAAAATTTGAAGTCCTGCATGGATGTATCCGACAGATGAAACCAAGAACACTCTGCATCTGTGTGTTACCTAGTTGCAAGGGACGCTAACATTTTGAGTTCTGGTCACTATGCTGGGGATCAGGAAAATGTCCCTAGAAAAAGACTAGTCAAAAGATGATGGGGAGGGAGGGGTGAACAGGCATAACACAGAAGATTTGTAGGACAGTGAAACCACTCTATGTGGTACCATAAGGATAAATATGTGTCATTAGACATTTGTCCAGACCTATAGAATGTATAACACCAAGAGTGAATTCTAATGTAAACTAGAAACCTTGGGTGATAATGACAAGTCAGTGTGGGTTCATCAATTGTAACAAATGTACCGCGTTGGTGGGGGATGTTGATCATGGGAAGACTATGCATGTGTGGGGATATGGGGTATATGGGAAATTTCTGAACCTTCTGCTCAGTTTTTCTGTGAGTGAACTTAAAACTTCTGTAAAAAATGAAGTCAATTTTTTTAAAAAAAGATGATTGGCAGCCACAAATATAACAACATCCACTACTAGACTATATTATAGAATTTCAAAATAAAAATTAATAGAAATTGGTAGTTTTAACAGTTCCCCTAAAAAGGCATTAACTCTAGAAGTAAAAAGTGACTACGTAGTGTATGAAGCGTGGGCAGAGTGGTGAGGTGGAATGGCCACAGGCTTTGGAGCCCACCTGCTCTGTGTTTGAAACCCAGGCCTTCCCCTTATCTGCTGTTTGATCTCTACAAGCCACTTAATGGCACGGAGCCTCACCTGGAAAATGACAACAGCAATGTCCACTTCACAGGCTTTTATTTCTAGGACTGGGAGGGTGAGTGCTAAGTGAGTTTTAGCTTCTTTCTGCCAACACAATTAATTGTTTCTACTAATTTTATTAGATCAGATTCGACTGTTATCCTGATTCCTATGTCTTCATACTTTTTAAAAGATATGCTATCACTATATTTTATTCTTATAATGAGCTTGTTGTTTGTGGGAGTTTTAGAAACTCATCTCTATGAGGACTGTATAGAAAAAGCACGAAATGCAAAATGTGGACAATGAACTGTTTTCCTTTTTCTTTCTTTTATGATTTCCATTTGTTTACTTCTTTTTAAAAGCAGATATAAGTAAACCATCAAATAAAACAGAAAGTGAAAGTGAAAACTCTCAGAGCCTGGGGTATAAAAGAAGCATCAGCAGCTCCTTATCCATTGAGTAGCTACATCCCGTGACAGCAGAAGTGGGCCCTTGCTAGGAGCCTGCACTCGTCTCATGGACACCTCCAGGTGTGGCACCAAACATCCTATCTACCCATTCTGTCATGAGATGCCAGATACCACCTCTGGTCAGAATCCGGAAACCCCTAGGATTCAATAAACTTCCCAGGAAGCTTATTGCATGAGGTCCAAGTCTATGTTACTCTTGTGGTTGTATAAAGCAAGACGATAACTCTAGTCTCCCGATTCCCTATCTAGACTCCTTGTCATTCCCCTGCCCCTTGTCAGATCTGACCCTTAAGGACTTCATTTACCATAAGGAGCAAATAACCAATAAGTGTGCTAGGTTCTTCAGGGGTCCCCAGTAATGGTGACCCACTCTCTTGATTACATGTTCTGTATCTTTCTGATGCTCAGTGCTTTCTTGGTTTCTGATGGCTTCATTGGCAGACCTTCTTATATTAAATCATGATCCCCTGATATTTGGGTAGTATTTGAGGGTGGCAAGGACCAAGGCATGAAAGGCTAATGTGTTAGGGCCCAAAATTATTCAAGTGGCCATGGAGATAAAAACATGTACTACAATAGAGGGGGGAAAATGATTTTCTATGTCTGCATCTGACTTACACATAGCTTCCCAGAAGTAGGTGCTTGATGTGTTTGACCATGTCATTGACTTTCTGTCTTCTCTTGGCCCACCTGATATTTGGGTAGTATTTGAAGGTGGCAAGGACCAAGGTATGAAAGGCTAATGTGTTAGGGCCCAAAGTTATTCAAGTGGCCAGGGAGATAAAAACATGTACTACAATGGAGCGGGAAAATGATTTTCTATGTCTGCATCTGACTTACACATAGCTTCTCAGAAGTAGGTGCTTGATGTGTTTGACCATGTCATTGACTTTCTGTCTTCTCTTGGCTCCCTATTTCCTTTGCTCTAATATTCACACTCCTTAGCAACAAAGCCTTTTATGTGAGAATCCTCCTTGCTTCTCTAACTCTACCTCTTGCTTCCTCTGAGACTCGTTTACTCTCTGGTCCAACCAAATGGGAGACTTCCTGACTCCTCCAGGGAAAAGCAGAGGCTCTCTCGGGTTTGTTCCCAAGACACGGTGACTTCATGCAATAGTCAATCCATAAACATTTGCTGAGGATGTAGTATAAACTCTGCACTGTGCTCCCATAATCCCTTGCACTTACATCTTCTTTCAGCAAATGTCACTCTGGATATCATTTGTTTACCTGTCTGGAAGGTGTAGTCTGGCAACAGACAGCCATGTGGAATGTTTGGTTACGACAATGGCGCCATTTCCTCTTTCTCCACACCCACCCAGCTGAACCCAACCCAGAATAAGGAGAGCCTTGGATCCAGCCTCAGAGAACCCTGGGGAACATCATGTACTTCAGCGCCCACTGCCTATCATCCGTGCTTTATCCCTTGTACATTGGTCCAGTCCATATGACTGGGTCTCTAGCTCAGTTTCTGTGCCAAGCATGCCATTTCACTGTTGCCATGGAGCCTAACCTGCTGTGTGGCTCTTTCTAATCTACCTGCCTCATGCAAGACTCTTACCCCAGAGGCTAGAATTGTTCTAGGGAGATCCAGTGGTGGCTGGGGTTCTGCTTGCCACATTAGGGACCAGGGACCTCCCAGTTGTTGCTGTAATTGCCTGCTCTGAGGACCTTTGCAGCTGGACACTCAATGAAATATCATACCTGAGTGTGCTTAATCCTTCTTCCCCACTTGCTGAATTGAACTTGCTTCCTATGGATGGTGGACGACTCCCTTAAATATTTCTTCCAACAAGGAAGGTAGGCTGCCCTGGGCCTCTTCCTTCCCCCAAACACCACTTCCTACCCCAAGAAAGTGTACTCGATAAGGACCAATAGAAAGTCTTGAGCTGAATGTTTGCCATGCCTCAGGGAGAAGCCAGGATAACAGGGAAAAGGGGTGATTAAAACAGCCACACAGAAAGACTTCAGTAGAGTTTCATTGGAAGGACAGGGGGACACAAGAAGAAAGAAAACTGCAACTGGACATGAAAAGTCCAAAAGAACCAAAATACCATGGTCTTTGAATGTTTGAATCTAAAAAAGGATTGCCTGCATTTTGTGGAAAATAATAATATTTATTGAGCACTTAGAATGGGCCAGATATTCTGCTAAGTGTTTGACATGCATATTCTTATTTAATCTTTACAATAGTCTTTAGTGAGTACTGTTAATAACCTGGTTTTTTAGAAGAAGAAATGGCATAGAGAAATGAAGTAACTTGCCTTGCAACTAGGAACTAAGAGATGCCCATTAATAGGGAAATGGTTGAGTAAATTATGGTCTCTCTTAGCCATGAACTAATAGTCATTACAAAGAATAAACTCAAACTATCCCAGTTGACTTAGGAAGGTTTTATTTCTAGAGAAGTTGAGAAAAATAGCCAGACACAGATAAGTATACCCTGGCCCCACATTTGTTTATCAACAACATAAGCCTCTTATCTGTATATGTGTATATATATTTATGTATATACTTACAGAGTAACATGCACAGTATGATTCCAGTTCAGGGAAAATACAGATACCTATGTATGTGCATTTATAGTTGATTATGTGTGAACGAGAAAAGAGAAAGTGATGGAAGAATTCTGTTGACCTTGGCTATGTGGGAGGGGACAGAGGAGCAGGAAGGGAAAGAGAGTTTGGGGGTTATATATCTTTGCATCATTGGGCTTGTTATGAAGAGCATGTATTGCTTTCTGAAACCATCAAATGAAGACAATGATTTAGAATAAGGAAGTATTTTGCCCACAGTCACATACTCTCCATCTCAATGCTACACAGTGGGAAGGGAAAGAGTGCTCTCCACTCTAACATCCCCCTTGTCCATGCACTGCACACGAGGGTTTGGACCCAAAAGGGTTTTCATGGGCCATCCTCAGCTCCACTGTCATGTAGAGTCAATTATGTCCTAATTATTATTTTTCTAGACACTATCGGTCACATGGCTAAGGCCACACAGCAGGCATCAGGAGAAGCCTAAATGGCAGCCCGTGGTTTTAGACTCCAAATTCAGTGCTCTCATGTGCACAGTCTAAGATTATGTAATGTGGAAACACATTTTAAAATACCAACTTTTAAAACTGCATAAAAATCAATCTAGTTAATACAGGGAAAACTTCTAGAGCTATGATGTATCATTAGTATAATTATCCCTCAGCTTCTTTTTTGCCTATCGTTAGAGTAAGATGCCATCAGTTACATGAGTAGTGGGTCCTTGATTATAGCCTCACACATTCATTCAACAAATGTCCACTGAACACCTAATATGTGCCCAGCACTCAGTTAGGTGCTGAGTCAGCTTTATAATCTGAACACACACTTTCTGCAGGTTTTGGGCCAAGAGCGATTAGTACAAGACTCCAACATTTGCCCTTTTAAAAGTAACGCCCACTGCCTATCATCCGTGCTTTATCCCTTGTACATTGGTCCAGTCCATATGACTGGGTCTCTAGCTCAGTTTCTGTGCCAAGCATGCCATTTCACTGTTGCCATGGAGCCTAACCTGCTGTGTGGCTCTTTCTAATCTACCTGCCTCATGCAAGACTCTTACCCCAGAGGCTAGAATTGTTCTAGGGAGATCCAGTGGTGGCTGGGGTTCTGCTTGCCACATTAGGGACCAGGGACCTCCCAGTTGTTGCTGTAATTGCCTGCTCTGAGGACCTTTGCAGCTGGACACTCAATGAAATATCATACCTGAGTGTGCTTAATCCTTCTTCCCCACTTGCTGAATTGAACTTGCTTCCTATGGATGGTGGACGACTCCCTTAAATATTTCTTCCAACAAGGAAGGTAGGCTGCCCTGGGCCTCTTCCTTCCCCAAAACACCACTTCCTACCCCAGGAAAGTGTACTCGATAAGGACCAATAGAAAGTCTTGAGCTGAATGTTTGCTATGCCTCAGGGAGAAGCCAGGATAACAGGGAAAAGGGGTGATTAAAACAGCCACACAGAAAGACTTCAGTAGAGTTTCATTGGAAGGACAGGGGGACACAAGAAGAAAGAAAACTGCAATTGAACATGAAAAGTCCAAAGAACCAAAATACCATGGTCTTTGAATGTTTGAATCTAAAAAAGGATGGCCTGCATTTTGTGGAAAATAATAATATTTACTGAGCACTTAGAATGGGCCAGATATTCTGCTAAGTGTTTGACATGCATTTTCTTATTTAATCTTTACAATAGTCTCTAGCGAGTACTGTTAATAACCTGGTTTTTTAGAAGAAGAAATGGCATAGAGAAATGAAGTAACTTGCCTTGCAACTAGGAACTAAGAGATGCCCATTAATAGGGAAATGGTTGAGTAAATTATGGTCTCTCTTAGCCATGAACTAATAGTCATTACAAAGAATAAACTCAAACTATCCCAGTTGACTTAGGAAGGTTTTATTTCTAGAGAAGTTGAGAAAAATAGCCAGACACAGATAAGTATACCCTGGCCCCACATTTGTTTATCAACAACATAAGCCTCTTATCTGTATATGTGTATATATATTTATGTATATACTTACAGAGTAACATGCACAGTATGATTCCAGTTCAGGGAAAATACAGATACCTATGTATGTGCATTTATAGTTGATTATGTGTGAACGAGAAAAGAGAAAGTGATGGAAGAATTCTGTTGACCTTGGCTATGTGGGAGGGGACAGAGGAGCAGGAAGGGAAAGAGAGTTTGGGGGTTATATATCTTTGCATCATTGGGCTTGTTATGAAGAGCATGTATTGCTTTCTGAAACCATCAAATGAAGACAATGATTTAGAATAAGGAAGTATTTTGCCCACAGTCACATACTCTCCATCTCAATGCTACACAGTGGGAAGGGAAAGAGTGCTCTCCACTCTAACATCCCCCTTGTCCATGCACTGCACACGAGGGTTTGGACCCAAAAGGGTTTTCATGGGCCATCCTCAGCTCCACTATCATGTAGAGTCAATTATGTCTTAATTATTATTTTTCTAGACACTATCGGTCACATGGCTAAGGCCACACAGCAGGCATCAGGAGAAGCCTAAATGGAAGCCCCTGGTTTTAGACTCCAAATTCAGTGCTCTCATGTGCACAGTCTAAGATTATGTAATGTGGAAACACATTTTAAAATACCAACTTTTAAAACTGCATAAAAATCAATCTAGTTAATACAGGGAAAACTTCTAGAGCTATGATGTATCATTAGTATAATTATCCCTCAGCTTCTTTTTTGCCTATCGTTAGAGTAAGATGCCATCAGTTACATGAGTAGTGGGTCCTTGATTATAGCCTCACACATTCATTCAACAAATGTCCACTGAACACCTAATATGTGCCCAGCACTCAGTTAGGTGCTGAGTCAGCTTTATAATCTGAACACACACTTTCTGCAGGTTTTGGGCCAAGAGCGATTAGTACAAGACTCCAACATTTGCCCTTTTAAAAGTAACTACAATATTTTATTAAACATGAAGGTTTAGTAAACATTAAAGACTTTTTAATTTTAGAAAGACTCCGAATCAGAAAATACAAGAAATGAGCATCATTTAGAAAAAAAACAACAATTCTAAATTGGTCCGGCATGAGCAAGTGTGAGGGATGGCGAAGGGCACCAGCCTTTTGAGTGCACACTATTGCCAGAAACTTTCTATGTGTCATTGTAACAAGTGCTCACAATACCCTACACGGAGGGGACTGCTAGTATTCAGTCTACCAGTGAGGAGACTGTGTTTAGGGGATATGAAAGAATTTTCCCAAGGTCCTAGGGGAAGTTGTGGAGCCAGGATTTGAGTATAAACTTACCTAACTACAGAAATTGTGGATTTCTTTTACTACGTTGTCCTGCTTGCAAAGGAGACTGTTCCCCTTAAGAGCACATCAGGTTCACATGGCTCCGGTGAAACCATCAAGCTGGCCACGTGTGTCCTTCACCTGGGCCATGTGCTCCAAGTGGAGGTCTCTTTTAACACTAGAATTGTAACCCTGATTTTTCCTGATAGCCCATCGCCTGCCCATCACTTGAGGTTGTTTTGTTTCCAACCTTAACCAGCTAAGTGGCCTCCTTGCTTCTTGATGGTCAGCCTTACTCTTTCCTTCAATAGATCCATCTTGAGTCTTCTTAAAACTCAAGTCAGGCCAGTTCTCTCTTCTGCTCAAAACACTCGAATGGCTTAAAGGTCTTACATATTCCACCCCCACCTCCTTGAGCTCATATCTCCCCTTTCTCCCCTTGCTGCCGTGCCTCTGGATCTTTTAATGCATGAAGTTGAGTATCCTAATTGATCTTTTTTTTTTACTAATTAATCTTTGAAAAAATTGTTTTCATTTGCTTTTGCTAATTACATGTTCATATGTAGTTGTAAGCCTCCCTTCCACAGATACTCTGGGCCCACTCCATTCCCCAGGCTTTTGCGCTTGCTGTTCCCTCAGCCTAGAATGCCTTCCCACGGATATCCAAGTGGCTCACCTCTTCACCAACTAAAAGTCTTTGCTCCTTTGTCATCTTCTTAGTGATCCCTCCTCCCCTCACTGACTACTTTATTTAACACTGCACACCCCCTTCTCCCAGAACTTGGTATCTCCACTGCCATAATTTTCTCCAACATCACTTATCACCTTCTGATATATAAGATAATTTACTTATTTATGTTGTTCATTGTCTGTCTCCCTCTTCTAGAATATAAGAACCATGAGGTCAGAGGCTTTTATTTGATTTGTTCACTGATGAATTTCCATCACTTAGAGCAGTGCCTGGCACACAGCAGGCAATCACTAGACACCTGCAGAATTGAGGAATAAACCCTCTCGCCAGCCTAGTGAGCATGACTGTTATTATCCTCATTTTAAAGCTCAGAAATTCAAGATCAGACTTATATGCACAAAATCAATAACTTTGGGCTGATCTGGTATTCAAATGACAGTGATTCCTCAGGGAGGAGGAGAGGAGAGAGGAGGAGAGGAGGACAGGAGGATGCTTCTCCCCTACTGGACCCTCCCAGTTCCACACTCCCAGCAGCAACCCTCACCCCCACGGCCTCTGGACTCTACAGCCACATCAGAAGACTGTGGGAGTGAGTGAAGACATCCTCTGCATTGCCAGTGGGTCCCTGCTAGCAGTCTCTAAGAGCCCAAGCTGAGAGCCAGGCTGCCATTCTGCTTCTGGGAAGAAATGAAGAAGAGATGCTAACTACACATGAGACTGTTGCAGGGGTGAGCCCAGGAGCCAGAGTGCTTGGAGTTCCTCATGTGACAGACTCTTTATACACACTTAAGGCCAAAATTAACGGGTGCAATAAGATAGCATCGCTTTGCTGGAACACCACAAGGTGCCTGCTGCTGGGGCCATCACACAGCCCCATCTCCCTCTGACATCAAACTCGGCTGGGCAGTGAGTATGGAGCCGTGACCACTCTAAGGTAAAGAGTCAGCACAGCCTCCGGAAGGTCATACAAGCGCTTGTTCATTTCTTTCCTTTATTTTTTTCTAACACGGCTTACCTTCCATCCTTTTAGCCCCTATATTAGCCAGAAGGACACAGTATGGAAGCAGACTACCACTTTCAGGCACTGGGATTCTGGTAGGGAGACAGACACATAGGCAATCACGATGAAAGCCATGTGACCTTGTCCAAATAGCTGATGGACCCCGGCTCTGCAGGGCTTCTGGAGAAGATGACATTTAAGACAGTGAGGCACCCTCTGGAGCACATAGGTTGGCAGGACTTAAGAGCGCTAAATTAGGCCCTGAACCTGCACCCTCCAAAGAGGAAATGGGGAGGCTCCCACACTACATGTACCTGGAACAGATCCTGAGAAGCAAGTGGCCTAGAGGCCCCTGTTGTAAAAAGGGGTCCATGATTACCTAGAGTCAGAGTGTCTGCTCTGCCCTGTCCTAAGTTCAGGGAATTTCTAGCAACAATGACAATATCCATCATTTATTCAACTATGACCAAGCCCTATGCTACATACTTTTCATTCATCATCTAATTTAATTATTGCAATAACTGTGTCACAAATGAAGAAACTGAGATTTCCAGATGTGAAAGGCTTTATGCAAAAGCCTCAGAGCTGAAGGCAGTATGTGAATCTAGGATTTAAATCTCAAAATCCAGTGCTCTTTCCTGAGCCCTTCCTCCTTCCACTTCATGCTGACATCGCTCATGGACCTGTGGCTATTCTTAGCTCTCAAATCAGTGTCTTGGAGAAGTTGGACCAACACCTACTACCATGGGCCAAAAAGGAGACCGATAGAATTTTGTGGTTGGAGTGACTCAGGTTTAAATTTCAGTTCTCATTAACTCCGCTTGCAACCTCAGGGATGTTGCTGTACTTTCCTGCTGCCTTAGATTTTCCTTCTGGAAAATGGGGATCACTGTATTGTTGTGAGGCTTCAATGGAATGAAGTCCATGACACAGCCTGAACCTAGCAGAGTGTTTCTGCTGAACTCTGTGCTAAGTGTTTCTGACAATGTTCCGCTTTGGGAGACAAGTGAAGATAGATAATGACCACCTGCCAAGAGGTTGTCATCATGTCCTTCTTCAGTTAATTTTTTTCCTTATAAATAGGGAAATTAAGTGCTATCTTGGATCTGTCATTGTTGAAAATGAATTTACTTATGTATTGTTAGGACATTCTTCACACTTCCCCCAAATATCTTGCTCGTGGTCAGGGTAGACCTAAAGGGAGCGTGGACCACTGCCCAATCCTGCCTTAAACTCAGCTGAGTTCTTTGTCTCTTGGCAGTTTGTCAGCCATCAATTGCAAGCCCTTCACTGCCAAAGGTGTTTGGCCCCGAGTAATTACTAAGGGAATGTGATGATTTCCGGCATGGGAGATACAGTGTGAGTCCCACTGTAATTACTATGGAACCCAGGAGGTATAATTACCAAACAGGCTGCACCAATGACATCTGCTGGCATCTCAGATCAGTCTGTGCACTTGTTGCAAAGAAGCAGCTGTCAAGCCCTTTTACTGCATGAACTTGGGGATCCTCATTGACCTGATTATTTTATGGAAAGTTTTTTCTTTTTAAATGATTATAGGTTCAGCTGTAAGAAATAAGACAGAATGGTACGAAATAATACAGAGAGATCTACAATTTATGCAGTTTTCCCCAATGGCAACATTTTGAAAAACTATAATGCAGTATGACAACTAGGATATTGACATGGGTAGAGTCGAGATACAAAACATTTCCACCACCACAAGGATCCCTCAGGTTGCCCTTGTGTGGCCACACTTGCTTCTTTCTTGCCCCCACCCCCTCCTTAACCTCTACCAACTGTTGATCTGTTCTTCATCTATAATTGTGTCAGTTTAAGAATGTTAGATAAATGGAATCAAACAATATATAACCTTTTTGGAGTAGGCTTTCTCTTACTAGGATACTCTGGCAATGCATCCACACTATTGCATGGATCTTTCTTTTTACTACTGAGTGGTATATTCCATGGGTTGGATGTACTGTAGTTTGTTTAACTTCTCACCTGTTGAAGAACATCTGGGTTGTTTCCAGTTTGGGGCTATTATGAATAAAGCAGCTATAAACATTCATCTACAGTTTATTTGGGAAAAATGAAGGGATACAGTTACTGGGTTATATGCTTTTCAGAGTGTTGTACCATTTTACATTTCCACCAGTAACTTTATTAGCTAGTGATCATATGAGTTTCCCCACATAGTCTATGTATGTCCTTTATTTTATTTTGTCTGTTGTTTGTTTGTTTGGTTTGTTGGTTGGTTGGTTGGTTGATTTGGAGCTTAATTACCTGGCTAGAACCTCCAACGGTATGTATATTTCATAAAATGAATTGGGAAGTATTTTCTATTTTCTGGAAGATGTTGTGTACAACAATTCTTTAAATTGTTGGTCAATTTTCAGTGAAACAATTTGGGCCTGTAGATTTTGAGGGGTTTTTTTAATTAAAAATCAATTTATTTAGCAGTTATAAGGTTAGTAAAATAATCTATTTCATATTGAGTTGTGATACTTTGTATTTTTCAAGGAATTGGTCCATTTCATCCAAGTTGTCAGACGTATGTTTCTACTGTTGTCTTTAAGTTCTATAATGTTACTGCCTTTTTCATTCCTGATATTAGTGATTTGGATCTTCTCCTTTATCTCTCCTCTTCGTTTTTGGGCCAGTCTTGCTAGAAGTTTGTCAGTTTTATTAATCTTTTCAAAGAACTAGCTCTTCGTTTCATTGATTTTCCTCTATTGATTTTTCTGTTTTCAATTTCTGAAATTGTTATTTACTTCCCTCTGCTTGCTCTGGATTTATTTTACTTTTCTTTTTCTGGGTTCTTGAGGTGGAAAGCTAGATGGAGCCTTTTCCTCGTCTCTAATGTATGCGTCTGTGCCATAGGTTTCTATTTCAGCACTATTGTGGCTGTGTCCCGCAAACTTTAATATGTTGCATTTTATTTACATTCAGTCCAATATACTTTTTAAAATTTCCCTTGAGAATTGTTTTGGCTCATGGATTGTGTAGAAATGTGTTGTTCGTTTCCAAGTGTTTGGAGAGTTTCTCTCGTCTGTTGTTGATTTCTACTCCGATTCCATCGTGGTAAGAACACACCTTCTGTGTGACTTCTAATATTTTAAATATTTTGAGGTTTATTGACCTATTTTGTGTATGTTGAATGTGTGCGTTGCTATGGTGTGTTCTGCTGTTGCTGGGGTGAGTGCTCTGTGTCAATTTAATCATGTTGTCTGATGGACATTTCACAGGGAGTCAGGTTCTGTGTTGACAGTTTTCTTCTCCTGCCAGGGACTCCAATGACATGAATTTAGATTTTTTTTGTTATTATCCTACAAGTCCTTGTGCTTCTCTTCTTTTTTTTTCTATTTTTTCCTCTGTTGTTTAGAACAGATAATTTAACTTCTTTCTTCCCAATGTGGATGGCCTTTATTTCTTTTCCTTGCCTAATTCTTCTGACTAGGATGTCTAGTATATGAGCTGTTAGGAATAAAAGAATATTCATATAAGGGATTGAATAAAGGTGGAAACTCAGAGAGGCTGGTAGAGCCCAAGAGCCAGTGTTCCCTTCAATGGCATGTGCCACGCCTGACGAATCTGAGCATCATTTTGCTGCCTCGTGGCAAGTGAGTGGCAGAAGATAAGCCCAGGGTTCTGAGGAGTCTCCTCTGAATCCATAAAGCTGGGCCCTCAAGTGTCTACACCCTCCTTGTGTTGGGGTAGAAATTAACTTGGTCTCTACTGTCTCAAAGAAGACTGCAAAGAAAACTGTATGCCTCCCATACCGGTACCAAGTGGAGGTGAGGGCAAAGATCTCCCTTAAGAATTAATAACCACAAGCCACTTTCCCATGGGTTGCACCTTAACATGGACCAATTTTTACATGGGATTGTGTTCACTAACAGCTTTGGATTCTAAAAGCCTTAATACTGAATGCAAATCTGTACTCTAGGTTCTCTCAGTTGCAATGATTTAGAAGAATCCAACGAAGAAATAATCCTCTTTAGACATTACTTCCTTTTCTCTCCATCTGTCTCATTCTCTTCCCTTCATTCCTCACCTGGTTATCTCCACACCATGCTGTTTTCACTCCTTCATCATTCCCTTCACCAGTGGCTAGACCATCCTGCCTCTTGACCAGCAGTGTCCACCACAGTTTCTTTCACTATATTAGGCTATGCTGAGCAGATCCAGATCAACTACCAGGGGTCCTCAAACTTTTTAAACAGGGGGCCAGTTCACTGTCCCTCAGACCGTTGGAGGGCCAGACTATAGTTTTAAAAAAAAAAAACTATGAACAAATTCCTATGCACACAGCGGCGGCAAAAACACCCAGTGGGCCGGATAAATGTTTTCGGCGGGCCGCATGTGGCCCGCGGGCCGTAGTTTGAGGACCCCTGAACTAGACAATACCAGCCTCCATGTCCCTGGTCCTCCTTCCTTCCATATAAAGGGAAGAACACAGAGCCCCTAGTAAAGCGAGGTTCTTCTTTATTATTCTTACACTTTTATGCTGGACTTAAATTTTACTTTGTTCTACCACAAAAATCTAAGCTACCATGTTAATTAAACAACCCACACAAACCAATAGTCACACAGACAGAACCCCACTGTCTGCTCACTGTCTAGACAGAACCACACTGTCTCCAACATTGAAGACAATTCATGTGCATCCCTGAGCAGTCTGTTGTGGGAACATAAGGTCTACAGTCATACAGGGAAGGGACATTCTACCAGGGCTCTTGTGTGGGAGGAAGGAGCACATATCATTGTGAAATGCTTTGCTAAATAAAAGTATCCCGTGAAATGCAAATGTAGCAAAGATGTCCCAACCACCCATGCCACTTCATGAGAATCCCAGAGTACCAGGAAATGTCGTGTCCAGAAATACTTGCAATTATAAGGGATAGTAATTATCCCTACAACAGTCATCATCAGAATTACAAAACTTCTTATTGTTGTAATCAATTAGCTTCACAATGACATGGATGCACTCCCTCACGTGTTTCTTTTCTCAGGGATCACAGGTACCCTAAGATGACTAATCACAAAAACATAATTTTGTCACAAAACCATCCCACAGAATGTGTCCTAAATATCAGATTCCAATTCAGCCACATGTATTGAGAGTCTACTCATATACAATCCTTACAACAGAGATGTGAATAGGTTGCATTTTTATATGTTTTACATATATGTAAATTAAGGTTCCAACAGGTTAAGTATTGTGTCCAAAACTAGACATCCAGTAAATGTCATACTTGAGATCTGAGGCCTGTTTCTCTGATTCTAAGTATTATGCTCTCTCCACTGACCAACCTGGGAACTAAAGCAGGATAAACAAGGTCCCTTGCAAATGGAGAAATCATGCTGTGTCAGGAGAACGTCACCATTATGGTGAAGGTTGTAGACCTGGTTTGGGGCAATTGGCTTTTCTCTGTCCTAGTGGCCTAATCTCTAAGTATTTCCATTATTTAGCCAAATTGGTCACAATAGCAGCAGAGTAAGAATTTGTGGATGGCTGACAAAATTAATGAGTGAGAGCAGGTATATGCTGTTTCTGATTTTTAAAATTTCCATTCATATTTATTATCTACTTTGCATTTCCAAAACAGGGTAGGATGGGTTTTTATTATCCTCGCTCTACAAATAAGGAAACTGAGGCTTAGGGAGAGTGTGTGCTGTGAGGGCCCAGGACCACACGACTGGCAAGTGAAGGGACTAGAGCTGAAACCCAGAGTCTCTGACCCCAGGCTCAGTGTTCTTCCTGCTGCTCCAAAATAAACCCAGACTCTCCCTGTGCTTAAAACATTGTCTTAAAGCCTGTAGCTTCTCAAGGGGCTGTGGGGCATCTTGAGAAGAAGACCATCAATTCATAGATTCCTAGTTGAGTCCATATTGTCCTCCATCACCCCGGGGCTCATCCAGTTCATCCCTTCCCTAAAGCAAATGCCAGTTGAGCAATGCCAAACTCCTGATCTCCCAGGTCCATTTCCTCAGACATTGCCTTATGTAAGATGTACAGGATAGAGCCCCACCCAGGAGTATGCGTGGACATTTGCTGGTTGTCCCTGTCACCCATTTCCCCTTCCCCTTCCCTAACTCTACCCTAACTTTTCTAGTAAAGCATTTTGAGTGGAATTAATCCTGAATTCTGACTCCCTGAAAATATCATCAAAATAGCTAGTTAATAAGACAAAGCTCAGTATCTTCTTATTGAAGTGAGGGAGAATACTGCCTGGTAGTCTTAGTAATGTCACAGGGATGTTTATAAGATTTTAGAGTCTGGTTTAAGATGGGCTTTCAGTGGGGGTAGGCTTAATTAGGATTGGCTAAGGCTCATGATATAATAGCTTGGGACTGGTAGACAATTAAGGGCAGAGGCAGAATTTTTGAGAGGCAGAGTTCCAAAGAGTCTTAGAGAGTAAACAGTCATCTGATGCTATTTATTGAAAATTCCGAGTTTGATGTTCATTTGTTTACTTGTTTGTTTGGTTTTGGTGAGGCCTAGATAGTAAATTCCTGAAATAACGTAAACTGAAACTTTTATCTTTCTGGGCAAGAGTCCCCTGGAAGAGTGAGGCTACACTGATGAAGACAGCGGAATGGTACAGTTACATTAGTGAAGATGGTCAGATAATAAAGTCAGGTTAATGTGGACAGTGAGCTGTATGGATCTAAAATGACTCGGGTGTGAATTCATACCAGGAATGTGCTGTGAATGACTTAAATGATTCAGCATAGTCCATTCCCCTGGTCAATGTCATTGGCTCAGCAGTGGACACAAAAACCAAGTCAGGCCAATGGGCACCAGTGGAGATTTATCCTGGAGCTGTATGCAAAGCAGACTTTCCAGTATCTACTGAATTTGAACCCTGGAGCCCATAACCCCACACATTGTTGTCAGTGACCTTGCAACCATAGGACAAAGTCTTCCTGGCAGAGAGCCACTGCAAAGGGAGAAGGGCTGAGAAAGAAGCCAGGGAAGCCAGGTTCTGGTCTAATAACTCACCTGAGCCATTGAACCAAACCTTGAAGCCAGCCCTACTGGGACTGCATGTAATTAAGTAAACAATGTGTTTCCTCTATAAACTAAGCCATTTGAAGGTGCATCTTCTATTACTTGCAATGCAAAGTGCCAAGGCCTGGCATGTAGTTGTTACCCAATAACAAATGGCAACTCTAGCCAAGACACTTCTAGCTATTGCTGTGCAACTAACCAGCCAAATAACCCAAGTAAGCCATTAATCTCCTCTAGGCCTCTGATTCTACATCTATAAAGTCTCAAGACCATTAGGCAGTCTTTAAACCCCCAGTTGACTCCTAGGTTTCATTATTTTGTGCGTTATCTTTCTACAAACTAAAATGAATTAAGCTGGAAATCCCCGCCAGGCCCTGCCACATGATTCAACAAGCCAGTCCTGCAGAGATGATATACTGGTATTTGATACCAGCTTGGGTTCTTGGCTGTGATAACAAACAGGACTCTGACTTGGTCACCACTTGAGCAGATTCCAAGTAGCAGGTCAGATTTGGGAAGCTGGCTGGATAAATATTAGCTTTTATCACAACTCAAACAGCCCCAACTGCCAAGCCAAAGAGTTCTTGGGGTGGAATTGTGTTCCCTCTTCCGCTTTGGAGAACTAGAAATCAAAATGCGATTTTGTCACGCTGCCCAGGAGATAACTCTTGGCTAGCTAGTAAATAAAGGTGGGGACCACCCTATGTGTTTAAAGGTACTGCATGCCTACGCTCACTCTCTCCTCTGGATAAAGAGGAGTGGGGTTGGAGTAACAAGAGATGCTGCCAAGAAATTGGAGGTGGGTTTTGCCACTGGGCAACCTGAGAACTCTGGTCATAGGAAGGCCAATCTGAAGAGTTGGGAGGATTATTAAAAGATCCTGCAAAAAAGTCACATCCAGGACCCAAAAAAAAGTTTGCAACTTCACGTTCGTGGCAGAATTTCTTTCCAAATGTCAAAAGCTGTGTCAGCACAAACAAGAGGAGTTGGAGAACTGAAGTAATCATGTGGGTGACTCAAGTCAAATTGTTTTCCCCTAAGTTATTCTGTTGAGACAAAAGAATTCCCCTTCTGAATTTTCTAGACAATCATCTTACCCTTAATACCTCATGTTTGTACAGTTCATTACTGTTTTCAAAGTACAGCCCCGAATGACTCTTGTTCGGCGGCCGGAACACCCATGGTGATGGTCTCAGCGACAGGGAGGTGAATTCTAATCCCATGCTGGCATCCTGGGCCCCAGGAAGTCTGCGGCCTCGTAGGGGAGCATGTGTCTAGATGTCATGGAGAGAGACACAGAGACAAAGGGAGAGAGGGAGGGAGAGACAGAGATACACCGAGAGGGGCGGGCAGAGGAAGAACGTGTATCTGCCCGGGACACAAACTTACTTTTTATGCACAGCGTTTCTAATAATCCTTTTGGATAGCAGTCAGCTTTTGGCCATAAATCACCAGGGCCATCGTTTCTTTAGGGAGATATCTGCAAGAGCAAATATTCGGAGGAATGTAAATTTTCTGGAAGTCTGAAAAAGATGAGTAAGCATTTCTTTCCTGGTGATTCATGCCGAATGCGCAGCCGCTCTCCCTCCTGAGATGAAACAGGACTGTCGACTTCCCATGCTTCGCTGAAAGTTTCTGGAAAGTGTCACGTGTCAGAGCCCAGCAGACACGCACCCCCACGGCCTCTCCCTGGGGACTGGGACAAGCAGCCTGGAGTGGAGATGGGCAGGCACAGAGGACCAGGTTTGAGCCCAGCGAGAAGCCTGCAGAACTCGGTGCAGCTGGAGAAAGAACCACTTCTAGCCGCAAGCCTCTCCAGCTGGGACACCCGGACACCCGGACACCTGAGGCTAAGGGGATGAATGGGAAGAGTGAGAGGGGTCAGAGCAGGAGAGACCACGCATGTCCTCAAAACAGACCCCAGACTAGGGGCTCCAAACCAGCTCCACCGATGCTCACACTGAGACTCCAGCAAGTTCCATGTTCAGAAGTCTTTCTACATACAACAACGCAGACTGGTTCAGCTTAACGATCCATTCCATTGGGAAATCCCTGTAAGCCATCAATCAGTTCAATCCAATGCACAGTGACACCTCCTGAGAGCTCAGCCCTGGGCCTGGTGCTAGCATCACGCCTGGGCATTACACCCAGTGCCAGCCCTCAGAGAGCTCCATGTCAGTGCCTGACACAGACCCGCACAGTGACACCTCCAGAGAGCTCAGCCCTGGTGCTAGCATCACGCCTGGGCATTACACCCGGTGCCTGCCCTCAGAGAGCTCCATGTCAGTGCCTGACACAGACCAAGCAATGAGCTACAGTTGGAAAAAAGTGACAAGAGATACACGAGGGAGTGATGCATGGCATCTGGAAGGCAGGGAGGAGCAGGTCAGGGAAGACTCTCTGGGGAGGGAAGATGAGAACTGGACTTGGAAGGACCCAGCAGCACGACCAGCATGGATGAAGGCTGCAGGGGGGGAACACGGAAGGTGAAGGCTACAGAGAACACCCTGCTGTGGCTGGAGCACCTGGGAGGCGCCCACCTCCAGGGCTGCGTCTCCCTCCCCTGCCCTGGGTGCCCTCTGGGACCTCGTCCCTTTCAGGACCCTCAGTAGGGGAGAGATCAAGGACCAGGAGCCGTAGGAGCTTCCTGTGCGGGGCTTGGGGAAAGAGCAGTCAGCTTTTGGCTGAAAGGGTGGGGGAAGGGAGAGTGTTTTCCTAATCCTCTCCCCGTTTATTATTTTCTTTAACTCCGTTCCCTATATACCCATGCATACACATAAATGTACTAGACTCCATTCGTGCATTTTTTTTCCCTTTTCCTTTTCAGCTTAGCTCCTCCATCTCCCTCTCCTCTCCCCTCCATCACTGTCTCTCACCACTGCAGCCTCGTCCCCCAGTTACCCCTGGGTTCGCAACCACATGAGTCAGGGACCTTGCAGAAAACAGATGGCATGCCCATACAGTGTTCAAGGGGACTTTAATAAAGGGACGGTTCTTTTTAATCCTCACCCAAGGATATGTTTTTTATTGATCTTAGAGAGAGAGGGAGGGAGAGAGAGAGAAGCATCAATGTGAGAGGAACATCGATGCATCCCAACCAGGAATCAAACCCACAACCTCTGGTGTATAGATGACACGCGAAGCAACTGAACCACCCTGACAGCGCTAAAGGGACAACTTTTAAGGCATGAGCAGGGTTAAGAAAAAGGAGCAGAAGATGGTGAAGCAAGAGAAGATAGGTCTCTGCTTGAAGGACCAAAAATAATGATTTTAGAAAACAGAGAGTGGTCATATGGAGGTCCCCACCGGTGCTGTGGTGGCACCTCCCTGCAGCCACCACCTCTGAGAGGACTATGCCCTAACCCCACATTTCTCCCTCCTCATTTTTTGCTGGTACCTTCCATCTGCCAAACCAACCAGAAGCCTAAGGCACACGCGACTGTACATGCAGCCCATAACGGTCAGGTTCCGGGGCACACAGCTGGTTGGGAGGGTAGGAATGGATTTGGAGACCAGCAGAAAGCACTCAGCACAATCTAATGTGCATTCTTTCATAGGTTTCTCTGTAAACATATTCTCCAGAGACTTATATATTCACATATATCATACATGAGATTTTCCTCGTTGTTTTACAAAAATAGCATCATATTGCACACTTTTGCTTATCTTGCTTTACTCATCAAAAAAAATCTCACAGACAAATCCTCCATGTCACCTTGTAGAGCTGCATTCTTTTTTTATTTTTAAAGAGCTGCAAAATATACCATAAGATGAATATATAATTACTCAGCAATTCAGTAATTCTCTTATTTTTCTGTTCTTGTTTTTTTTTTTGTATATGCAGTGCTGCAAAAAAACATCTGTATATTCATGTTATTATGTATTCGTGTTTTGTCTATACTGTAAATTCCTAGAATGGAGATAGTTTGGTTTAAGAGTATATTTGAGACTCTCTGCCTTCTTTTCAGTTCTATTGTAAACTTAACCCTGCTCCAGAAAAATAGTCTTTTTTAAAAGAGTACATTTGAGTATGTGTGAGCATAAATATTTTGAATAGAGGTTGTCAGAATGCAATTGTGCTACAACTGTCTTTCAAGTACTCAAGATGATCGGGCAGGAAGGGGAACCGAGCTGAGAGTCCCATTCACGTGTCACCTGCTCCAGGAGGCCACCCTGAACCCCACTCCCTCCCCTGTATTGCCATTGCTCCCGCTCTTTCCCTCTTCCTCCATACCCCCACCCCATCCCAAAGACCATGACCTTTCTGAACCATCTCTGAACCTCTACCATCAAATGTGGAGTCTGCAGTATATTAGACTTTCTGTGTTTATTAAACAAACTAGAGGCCCAGTGCATGAAATTCGTGCACAGGTAGGGTCCCTAGGCCTGGCCGGCTATCAGGGCCGATCAGGTTCCCTGCCTCCTCGCCTCCCCGCCTCCTCCTTCCCTCGCTCCCTCAGCGCCCCACTGCCGCCACTGGTCGCCTACCATGTTCCATGCTGCCCCCTGGTGGTCAGCGCACGTCATAGCGAGCGATCAAACTCCCGGTCTCCTGGTCGAACTCCTGAGGGGACACTTTGCATATTAGCCTTTTATATATATAGATGAATGAGTCAAACAAAAGGTGACAAGAACCTTCCAGCTCCTCCTTTGCCTCCCCAGGCTGGGAAAGCAGCATGGACTCAGGACTGAGGTTCTGTGCCCCTACAGAGTGCACCATGGAGTGGAACATTCTCTACGGTCCACTTTTTGGGTCCTGAGCTGACATCTCATGTCCTTCCTCAGACGTGGAGGAAGAACATGAGGTGAACACAGAGCATAGATTAGGCCTTTCCCAGATACAGGTCTCACTCTCAGGAAGGGGAAATAAAAACAAGACTCCCACTTATTAAAAACCTTTGGGAAAACATCTTGTGATAAAGCATAGTTCCGAGTTACAGTAAGAGGAGGGCCTTGTTTCGGCCTCTTCGTTTGGGTTCATCGCCTCCCTCCTGCCCCCCAGACTACTTTCTGCAGAGCCCGTCATCTCAGTCTGCCGGCTGCTGAGGCTGACGGCAGAAGTCCTTCTCCCCAGAGTTGATGCTTTTGGAAGCAAAAGGAAATGACAAAGTAACGGTGATGTTTCTGCTCTTCACCAACAGAAGAGGTTGTTTTGAATGACTTGAGGTTGTTTTGGGGTTTGTTTGTTTTTTTTTGCATTTTAATATTTGTCTTCCTGGTGCCTCCAGGAAGCCTCACTGCACTGTGATCTTCTGAGAAGTAGGGTTGTCCTTGCTGGAAACTGCCAACCAAGGTCTTGTTGCATCCGAGTTGAGGCCATCGTGTGGGTCTTACAGAAAACAGACCTTAGCTAAGAGGACTGACCTTCAATGGACTGACCCTCAGGCTAGGGCTGGGCCTCCACCACCTCGCACTCCCCAGGTCCTTGGAGAGAGGGTGATTGGGAGAAGCAGAGGAGACGTGCCAGAACGTGTTGCCATCCATAGCAGGTGCAGTTGGAGGATACTGGTCCAATAGATATTCTCACGGAACCAGGTTGTCTAGTGGAAATGATATGTGTGCTGGGGGTGGGGGTGGGTTACAATGTTTTAGTTGGGCTGGATGCTTCACCAGAAGTGGCCGCAGGCAGAAAAGTCAGAGGGAACATCTGAAATCTGGTCCACCAGGGGAATCAAGGCCAAAGCCAGGGCAGGAGGATCAAGTTCTAGTCCAGGGTTTCTCACTCTCAGCACATTTCACATTTTCAACTGTAACCTAATCTCAGAAGTGATATCCCATCACATGTGCCATATTCTATCTGTTAGAAGCAAGACACTAAGTCTACAGAAGGGATTTACACAGGTGTTAATACCAGGAGGTGGTGATCACGGGGAGCTATTTCAGGAGTTATCAGAGCACCTTGATCTTCAGATCCATTGCCACCAGGAAATGTTTACGCCTGTGTCCAGGTAAGGATTGTGTGGGCAACTAGAGCAGGTTGAGGAGTTATGGGGTCTAGCTCCTCCAATGTTATCGTCCTTCACTCTCTCTGGCTTAACCTCCATCACAGCATTTATGTAATGCTCTGTCTATCCTACTTGCCAGTGTCTCGTTCATCTCTGTATACTCAGTGGCCAGCATAGGGCTTAAAAGAAGACGGGTGCCCAGGGTCTGTTGTAAATGAAACTGAATCTACACTTCCCATCAATTGTTCCAGCAGGAAGGCAGGGATAGCACTTTCTCCATTGGACTCAGCTTACATAGATGATAAAATTTCTTATCTGGGTTGAAGTGGTATTAGACATCAGCCAGTGGGGCTCAAGCAGGAAAGGTATTGAACCCTTGGTTGGGCACAGTTGGGTTGGGCTTTCCTGAATGGGACAAAAGGAGCATAAATACTGAACAGGAGTGTCATCATGATTGGGATGGCTTTTTCTCTCAAAGGAGCAAATGTTGAATGTCTATAAGTGGTTTGGTTTTATTTTACTTTTTTAGAGGAAGTTCTTCTATTCATGGAATTTTAAGTAGAGCTAAGAAAAGACCTCTTTGAAGAATCGCCTTGTCCCATTGTGGTAGATACTTGGTTTGGCATTTCAGTCTTCATTTCACTTTTCTTATGTCTGAAGAGATTGGAAAGCCAATAGACCAGCGGTTCTGAACCTGTGGGTCACGACCCCTTTGGCGGTCGAACGACCCTTTCACAGGGGTCGCCTAAGACCATCCTGCATATCAGATATTTACATCACGATTCATAACAGTAGCAACATTACAGTTATGAAGTAGCAACAAAAATAATTTTATGGTTGGGTCACAACAGGAGGAACTGTATTTAAAGGCCCAGAAGGTTGAGAACCACTGCAATAGACACTCATATAATTTGAAAGAAAGAAGTGAAGTAGAGGTCATTTATTTGGCTTCTAGTCAGAAAAGTCATGATTTTATTTTATTTTATTTTATTTTATTTTATTTTATTTTATTTTATTATTTTGCAGTGGGTTACAGTTTAGGTATTGCCGAATAGTGCTGGTTGTGCCGGCTCCTTGATCTGACTTCCTCATCCCTGATTGCAGCTTCGAGAGCCATTCACCTGCCTCCTCTGACCAGTAGTTGCTGGTGGCAATTCCCACCCAAGACCTGCTTAAGGCCAGTGGCATGCTGGTGGGTCAGTTCTGTATTACTTGGAAATTATCCAAGAAATCTAGCCTAGAACCTGCTCCTTCAGCCTTTAAACTATTTTGTAAGCACACAATTGTTTACATCAAATCTTATCCTGCTTAAAATACCTAGCATGATTTCTGTTTCCTGAAATTAAATTGATGGATACGTACTTTGTCATCTGAAGTCCGCCATTTTAAAGCCATCCCTTTGGAACTCAAGTGATTCACTTGTTGATGTCTTCTACATAAACACAAAGAGAGGGAATTCTAGGATGTTCATAGCTTCAGCTGATGGCCAGCCCCAGAGCTAACTGACTTCCCTGGGACCTGCCCTCCTTACTTGAGGAATAGTTCTATTTCTGGTATTTTCTCACTGTGAACTCCTGAACTTCTACTAAGTTGTCTACACCTTGGAGGCAGAGCAGAGAATGTGATGTACTCCCAACTTCAGGCTGTCCAACCTATGAGGGAAGGCGGAGGGTGGGGGTAAGAGATCAGCCAAAGGGTAAGAGATCAACACAGACTGGGAGCAGGAGGGTTGAGGGCATGTGCTGGGGGATGGGGGCAGCCGGGGAGAAGTCAATGGGGGGAAAAGGAGACTTGTGTAATACTCTAAACAATAACGAACTTAAAAAATTTTTAAAAAGAAATGTCACCTTGTGTCTGTGGCTCAGTCTCTCTGAACCTCAGTTTCTCAACTATGAAGTGGAGCTACCACTTTGCAGAGTTAGTGCAAAGATCAAATACAATTTCTTCACTGATTCCTAGTAAATGTTCAATAATGGTAGTTCCTTTCTATCAACCCATTCTGGAAGAATGTAACCAATTGCAGAATCAGGTTCTCATGACATTGGACTTGGAAAGGACCAGCGCGTTGACTGGCAAAAAAATTGGCAGGAAATAAATATTTGTTGAACTAATGAATTAATTGTTGAAGAATGTAACTTAATAATTTTATAACCCCCTATAAAACGCAAAATTCTGGAGCAACTTGCCAGAATCACATAACTAATTGGTGACAGGACCAGGATCAATCAACATACAACCTTCAATTCCCAATGGGTGTATTCTCTGCCCGGACATTTCTTTCCAAAGCCACATACAGCTCTCAAAATGATTTGTAGGCAAAATAGCACTGATTTATGGAAAGCAAATCATAAATTATTCTCAAATACTTATTTCTCAGCATCTGAGAACCATTTTACATGGAGCAGGAATTCAGATTTCCTATTGAAAATCACTTCAGGGACCAAGGATTACAGAACCTATTTCCCCAAAGCAACTGTTCCCCAACCTTTTCCATGGGACGGACTCTAAGTGAGATGCTGAGAATGAAGCACAGGCACCGCAGGGAGCCCTGGATACTGGAATGCAGAGGGAGGGAGAGTCCTTGCGTGCCAGGCACCCTAACAACCCTTCAGAAACTTTCTCCGAGGTCTGGACAAGGACAGCCTTAGCAATACAAAAATATTGTGAGTCGGCAACCTGGACTTCCATGATTCACAGCAGAAAGTCCCATTAAGCAAATGAAGTCACGACCGAGGAAAAGGAGACAGCTGAATATGAGAAGCAGCCCAGCAAACACTCTGAAAGGAGGAATCCCAAGGTTCAGAGAACGGGCAACTCTAGAGAAAATTGCCATTGATTTAAGTGAAAACAGTCCAGAAGTTTAGGAATAATAGGATCATTGGACTGGCTTATTTTCCTGGTCCATACTCCACATAACTCTTCTCCCTGCAACTCCCAAGGCAGATTCTTCTCGTGTGGATGAATTAGGCCGGGTGAAGAGAACAGGATTCTTGCCCATAATTTTTTCAGCATATCTAGTTGATTTATCTGTTGATACCACTGTGTTATGGCAGTTAAAACACTGCAACATTAGAACAAGCTGGAACAGACGTCGGGCATTCATAAAAGCCATATGAAAACCACATGTAGGAGACGTGGGAGGGGCAGCCCAGATAAGAAAGTGGATGCGAACGTTTGCAATCCTTTGCTTGAAGCTGAAGTAAGGGAGTGTTTGGCTGTGGAGCTGTAAACACTGCAGTGGAATTTGGGAATCAGCACCTTGTAGAATCCTGGAGCTGGATCCGCTTTGGGACAGGTGCCGGGCCAGAGCTGGTGGGAGAAACACCTTTTGGTTCTCCTACTACGAGGACCCCTACTGACCAACAGGAAGTTTGTAACATTCCTCCTTTCCAATCCCACCCACTTTGAATCTGTGCCTTCTCGATGTTTTCCAGAGAAATTGGAGCCTTTTAGTCACTCTCTGGCTAGAAAACTGGCATTTTCATTTTCTTAGGCCCTTGCCGGGCTGGGTTTGGAGTCAGAGATTGGAGCTAGAATCTGTTGGTCCCTAGGTGTGTGACCGTGGAGACAATCTCAACTTCTCTTCAGATTCCTCATCTTCAAAAGATTGTGCTAACCACTCACTCACATACTTCAAGGGGAGAAAACGGGAATATTTCTACAACTGCCCAGTTCAGAGTTACTGAAACTTGTATAATACATACAGTTGATCCTTGAACAACATGGGTTTAAACTGTGCAGGTCCACTTTCATGCACATTTTTCTTTTAATAAATCTGGGCAGTACTGTAAATGTATTCTCTCTTCCTTCTGATTTTCTTAACATTTTCTTTTCTCCAGCTTATTTTGTGATCAGAATACAATATATAATACATATAGCAATCAAAATATGTGTTGATCGTTTATGTTATTGGTAAGGCTCTGTTCAATATAGACTATTAATAGTTAAGGTTTTGCAGATGTTTGACTGCACAGGGGGTCGGTGTCCCAAAGCTCTGTGTTGTTCAAGGGTCAACTGTGAACTCTTTCATGTGGAAAAAGTAAACCTCCTTATAGAACCCTAAGAAAATGACCTCGGACATGGGACTTATCTCTACTTTAAGATCCACAAATGGAAGCAATGAGTGGCTTATATTTTTTTATTTTAAAAAGAAATCTTTCCATTTCAAAGGATCACTAACAGTGTTTAAAGTAGTTTTTAACAGATAAATGAGATCATATTAAAGATCATCATCAAAACAAAAATGCAAAATGGTGTAATCCCCGGCTCGCCGAGAAGGAACCACGAATTAATCCTTGTTTGAGAAACACTGGCAGGGCAGTTAAGAAGCCAGATTTTCACCCTGGCTTTGCCATTTACTAGCTGTGTGATTTGGGGCAGGGAGTGTAATCTCTCTAAAGCCTCAATTTCCTCATTTTAGATTACTGGGCCCAGAAGTGCTGGTTAAAGGTGAGAAGACCTCCTGGAATCCTACCACGAACACAGTCACTCGGGGAAGAAATTCTAGTCCAGGGGACTTAGAGCAGAGAATCAGGGCCAGCTGTGCAAGCTCGGGCGCACCCTTACCCTCTCTGAGCCCCAGTTTCCCTTTGGAGGAAAGAGGGCGAGCATCTCTGACCAGCTGATGTAACCAGCAGAGCTGCCAGGAGGATGGAAGCGTGGATGTGAGGGTCCCTGCTCTGTGAAGAGGAGAGCGCCACACGCAGGGAACAGTAGTTCTGGAAACAGGAGGCCTCTTCGTTGCTCAAGGCTTAGCAATCACCGTCCCTATCCAGAAAGTCAAATCCATCCTGAGGTTAGCGCTCTGCTTTGCGATCCTCTGCTTCTCCTGCCAGAAATAAGTTCAGCCGAAAGTGCCCTTAACTACCACCTGCTGCTGGGGTGGGTTCGCTGTCAAGATCCTTTCTGTCAGTCACTGGCTGTGACAGGCCAGCTAGTGCTTGGACACAGCCATTGCCCACAGAGCCCAGCAGCCCTGCTTCCCGATGCTCTAGCAGAGCCCGCCCCTGTTAGGACCAGGGAACAACCATCATGAGGTCATGAATGGATTCTGTCTTCCCTCCCCAGCTGCCCCCTGCCCATTGTACCCAGGAAGAATAAGTGAGAAACCAGGCGCATCCACGTGGTTTTCCCACTCCTCTCTCCTTCTTCCTTTTACTTGTTCTTCTTCTACCCCTACTATTAAGGCAAATATGATGATGAATTAGGCTCCATAGAGGACCCCAAAGCAGTCTCTGGCCAACCCTCTAGAAATGACCTAGGGATAGTCGGCTGCTATTTCAGCCTACATTCATCCAGGTGTCTCCTACATGCCAGGATATAGGCTAAGGGCTTTGACACAACATTACTTCTATTTCAGCTTCATGATAATTCTGAAATGTTAGAGTTATTATTCCCATTTCACAGCCCAAAGATAGAGGAGAAATTGACACTGTCTGAGAGATCCCTTCAGGTATCTTGCTGCTGGTCTATAGCCTCTGTTCTGGCTTTTATTATTATGACTGTGGCTGCTCAAACAGGGCCCCCAGAGAGTAGGAGGATGGTTCTAGTCCCAGCATCACCCCAAACAATGCTGTGCCCTTAGAACCTAACCTTGACCTGCTCTGAGCCACAGCTTCCTCCCAAATAACAGGTAACATCTGCCTGTGAGTGACGTGCATGTGGGGTTTCACTGAGGTAATGCATAGGTATTGTCTGTACAACATGAGGCACTTAACACCTGGGAATGTGGTCATGGAAGTTATGGAAAACACGTAAGTTCTCCACTTAGTCTCTGATCCATCTTCAGGAGGAGGCAGGCGTCATACTGATATCTAGTGTAGCCAGTAAAGAGCTGATGAGGATACCCAGTGTGTGCCCTAGTTGCTGGAGCCCAGCCTGAGCATATCCACTTGCCCAATATAGGACAAGGTGGGGTCAGAATTTTGATGGTTCACATGACCCCAAGATAGAGAGTCCATGCATCTGCCTGGATGCTGTGCCTTCTAGCTCCTTGAACCTCAGACTCGTCTCTAAAATAGAGATGGTAGTTGCTACCCTACCTCATGGGGCTGATGTAAAAATTAGGAGAAAGTATGTGAACATATTGGCACGGTGTCTAGAATGTCAGGGTAGTTCAACGGGCACTTACTCTTTCAGGTGTTAGTCTTAAAAACTTGTAGGTTTTCACACATGGTGCCACTGCTGTTCACAAGGGAGGGTCCCCTGGAGGCATAGAGCAGAAGGCTTCACTCCCCAGTGCCGATCTGTGGGAAAACCGTCATCAGAAATGCCGCTGAAAAGAATGTCTGTCCCCAAGAAAGGGATCTACAGACCAGTCACCAGTAGGTATTCCGCATCTGACCCCCAAAGTATAAGAAACCCAAGAACACCACTGTCTTTAGCAAATGATTTGGACAGCAGGTTTTTCTATGATTATGAATCAAGTTTCATTTGGATGGTTAGCAATGGCAGTCTCCAAAGGAAATTTCTTGATGTAGAGTTGGGTCTCACTGGCCAGTACGAGTGGGTCATCAATTGTCATCTGTCCCAGGTGTGGAGCAGACACATAGCCAGACAAAGTGACTGACCTAAGAAAATGGTGCAGGGAAGCATTTCTCTGGGAAGCTATTCTTGCTTCTCTACTCACCCTCTTTTTGATTTCTAGGCAATTGTGAATTTAAAAGGCAGGCAGAATTTTGCCCAGGTACAGAACACAATTATACCTCCTGGTCCTCAGACTTAAGATTTTGATTGTGATTCCAAGATCCACGTGTTCCTTTTAGTACTCTATCTTTGGCTCATTCAAATGTTGGAACAACAACAACAAAAGAGAGTAAAAGCAAACAGGTCAGAGGATCTCAAGAGAAGGATAATGTGTTGTAGGAGAATACATGAGAAAACTAAACACGGGAGGAGATGGGGCAAGAAGAGTCAGCATTTAAGATGGAACCTTGAAAACGGGTAGAATTGGAAGTGTAGAAATGGAAGGGAAGTGCGCTCTAGGATCAGTGGAACAGCATAAACAAAGGCATGGAAAGAGTACATTCAAAAGATTTTAGGAATTTGATGCGTTTGGATTAGGTACACTCTCTATACACACGACTTAACTGCTGTGCCCTTGTTCATGGAAGAGTCTTTTTATAGAGAAGGTTGGGTGGAGAACCAGAGTACAGCAGAGACTTCTGGTGGTCATTCCTATTTAGCTTTCTTTTTCTTCTGGACACAAAGGAGGATTCCCTTCTCCACCATCCTTGTAGTTAGGCAAGGCCATGTGACTACTTCTGGGCAATGCATTGTGTTGTCACTTGCTAGCCAAAGCAATTGCCAATGCAGTGATGTCCAGCACTTCTTTCCCTGCCATGTCCACTGAAAAGGCTGTATTTTCCAAATAGTATTGCTACAGGACAGTGGAGGCTGCTTGCATATGGATCACTGAATCATTACATGAAGAGTAAGGGGTTTGCGTAGACAGTCTCCTAGATTTTAAGTGAAATTTTCATAGACCATTGGGATTTTAAGGATGTTTGTTATGGCAGCATAACCTAGTTTGTCCTGATTAATACAGAGTTTCTGAAGAAATACCATTATTTTCTGAAAATCACTCTGGATCTAATATGTCACTTGCTTCTCTGAGGATATTAATCCTAAGCATCCTTATGGTAAAAAAAGAGGTAACTGTTTCAATTGTATCAGGCTTCTGGCACACTAAGATGCCTTCTAAATTCTAGACAGAATCTGTTCAAGATAAGAACACTACCAAGGGCTTTGTGGCTTTATTTTGAAACAGTGGTGAAGGAAGATATATTTGATAATCCCTAAAGCTACACTGAGATTTAAATAACTTGAACAATGACCTCATAGCAGCTTTGCATAGTAATAACTGCTACCATTTAGTAAATTACTGAGATTCCAGCGTGTTAGTGGACACCTTACAGCGTTGGCCAGTTTCACCATTACACTAAACTTGCAACATTTAGATTAGTATCCCTAATTTACAGATAAGAAAACAGGCTCAGAGAAGGAGCATGCCTTGCTCAAGTTCACCTACATCAGTTAGAGACTCAAACCCAGATATGTTTGACTCTAAACCCAAGCTTCTTTGATGGGGCTATCTTGTCTACTAAAGCTCACAGGAAGGATAGATAAAAAGAGAATCTTACCCAGAATTGCTCATGTTTACCCTAACAAGGGGGAGGGTGGGGGAATGAAATGTGGCAGAGACAGGTAGTACTAAATATTTGTGTCCTCTTCTACATTTCCCAGCTTCTCTAGCAATTAGTCCAGGGCCATGTGACTATAGTTTTGGCCAATAAGCTATGAGGAGAAGTGACCTATGGTGTTTGCAGGCTGAAGTAGTTAAAGGCCAGTGTGTTTCTTCTGTCTTTCTCTGCCCCTGCTTTCCTTGGAAGCCACATAATCCCACTGGTGTGACTACAAGATGGAGGAGTCTCTGGACCTTCATGATATTTTATGTTCACAAGAAATAAGCCCTATTATGTAAAGCCAGCGGCAACTACGTTTGGAGACTTGCCTTGTTTGTATTGGACCACAGACAAATAGCACTGAATTAATCCTAATGGCTCATGGCACGTTTCGATCATTGGTCCTTGCTTGGCCCACTTTTATTTCATTAGCTATTTAATTAGCCAATTTAAATAATGTATACATTCATGAAACTACCTCTTAGAATAAAAATTAGGATCTTGATAATAACCTTCATCTAACTAAATAGTCTTTTTTATTTATCATTATTATTTAAAGTATTACAGATGTCCTCCTTTTATCCCCCATGACCCCCTCCACCTGCTCCTGCTGATGCCTCAGGCCTTCACCACACTCTTGTCTGTGTCCATGGGTTATGCATATATGCATATAAGTTCTTTGGTTAATCCCTTCCCACCGCTACCCTCCAACCCCCTTCTCTCTGAAATTCCTTGGTCTGTTCCATGCTTCCATGTATCTGGATCCACTTTGTTCATCAGTGTATTTTGTTCATTAGATTCCACATATAAGTGAAATCAAGTGATACTTGTCTTTCTCTGACTGGCTTATTTTGCTTAGCATAATACTCTCCAGGTCTCTCCATGCTGTCGATGCTTCTCTCTGATCTAGTCTTTCTATCAACTCCTTTGGCTGCCTTCCCTCCCACAGGGTAACCATCACCCTAAATCCTGTATTCTCCACTCCCTTGCTTTTCTTCATATATGGTTTTATTGTATCTATGTGTATTCCTATAAACTGTGTGTGCATTGGTATGTGTATACACACAGTCTCTGTTTTCCCATCTGCAAAACACAGTTGTTATGAAGATCAAATTGGATAATGTGAGTTGAATGCCAAGAATAGGCCCTGAAGTAAGAAGATGCTCACTTATTCTGGTTTCTGTATGTTTTCCTTTTCTCAGTAGTCCATTTTCTCAGAGACAGTTTGGTCAAGGAGAAGTGTCACAGTGTGACTTGGAATACCTAAGAAAAATGATGTAACTTACGGAATCAATATAACTAATGAGATGGCAGGATCCGTATCAGAAGGAAAAAACACTTCAGGTCTGAGAAAGGTTTTGGCTTTCTAGATGCTTGTTTTGGCAAAAGCATAAACTAATTCCTTGCTGTTTAGGGAGCAGCAGCTCACAGGAGAACTGACACTGCATCGCTTCGGGACGGCCCTGGGAGCTGGCCAGTGACATCAAGGAGATGTCACCTTGGGGGAAAGTAGACCTTGCCAGTTAACCCTCATGATCCTCCAGGAAGGGAAATCAGCTTCAGATGAAAAGGAGACACATGTTCAAGTGTGAGCAAGAAGGTACTTTAAAGGAAGGTAGCTCAGAAGGGTGGGAAGCTTCCCTGAGACTTACTTTAGATAATAGTAAATAGTAAGCTATTCCAAGGGGGAACATAAATATTGGGAGCAGCTAAGGAGGCCAACTACCTTCCCAGAGGATTACCTAATGAGTTGACTCTTTAAAAGCAAGGCAAATATGAGAGAAGAGATTAGATCTGTGGGACCCATATAAGGGATACTCAAGCCTCTGAATTCTTGTCCTGGATCCCTGCCACCAGTCAGTGGGGTGGCTCAGATGAGTTTCAAACAGTGGCTTTCAAACAGAGGGAAAGAGAAGATTACATCAGTAGATGGAGAACTTTCAGCCATGGAAAAAGTCAGCCTATGGCTGGACACTGTCCAATATGGTAGCACTGGCCACCGGTGGCTATTTTCATTACAAGTAATTGAATTTTTGAAATGAAAACTCCAGTTCCACTTTAAACAATAAAGGGGAAAAAAACCTCCAGTTCCTCAGCCACACTAACCTCATTTGGAGGGCACGGGAGCCACATGTTGCTCATGGCTCTGGCTTGGACAGCACAGATATAGCACAGCCATCGTGTGAGGAAACTGACAGGCAACTCAGGAGAGCACAGACTCAGCCAGACCAGAGCTCGAGCTGGAAGCAGGTGCTGATGCACACAGGGTCGGTGCACACAGGGTCACATGTGCACCTGAGACTAACAGTCTATGCATGACCAAAGCTTTCGGGTTCAATTCCCAGTCAGGGCATGTGCGGGGGCAGTCAATTGATGTTTCTCTCTCATATCGATGCTTCTCTCTCTCTCAACATATTCTCAAGTGAGGATTAAAATAATAATAATGATAATAAGTCTATGTGTGAAATAGAAAGACTTACTATGGAGACATTCCACTTTTACCTCCACAAAAGCCATCAAGCAGTCAACTCACGTGGAGTGTGGATGGCCCAGAACAGACACTTGGTTTAAATCCCCCATTCGTAATTTTCAGAGGAACCCTTTGGCTCCCCAGGGGATCAGTGTTGGAAGTTACAGAATAATGATGGGCCTCAGAGCTATGAGTGTTTCAAGTATCCAGCACCTTGCCACATCCACTTGGGTGTTTTCTTAGTCATTACTTAGAGTGGGACAAAAATTTTAGTATTTTTATTATTAACTCTGATCAGAGCAACATGATAGGGTCCCTATATTAGAATTACTCTCAGCTTGTCTCATTCCTTCTCTGCATGAAAATAAATGACAACTCGGCCTCATAAATAATTTCTCAAAGCAATGCTACCACAGAAGAATTTCCATGGAGCTACCATGGCTACCAAATGCTCACTTTCCCTTCAGGGCCATCCACCAGCATCAAACTGCAGAATGCCAGAGCCCTAAAGGGCTTCAAGGCTAATCTAGTCAGAACCCTTCAATCCCCAAGACATAAATATGGGGCTCAGACACACCAGCCAATGAGGGCCAGAGCAAGAATCTGTTCAGGGTTACCAGATGCAGGAGTCCATGAGCTCAAAATTATTTTCATAATAATTCCTATTTGCCTTCCTAAATGTTCTCACAGGTGTGCAGTGATTTCTAGAGGTTACATGACATATCCATAGTTATCTAAAAATGCTGTTAAAGAACTTCCCCCTTTTCCCATTATATATCTACTAGAGACCCGATGCACAAATTCATTCATGGGCAGGGTCCCTCCACCTGGCCAGCAATCAGGGCCGAATCAGGGCCATCTCACCCAGTCCCAGTCAGGGCCAATCGGAGCCAGTGGCCGGGGAGGGACCACACAAGGGCTCCAGGGCATGTCTGGCCCCGTCTCGCCCAGTCCTGATTGGCTGGACTCCAGCAGCAAGCTAACCTACTGGTAGGAGCATCTGCCCCTTGGTGGTCAGTGCATGTCATAGCCACCAGTCGGTCGACTGCTTGGTTGGACACTTAGCATATTAGGCTTTTATATAGAGAGATGTGAAACCAGATTTTCCTTATGCATGCCAGCCAAAACAGTAGATGGCAACAGATGGCATGGAGAAGCCAATTTGAGGACCCCACTGTTTTCTATTAAGCTAGATATTAAAGAGATTTGCAAAAAATGTAAACAAAGACATTCTTCTCACTAAGTATTTTTTGGGCTCCACGGTTAGTATTCATTAAAATTTTTGTTTGTGTTAATATACAATGGGCTTATTATTTTTATTCTTAAGTGAATTAATAATGTTTGAAATTCCTTGGTTTTAATTTCTGATCAGGGCAATATAGGTATCTGTATATCCACGTAAAACAAAGATACTTGGAGCCCTTGATTTTTTAAGAGCATAAAACAGTTTGGAAACTAATATGCTTGGTAGTTTCTAGTTTAGAAGAAACAAAAAAGGTGAAGAATTATGAAAGTGCATGTAATTTATAAAGGAAATTGAATTGGCTTTTATGGAGCTGAAGGCTGATTTGTTAGACTTGTTCTGAGTGGACCCAATGGATACAAATAAGAAAAGGAACTCATAAGTAAAAGCCCAACAAGTGGATTTCAGTCCAATAATAGGACCTTTCCAATGGCCTGAGCTATGCCGAGATGAAGGAGACTAGCTTGACAAGGAGTGAGCTCCCCTCCCCTGGAAGGATGTCAGAGAGTATAGCAAATTTCCTAGCAAGGATGTTGTAGAAAGGAAGCCAAGTACCAGAGGAAGCTGGGGCAGGGGTGAGATCACATATGCAAAGTGCTTTCAGACCCCTTACAATCAGAGTATCTAACTTGAGGACAGACCTAAAATGATTTTCATACAAATCAGAAGATTTTTGGCCCATTCCTAACACTAATGTTGCTCCCTGGTCACCACAGGACACTAAAAGGCATGACTCTCACATGTTGCCTTGTTACAACCCCTGACATTTGCATTGGGCTTTGCACTTGATAAAACTCTTCACTCGCCTTATTCATTGTGATCCTCTCAATAAACTAGATAGGATCTCACAGACAAAGCTCTGAGAGGCAGTGCAAATGGCCCCAAATGACGCAGCTGGTAAGTGGCATGTCCTTCAGGCATCATGCACGGTATTGTTTCCACTGTATTTCCTGCTGTCCAAGGATTGGGTGAGCACCGGAAAGCAAAAGTCCACCACTGACGTCTACACACCCTTCATGTGGCTTATTTGTAATGAAACTGTTTGCCTAGCTCACCTCCTGCCAAGGTACCTGCTCACAGTACCTTGGAGAAGTGCAATGTTACTGCTCCCATAGAGAAGTCTCTTACCCCAAAACCGCCCTCTTCTCTGCAAATTCCTTGTGTGGAAACACTGGATTCTTGAAAGTATGGACTGTTCAACTTTCCCAGGCATGCTAATGAGTTGTCCCAAGCTGTGTGTGAGTTTAATGTTCAGGAACGCCAGGAACTAAGTGATCATAGCCCGGGCGTGCAGGCCCTCTGCTCAGATGGTCCCACCCCTTTTGAGTGGCACTTCTACCTGCTGCTGTCAGCCATCCCTCCTCGGGCAGAGATCCCATCAGATTTTACAAGCCAGGCAGGGTCAGGCCTGGTGAAAACATGAATGGGAATGCCCAGAACAACCAAGGCATCAGGAGGTTTTCCTAGGGAGACAGGGGTGAGACCAGCCACGTGCTGGCAGTCACGGGGCAACCACGGGCAAGCCATGAGCAGGGCAGTGGTAGAAAACAGGACACATTTGAGGAAAGTTTTGAAGAATAAACAGAAGTCCTCAAAAGATAAGGGCAAAAAGCATTTCCCAAAGAAGAAATAGCATGAAAAAGGGCACATAGGCGTGGAAGTATATGAACTTTTCTACCTCTACATTGAAACGTAAGTGGTGGAGTGGAGGTGTCCTAAGAGGTGAGATGAGAAGGGAAGGCAAGAGCTCGATCATGGAAGCTGAGTGGCTTGAACTTTATCTTTGGAACAGTGAAAAGGTTTTTCTACAGGAGAGTGATTTTAAAATGATGATTCCCAAATCAGGAAGGTGTCTGGCATCAGGAATCCTAGGTGGAGGACATTGCCACTCTTTGGGCTAGGGATTCATTTGCATTTCTCTGATGATTAGTAATGCTAAGCATCTTTTCATATGTCTGTTGGCCATCTGGATGTCCTCTTTAGAGAACTATCCCTTCAGGCCCTTTGCCCATTTTTTAACTGGATTGTTTTTTTTTTTTTTTTTTTTTTTTGGTGTTGAGTTGTATATAGCCTACTATGTTCTCTTGAGAAGCTGTAGCCAGCTCAATAAGGTATCATCTTATATCTGCATTTCCTCTTTCTGTCTCATTTCCTTTCTCCCCCTCACTTTTGCTTCCCTGGATTACACTTCTCATTGAAATATCTCCACATGAGCTTTGCCACTGACTCAACATTCTAGGAAATCCAAGTGATATTAGTGTGATCTATGCTGGGTGCATAGTAGGTACTCAATTAATGTCCTCTTTCTTCCCTCTTAGCTACATATTTCCTTCTTCTTGTACCTCATAGGTTTTTGTAAGGCTCAATTGAGATAATACATGAAGGAGTATTTTATGAACAGCAATTATGTTTTGCAAGTGTAAGTTATCATTACACATTAATTGATACAACTGGGCTAACTGATCAAGGGGCTTTGCTTTCGCCTGGTGAGCAAGGCATACTTGTTCTTATTCACAGTGAAGGAATGATTGCTGTCACTGCTTTTTACTAGCTTGGCTAACTTGGGAAGGTGGCTTCTCTTCTCAGAGCCTCAGTTTCCTCATCTCTAAAATAGGGATAACAATATCTAACTCATTCCGTTCTGAGGGTTTAATACAGTGGTTCTCAACCTGTGGGTCGCCAACCTGTGGGTCGCGACCCCTTTGGGGGTCGAACGACCCTTTCACGGGGGTCGCCTAAGACCATCAGAAAACACCTATCAATTTGTAACAATGAAAATACATCCTGCATATCAGATATTTACATTATGATTCATAACAGTAGCAAAATTACAGTTATGAAGTAGCAACGAAAATAATTTTATGGTTGGGGGTCACCACAACATGAGGAACTGTATTAAAGGGCCGCGGCATTAGGAAGACCATTGGAAAACACATATATAATTACATATTGTTTTTGTGATTAATCACTATGCTTTAATTATGTTCAATTTGTAACAATGAAAATACATCCTGCATATCAGATATTTACATTATGATTCATAACAGTAGCAAAATTACAGTTATGAAGTAGCAACGAAAATAATTTTATGGTTGGGGGTCACCACAACATGAGGAACTGTATTAAAGGGTCTCGGCCTTAGGAAGGTTGAGAACCACTGGTTTAATAACATCATGGGTGTGAACTTGCTTTGTAAACTTGAAAGTACTGTGGAAATGGAAAGGGTATTGTTACTACCAGAAAGGTAGCAGCTCAATAAATACTTTTCAAATAAATAACTGCTTGTGAAATAAGAAAACAAATTCAAATAGTGTCCAAAGGTCTTGATGTAAATGAGACATGCATCCTGGCCCTCAATTTATAAATCTCCCTGAGAATTTAGGAGAATGGGAATTAGAGGCCCTATTCTTGGTGACTGTACTAGCCATTAATTCTCTGGATATTGCAGATGCAGCCCAAATGTAAGGTAGGAATAACAGTGTTTTTGGAGTGGTAAAATATAATCGAGCCACTTATTTAGTTGACATAGGAGAGTTGGCAACCACTTGACGGAATTAAACTTACTATCATAACTTATATTTGTTTTTTGTATGCCTTTTGTATTACATCAATATATTATTTAATCTCCCCAAATATCTTATGAAGTAGGCATGAATTTCCTCATTTTTAGGTAAAGAAAGTAAGATTTAGAGAAGTTTGTCAACTTGCCTCAAATCCAAAGCTAATAGTTTTATGGAACCGGTTGTTGAAACAAGATCTGTCTCATCCCCAAATCCGTACTTGTTCCTCTATGCCAGACTGCTGTCTGAGAGTACTGTCCTCCCTCTTACTCCTCTGCAAATTGTACTCTCTCCAAAATCTGTTTGACACCAAAAGTGAATTCCTAGAATCCCAAGGACAACTACAAAACCCAAAAGACACATTGATTATCCATCAACCAATAGCTCTTAAGAAAAAACATCTACCATTATTTTGCAGCGTTTGCCAATTTCCATGGTGTAAATGTTCTTATCATGGCTGATTTAAGATAGCAGCTTGACATCACTGAATACAAAATTAAAAAGAAATGGACACTCGCTGGCACACTCTGGATCTAGCACACCACCACCTTCTGCTAGCATCTCAGCCTTCCCCAAAGCACTCTGGGGTAAGAAACAGTGATAGTCTCTGTCTTCAGAGTTGTTTGTTCATTGTTTGTTTATCATTTATTTGGAAGACAAATATGCCCAATTAATAGAATGCTCTGTAATCTTCTTTTTACTTCTAGATTTGAAACAAAATCTATCTCATTCCCAAATCTGTACTTGGTGTTAGCTTATGCTGACACTCAGCTCAGGGAAAAGGTAAAGATGAACAGATTAAATCTAAAGCCAATAGCAGTATAAACAGGTGCAACCCTTTGGGGAAGCAATAGAGTAGTAAATATCAAATTGTAAAGATGTCCATATTTTTGACCAGTAATCCCACCCATAGTTTATCTAAGCTTCTAGTCCTATTGAAGCAAAAAGTGAATGAATGAGCATTCACTGCTTTGTTATCTACAAAAATAAAGAAAGAAATCAAACACCTACAAACTGTCTCAATATCCAACAGTAAGTAATGGTTAGCTTCAGTGTTTGTGGTAAATAGGATAATAGCTTCCTGAAGATGCCCGTGCCTTACTCCCTGGAGCTTATTACTATGTTATACAACATGAAAAAAAGGCACTTACTTTGCAGATCTAATTAAGGTTACAGACCTTAAAATAAAGTGATTATTCCGCGTTACCTAGATGGACTCGAGCTATTACATGAGTCCCTAAAAGAAGAATGTTCTCTGGAGGCGACAAATGTGGCAGAGGGGAAGTCAGAGAGAGTCTAGGCAGGGGAAGGGTTTGATGCGCCATTGCTGACTCAGAGATGGAGGGACCT
Source organism: Myotis brandtii (assembly GCF_000412655.1). Taxonomy (NCBI): domain Eukaryota; kingdom Metazoa; phylum Chordata; class Mammalia; order Chiroptera; family Vespertilionidae; genus Myotis; species Myotis brandtii. The sequence continues at coordinate 3,358,114 of NW_005354595.1, forward strand.
GCAGGCAAGAACCAGAATGAGGCCTCTAGGAGTGAAGGGCCGACCCAGTTGATAACCAGCAAGGATGCAGGACCTCAGCCCTACAGCAGCAAGCAACTGAATTCTGCTAATGACCTGAATCAACTCGGAAGCAAATGTTCCCCAGAAAAGAACCCAGAACATTGACTCTTGATTTTAGCCTGTGCAGCCCAGACGTCTATAGAACTGTGAGATAACACATTTACGTTTTTTTAAGTTGCTAAATTAACAGTAATTGTTGTGACAGCAAGAGAAACCTAATCCAATACTCTTCACCCATACAAGTTTCACTATATTCTTATTTTTAAATGATCATTATTAAGATCCTGCAGTAACACAGAGAGCTCTTCATGATATGAAGATAAGTAAAAAAAATAAAGATTGCTACATGAAATCCTATGACCTCTCAGCTAAAATAATATATATGCAAATGAAGGCCATTACTTAGAGGGAATATGCTAAGGTGGAAATAACTAGGATTTGGAGAGAGGCACTCCTTTAAGAGTCTAAGCATCAGTGCTTGGAAGAACGTGCATGGACCTCCTTGACAATAAGGTCCTCCCTTTTTCCAGAGAAGTGGCCGTGGTACCAGGAGCTGACCCACTGATACCTCTTCTTCACCTACAGAAACAATGAGGTCCATGAATAAAGTCTTCTCAATGCCCACTTCTTCTGTGATCTTTTCTTTTAAACCTGTGGCACCCGCTCCCACCTGGCAACACTCACAGATACCAAATAAGTGTACAAATCCCAGTGCCTGTGAAAGGAAAACTTGGAAAAGGATGAGCAGGTTACCATTGGCAAGTTCTGTTTTTCATCTGTGGCTACGATTTTTCTATTGCCTGCTGATAATACTTTCACGTCTGGGATTTGTCATTCATTTGAATGGATAGAATTAAACTCTCCTTGCCTTTCAGAAGAGCTTGTCTGCAGTCCTGGTTGCTAAACAAACACTGGCGATCCCCTCCACCCCACCCAGCTGCTTCAGAAAGGAAGAAGGGAATGGTGGATGCAAACTGTGCCTGCAGTATCATGTTCTAAGGTGCAGAACTGGCTCCAACAAAAGGGAAATTTCTATTTACACAAAGTGGTTTAGAGATCACACGTGCTCCCCACCCAGCTCAGGGCTGGGATAGGGACTTGCATGATGCTGCAAACCAAAGCCGCTTCGATTTGACTGTGGGTGGTGGACGCACAATGCAATATACAGACCATGCATCATAGAAATGTACACTTGAAACCTACATGACCCTACTAACCGGTGTCACCCCAATAAGTTTAATTCTTTTTAAAGCTGCCTCAAGCTGCTTATGTTGGAGTATTATGTCCAAAATGACAGAGGCAGGTGGTGTCCACTACTGGCGCCCGATGTAGACTTCAGAAGTGGCCACTTTCACTTCTAAGCCCAATTTGGAGAGTGATGTCTGCAAATCACCCCTGTCCAGGAAGGCATGATCCAGGAAGCAACAATTACTAACTTCTTATGGGCCCAGCACCGAGCTCAACACCTTGCTCATCTCACTGATGTCCCCATTGTACAGATGGAAAAGCTGAGACACAGAGGAAGAGAAGTGACTTGCCGGAGTCAACACACAGCTTTCCCCATACAGCTGTCTCTGCCTGACATTCCCCCCCTATCACATTACCTTTCAGACACCAAGAAAGTGGCAGGTCAGGAAACTGAATCATTTAAGATGTGGCCCAGCACACTGGGGATGTCTACTCTGAAGAAGGGACACCAAAAAGTCATAGAAAGTGGCCTTAGATATCAGAAGTGCTGCCACAAGAAGAACTAAGCAGAACTGTTCTACGTGGCTCTGGCCTTGGTGATAAGTCTGGGGCAGCAGAAGTAATGAGACATAAAAGTACCTCCTCACAATGACAGCTCATCACTGGGAGTTAGGACCTGAGTTCCCCATCAGTGGAGGGGTCAAACAGAGCCTGCACCTGCAGCTCTCAGGGCCACACCACAGAAGGCAGATTTCTGCATTAGGGGGGAGGCTCTTCCCACCTTAAAGATGCCGTGAGCTCGTGAGTTCTGATTCCTCATTGTGTCTACAACTTCAGGGAAAGGAAACTAGCATTTCTGAAGCCCTCAGACATGCCAGCTGACAGGCCAGGCCTTCCTCATATATCATCACGTTTAATCCTTACAACACCTGACTCTCACCTTGCAGATGGGCAACGTGGCCGGCCTCGCTTATCTCCGCATCTACACATACAGATCCAAGTGCACGGCAGTCAACGTTTGCAATGCCTGCTTCTATGGCAAGGGCCCGACGAAGAGACTGCAGATTGAAGCAATAGCCCTGGCCACCAGCTATTCTCCATGACCTGTCTGCTGACTCATACTCCACAACGGGCCATTCTTGCTTCCAGGAGAACAGCTGGACCCAGCGGGCAACAAAGGAGAGGGAGGGGAGAAGCCAAAACGTGAGGCTAGTTTTTCCTAGCCTGAGGGATGGAGATGTTGAAGCTCTGTTTTTGTTTTCGTTGTTAAGATTGGTATTTTATTTGTGCGTCTGTCAATTAATTGATTGAATGCCCAAGACAGAAGTCACCTTCCCCAACAGGCAGGTCTTGGTCCAGCTAAAATGGACACAGAGGGATACAGAGTCAGGGGATTACCAGGACAATTCCTCTCTCTGGTGGGCTGGCAGACCCTTAGCCTGGTTCTCCTGCCTATCTTCATTCCTGCCCCTCCCCTGGCAGCTGGCCTGGTGGCAGCCTGGAGATGCAGCCAGATGGCCAAGGAGAATGAAGGGCCAGCGTCTGTGTGGGAAGCACCTCTGTGCAGATGTGTGGAACCAAATGACAGCAGACAATGGGGAGAGTCCGGGAAGGAGGAGAGAGGTGGAAATAGAGGAAGAGAAAGCGACAGGGAGAGGCTGATTGAGACAGCAATGCGGAGGAAGGAGAGAGCTGAGGGGGAGGAAAAACAAGGAGACCAACAATAGAGGGGGCCAGGGACCAAACAGATGGGGTGAGGCATGGATATCAATGAAGTGGGAGCCCAAATTAGGAGGCAGTGATACAGGAGTCTTTGAGGGGAGCTAAACCTCTGGAAGATACAGGGAAGCACTGCCAAGAATGTTGAAGTACACAAAGAGGAAAAGATGGAGAAAGAAAGAACCATTATTGAGTGCCAGGTAGTTGGAATTCAAAGCCCCCACCCTTTGCCACTCCAGTCTGCTGCCTCCCAAGCATTCTGCCAAGAAGTAGAACCAATGTGAACCTTAGCTCATGGGGGGAGTCTATGTCTCAGCCTGTCCATCTCGCCCCAGAGTGCCAGGCTTTCCCCTTGGACCAGGTGGACCCACCACAAAGGCTGGTGTAAATGGATCCTTCGTGATTAGGACTCATGCTCTCTCTTCTAGCCATTCTCCAACAAAAATCAGAGCACTGACCCAGGGTGTAGCACAGGGTGACGTAAGCTGGAGAGCCCCCTTGCCCATGGAAGGAGGTGAGGTTGTTCCTCAGGTTCCTCATTTTATTGAGCACCTATTAAATGCCTGGCTGGGTCTCATTTCAAACACACAAAAATTCCTTGTAAGGTATTCACTGTTACCATCACACTTGCATGGAGAAGTTAAGGCTCAGAGAATTGAACTTACCTGCCTAGATGGTGCATCGACATCCAAATGGGTCCTTCATCTGGACGCTAAGTTGAACAAAGCAATACATGGTAACCATTTTATTTGATGAACAGATTTGATGGGTACAAGCAGAAAGCAATTTTACTCCTTCTCACCACTCTCATTAACAAGGCCTCATTGAAAATTTCTTTCTCTACCCTGTGTATGTGTAGGGGGTAAGGAAACACAAATCAGTCCCATAGCCTTTTCAGGCACTCCTGGATAATAAGTTTTTCAGTTATTTTAATTTACAAGCATGCTCTCATTTTAAAAATTCAAAAGTCCTGTCCAGGATAACAACACTACAGCTGAGCCCTCTACCTACAGTCCAGACCTGCTTCCAAAGTGGACCCCTACAGTGGTGGAGGGGCGTGGTTGGTTTACCTTGTCATTCCAGCATCAGGCAACGGGTTTCAGTCCATTATTTCTACACCAGTGGAGAGCAAATACCAGCCTCACATTCAGGGGACATGCATTGAGCCCTCCAGTCCCCTGAGCCCTGTTAGCATGTCCTTAATGAATGGCACCTGGCTTTAAGGTCTGGAAGTACTTGGTGCTCACCCAAGTACTCAGGACAGACTAGAGAGTCTTGCTTTCACCTCTATTGTAGAAGCACTAAGAAGTCCTGGAAGAGGTCCAGCTTTGTGGACATGGCATTGTAACTGTAACACTGTAGCTACTATCCATTGGGCAAGTTTTTGTTTATTGTATCTAATTTAAATCAGACCTCTTGACCAAATAGGAAGATAGTGTATGGGTCACTTGATAAATGTATTGAATCAACACTCAGAGGCTCAAGAAAAATTTCTCATTAACTCTTGAGTCACAGAGGTGGGCATCGGCAGTGTTCATGCCAGCACGTTCCAGAGAAAAGGGCAGTCTAGCCCATGGGTCTCAAGGGTTATGGCCCCACTCTCGGGAAAGCCACATCAGGGGTATGGATGGGCATGCATCAAGCTATCTTAGCCGAAGAAGGTATCTTAACGTCATCCATCCAATCACCTTGCCCCCATGTCATGCTGGACATCTGATTATTTACGTATGCACCACCTCATTCCAACAGAGCAGTCACCATGTCTGACAGAAAAATCGTAGGAGAGTACAGCGGTATATATCACTCTGCCGTGGCAGCTCCGGTGGGCTGGAACTAGACTTCCCAGAATCCTCCTCCCTGTGTGGTTCCAGGAGAAACTTGGCCAAAAGAGGAACTTGCATGGGATGTGGAAGACTGAGGTGAAGCAGCAGTGATCACTTCCAGGAGTTAGTCATGATAGGATGTGATGACAGGCAGGCCCAGAGGTGCCCCGTGGGTCCCCACTCATCCTCAACTCTCCTTGGCCCCACGTCCACCTGTCCCCTGGGTCACCACAGAGGTAACGGCCTCATCACCCACAGCACGTGGGAGACAGAGGCAGTTGGCCAGAGACATGGAGAAAGTGACTGGAGAGAAACATGAAGTCCCAAGGTTACGAAAACACAGAGAAAACCCATTCTTTAATAGCATGTAGTGGATGTTTGTCAGAGTAATTGGAAAAAGCAGACTTTAGGAAAAACTACATAACTGATAACTGATATGGTATTTACAATGATCTGTGAGCAGATGAACGGGCTGCCAATTTTAGCTAATAATAAAGACCCGAAAACAAGGGGAGGGCAGACTCCAGCTATGAGAATGACGAGGCCCACAAACAAGGGACCATAACTTTGTACAGCAAGGGAGGAAACCCACACTCATCCTGTATAAGTTCTAATTGGCTAAGTGACTCTAGCGGCTAAGGCTTGTTATCAATCCCTTACTGAGGAGGAATGTGGAAGATGGTATCCAAACCCCATTTTTAAAATGAATTATGCATACAGGGCTATCATGGATATGAGGAAGCTTGGTGGAGTGACTAACTCTGTGATGCTGGGGCAGGTTTCCTGAGTTCAAATCCTGCCTCTGCCACTTCAGGTTAATGAGCTCCAGCTCTCTGTTCCTCACTTTCCTCATCTGTACGATGAGGGTAGTAGTAGTGTGTGCTCACAGAGATGCTTTGAAAATTAAGTGGGTCAATATGTGTAAAGCATTTAGAAGAGTTGTTGGCACATAACAAAGGCCCTATGGGTGTTTGTTACAGCGGAACCTGCTTCATTTTCATTCCATAGTGCAAATTCAACTGTCCTAATAAGGCCCTTCTGCGGTCTTCCTAGTTCTGGTGAGAGGCTCTCTCTGCACCTCCACCCCTAAGCATTGCTACCAATCGGTATTGCCCTCCGAGCAGTCGCACGCAGGGGCATGGCGCTGAGGTAAGCAAGCCCAGGAGAGCCACCTCCCTGCAAAATTCTGTTTTGCAGGCTGATTCTGGCCTCTGAGGTTGAAGTTCTTAAGGGGAACCACTGAGTACAAATCATTTCTCTGGGTGTTCTGCTGAAGCCTGTTTGAGAAACCTCCTCTCTCGCCCCGAAGTGGGTTCTGACTCTGGGTCCAGCACAACGGTCAGGAGTTGCAGGCTCCTTACTCCCACTTCCTGGCAAATCCCAACTGTTCTCCTGGGAGTCCTAGAGCATCAGTCAACTTACTCTGTCCTGTGGTGGGGCAAGGTTGGGCTGTTCCTCTTGGCTTAGGTCTATGTGTTTTCATTCATGACTCCTTCCTGTTGCTTCAACATCCTTTCTTAGTCACCATATCAAGGCCGCAAGATGGTCTTCTCCAACATCACTGATGCCCACGACCCCCTCTGTCTCCTCGTTCTTCACTGATCCTGAGAGAAAGGACAGAAGTGGCTAAGTGGTAATGAACGTGAACTCTGAGAGGCCCTGTCCTGCCCTGGGCCCACTGCCTCCCTGGCAAGGCATCTGCCATGGGCCTGTCTGCCCCTGTGGCACTTGGAAAGGAGTGGGTGGAGCGAGGGGATGCCGGCCACATTTTGTGAGCCCCCTTGTCACAGAAAAGTGTTCACATGTGACAACTTTCACTTCGCAAATTCCCTTGCATTCATACACTGGCGGTACCCATTGGCAAGTATAAGATCCCTCCTGTGTCTTCTTTCCAGAGCCCCAGTCCATGAAGATTCGTTGCCTCAGAAGCATTCTCTGAGCACCTACTTGGCCAAGCCTCGAGGCAGAAATAAGTCAGACGTGGCACCCGCATCCTGGGTGCTCACAGTCACATGGAGATATGCACAAATAGACAAATCCTAGGACAAGCTGGTGGATGCTGGAAGCTCGGTGCCCGGTATGATGGCAAGTGAATGAGCCCCATCTCTGCTGGGGGCTCAGAGGAGGCTTCCTCATGGAGGCAAAGGTGCCCGAGGGGCTTCCAAGCAGAGATTTCCGGGAGGTTGGTGGATATACCAGCCTGTGCTCCACCCAGAGGTCTTGGCTGAACATAGAGATGGAGTCCACTGCAGAAGTGAATTGGAGTGGTCATTGGAATGAGAGGAATTGTAGGCTGAATGAGAAGAGAAGGCAGCCCAGACACATCGTAATGCTCAAGGGATGTCTGTAAATTGATCACCAGTGGCCTTGAGAATGGATGGGAGGCGAGCTCACAGAGGCGGCTGAGGCCCTGCTGGGCACTTCATCACATTCCAGGAGACCAGCCCTGGACAGGAAGCGGCCTGTTCCCCCAGGACTGCCCTTCCTGCCAATGCCACCCCCACGGGTCAGCCACCCCCACAGGTCAGCTCACCACCCTCCCTCCCACGCCCTTTCAGCATCCCACAATTTACAAACACACTAGCAGCACACAGGGAGTTTGGTCTCAGGTTCCCTGTGACAGGAACCCTATGCCTTGGTCCCTGGGCTCTCAGGGGAGCTCAAAGCTCAGCTGTCCCCAGAGCTTCAGGAATGAGAACTACTTCTCCATTCTAGGCAGCCCCTGAGGCCTAATTCCTTGTCGTAGGAAAGAGGAAGGACAGTCTGAGGGCCCCTGGGGTCTGTTCTTCCTCAAGGTCCATCCTCTCTGGGTCCCTGCCAGGCTGTGGGCCCCTCAGGTTAGAAAGCGTACCCACTCATCCTCGGATGCCAAGTCCAACAGGAGATGCTCAATGGATGTGGGGCCTTTGCTCTTGGCCCCAAGAGCAGCAGCAATGATGTGAATCCTGCACCTCCCAGACATGAGGATGTGGGGAGCTGAGAACTGTGCCCCCCTCTCCAATAGCAAGATTTTTCCCCATGGGGTGACTTTGAAGATGCAACATTGGCAGTGTGTGAGCCATAAAACAGAACACTCAAAAGAGTATGAATATAAACACCCACCTGCTTTTCCAGGGACATCAAATCGCTTTTAGAATGACACAAAGCCCCCTTTCTGTGCATAGTTCCCTCCATAGGGCACTTCCTAAATGAGTCGATGGATCTGGGTCCAGAAATCCTATCATGTGATTTAACCAGCTTTTTTTTTCTTGCTTTTTTCCCCATCCATCCTGATTGAAGCTGAAACATTCCAGGGAAACTCGCTTTCCAAGACTTACACGTCTCCAGAGAGGCAGAAAATAGCTCGCTTTCAGATCCACTGTAAAGATTTCACTTAAAAAATAAAATAAAATGGAACCCAACACTCCTGGCATCTAACCTGAGTACAAATTGAAAACTATACTAGTGTTTACATGGTTTTGGGTTTTATTAGGAAAGCGTTGCCCGGCATTAATAATATGATGTTTAGCTGGAATGGAATTCCCGCTCTTCGTCTTCCAGACTCTGGGGAACTAGGAACACCCTGTCCGTGCTCCGGCCTCTGAGGCTCATTCAAGGAGGAGCGGCTGGGTTCAAGGCGCAAACGGGAATCCCAGCCGCCACGGATTTACATATATAAGACCGAGGTGGTTTCCCACACCCCTGGGATGTGGATGGCATCCATCCCTCTGTAGACAGGAGGAAACTGAGGCTCAGATGGATTAAGTGCCTTGCCTAAGAAGACCACACAGGCAGTAAGTAAGGAAACAAGAATTTGCCTCTGAGTTTGTCTGCATTCGTTCCTTAGAGGCCTTGATTCATCCCACTGACTCAGTCATTCTCAATGTGTCAGTGTGTGTGTGTGTGTGTGTGTGTGTGTGTGTGAGAGGGGGGGGGTTGACTTTGCTTCCTCAGGACACACTGGCCATGTCTGGAGACATTTTTGATTGTCACATCCAGGGGTTTACTACTGGCACCTAATGGATAGATACAGCTCAGTATCCTACAACACAGAACAGCCCCCCATGACAAGGAATTATCTGACCCCAAACATCAATAGTACAAAGATTGGAAACCCTGAACCAACTCTAAGTACCTGGTGAATACAGAGCACATGATGGTTTTGAGGACACATAACAGATGTTGGTTCTCACAGTCACACCAAGAAAATGAGAATTCCTTGATAATGGACAAGTTCTGTCCCCAGTAGAAAAGAATACCTACATTTTTTTCATGAATTATTTAAGGGAAAGGTGGTTCATTTTAATTGAAATATTTAGTGGAGAAATAATTAGGCAATTTTGTTTTCCTTTCTCCGAATTACAAAGGAACCTTATCCTTCTGAGGACATTGGAGTAGAAGTCACAGAGCCCAGCCCCAAAGGCATGACTCCCTTTTGGAGATTTCCCAGGGAGTCTCCTGAGAGGCACTGAGGCGTCAGGCCCCTGGCTCACAGCATAGCAGGGAGACTTGCTGCAGTCAGGTGAGAGGTTGAGTTTTGAGCTGCTTCGTTTTAGGATCATCCTTCAGAAGCCCCCAAAGCCAGAGCTTGAAGAGCTGGGGTATTTTGCAGGAGTGGGCTTGACAGATTTAAAAAAAAGAAAGAGTGCCCTGGCTGTTGACTCAGTGGTTAGAGCATCGACCCTCGAACCAAAGGCTCTGGGATTCAATTCCCGGTCAAGGGCACATGCCTGGGTTGCAGGTTTGATCCCTGGCTCTGGTTGGGGCACATGCAAGAGGCAACCAATCGATGTGTCTCTCTCACATCAACGTCTCTTTCTCCCCACCCCCTCTTCCTCCTCCCTCCCTCTCACTCTTTCAAAAAATTGATGGGAAAAAAATATCCTCAGGTGAGGATTAACACGCACAAAAAAGAAAGAGCAACTATGGAGTCACACCCAAGAAGTTCCCAAAAATTCAAGCTACAGAGAAGAGGTCACAAGCCAATAAATCATGGAAGAGGATGGAAAGAAGGAAACAGGCAAGAATGAACAGCGTTTGTCATGAACATGACCAGGGCTTGTCAGGTGGGGGTCTGTCTGCTTATTCTAGAGGTCAGATAAGAATCAGATGAGCATCACATAGTCCTGCTCTGACTCCGGACATGGAGCTAGGTCTCCTCCCTGAGCCCTGGCCTTCTCTGTAATCCACAAAGAAGAAAAGCTCCCCCGCCGGGGGCTGAAACCACAGCGCTGTGCTCCGCATCCCCGTGGCCCGGCCAGGCCGTTAGAGGGAGAGATGTACCTCAGTGCTCACACCCAGCCAACCCCGGCCTCATGAGCACCTTAGCGCTGAAAAGGCCCATCTTCAGCTTCATGCCTGCACATATGGGGAGACCACGGATAGGAAACGAGACCAAAAGGCTGTGCTGTGTCCACAGCCACGTATGCACAGAGAGAGACACAAGGAGAATGCATTTCCACCCACGCAGGGCCTGCAGCCCTGGGCAGGAGCCGGCCTGTGCCACACTGTACTTAGCCGGTGCTCTCCAATTTCATCATTGCTGGCTCAAAATGGGCCTGCAATTTTCATTTCTTTATGGGCTTAAATAATCTATTGCAAATGTCACCAGGAGGCTGTAATGCATTCTTGCCGAGGAAACTGCTCTTTCTGTTCAGTAACATTCTGGTTGAAGATTTGCTGGGCCGGGTAGCTGTTTTACATTAGCTGGGACGGTGTTTACATTGGATGCACTGATGTTTAAATCACTGGACAGATTTGTTATTAGTAGGGAGGCAGTGGTACTATTTGGTCCGAGTATCTGGGTAGGGGGCGGGGTGGGGGGGGGCTTCTATTAGTATTGATAATATTTTACAAGAGACCTTGCAGGGATGTTTATAATAATAGCAATGGCTATTTATCTTACCAGGATTATGTTGAAGCAACTTTAATTGTATTCATATTAAACATATCAGTGTTAGAACTGATGTAATATGTTTAGCATTAATATGAAGGTTGCTAAGTTGGGGGCTTTTGAGATAGAATTAAAGGGCCAGGAAGACAATGGGACATATGGAAAACATTTGGGGGGTTTCTGTTCTTGTCTAACAAGAGGGATTAGTGCATTTGCCGAAATACAGCATAAGATGTGTACGGTGGGTTGTAACGCCAGCATCTGTTTCCCTTACGACCGCGTCCTCTTGGCTGTGTGTGCACGGCGCCCACTTGCTCTCGGGTCCGTGCATTCTCACCAGCTCCACCAAAGCCCACATGTCAGGGATACTTCAGATGCTTTGCAGCTGGCTGTCGCACCCAGAGATGTTTCAAGATGGATTTTGTAATGGCTTATAAAAGTCCCACGTTGTGCACTGGCGGTTATTGAGTGTGATATAGTGTGCACAAGAATGTTCCCAATTCCCTCCGCGCTGTATCCATCAATCTGGCTCTATTAGGGCTGGCAGGATAATGACCGGAGTGAGGCTCTGGACTTTATCTCCAGCTGAAAGAAGCGTCCTAATTATCTACTCATCAGAGCTACCCCGCTCCTGGCTCAGGGAGACACTGCCAGCTCAGGCCCCGAAATTCCAAATCCTCCCAGTCACTGACCAGGCCCGCAAAGGTCGAGATGCAAGATTGTGTCCAGCCCAGCTGGGGAATCGTGGTCCCAATAAATCCTGGAAACCCTTCTGACTCCCCAGCTGGAGGCACCGTCCAGTTAACCCATCAAGGCTCAGCGTCTCGGTCCGCCTCCTTCCAGGCCAGTTCAGTTCCCTGGCCCAGGTGACTTCCTGAGGCTGTGTGACTTTCTGATGGCTCAGACCCAGCGCAGGCAAGTCAGGAGCCCTGGCTGTCCATAACATACGGACAATCTGCACCTCCCTGCTGAGGCCTCTGGGAGGAGTCCATGGGGGAACATGTGACAGCCCCTTGCAGAGAAACTGAACACACCATGCACTTATTATTGGCCAAATTAGAAAACCTCATGGAGCATTAGGCCTCTACAGAAAATGAATGGTTTGCTTGACAGAGATGTGTCTGTTTTCTAGTAGAGTATTCAAAGAATATGTATCTTAAAAATTTATTTTTTGCATAATACTTCTCACAAACTGCTCCATTGTCCCGTAAGCTTGCATTATTATCACCATGTTTCTTTTCCTCCCCATTTTATTGATGAGGAAGCTAAGGCTCAGAGAGAGGAGATGAGTCATCTGTTTGCTCTTCATTATTTCCTATGTGCTGGCCACGCAGGTATAGAGTCCCCGTCGCACTGCAGTTAACAAGTTACTGAGAGGGGAGTAAACACACAGGGTCGCCAGGTCCACTTGTCTTTTGCTTTCCAAGCCACCACGCTTGGAAAAGTTTCCAGGAGGTCTGCAAACATAGGAGGGGATCAGGGTAGAGCATATGCATAAGTAACTATAATGTAAGGTACAAAGAACTTAGGAGGCAAGAGAGACAGTGTGGTGAGATTTTAGGAAAGGGAGAGACAACAGTTGATAGGATGCAAAGGCCTCGCCAAGGAGTTAGAATTTGAGCTGCGCTTGGAAAATCAGTAAGACTTACACGTGCAAAGGAGAGAATGGAGAGGTAGGCAGAGGGGACAGGGTGAGCAAAGGTCTAGGGCAGGAGAGCAGAAGGAACATGTGGGGAATAGCAGGTATTTTCCTTGGTTTCCAGTGATTCCAGTGATGGGGATAGGAAGCAGGGAGTGGCAGGTCCCACTGAGTGCTGATGTGTAGCTGATCAAGGCAAGCTGACAAGCTAGGCTTTTCCCTTTAAGAAATGGGGAACCAAGGAATGCTTTAGAGCAGGACCATGACATACATGATCAGAGCTGTTTTCAGATGTTTAAACCGAAAGCTTTGGATAGAGTGGATAACAGGAGGAGGAGGGGCAGCCTGACCAATGGCAGAGTAATCCAGGCCAAGGCAAGGGAGGCTTTCATAGCGGGTGGAAAGGGGCAGAGAATATGCATACCAGAGAGACAGGAAGTAGAAATGTGACCACATATGACTGTTTCCTCACTCTGCTCCTTGGAGGGCCATCGGCAGCAGCTCAAATGAGAGAGGCCAAGGAACAAGCTGTGTGGCAGCAACATTCAGCCCAGATGGTGTTTCCCAGGCGCTAATCTGTATCTTACCTTGGAAATGTATTTTGGAGGACGTATGAGTTTGCTCAGGCCGCTATAACAATATACCACAGACTGGGGGGCTTAAACAACAGAAATTTCTTTTCTCACAATTCTGGAGGCCAGAAGTCCAAGATCAAGGTGTCCGTGTGGTGTGTTGTTCTAGGCCTCTCTCTCCTTGGCTGGTGAATGGCCATCTTCTCCCTGTCTTCTGGTGGTCTTCCCTTTCTTCCCGTCTGGGTCTGAACTTCCTCTTCTGATAAGGACATCAATCATATTGGATTAGAACCCACCCTAATGGCCTCATTTTAACTTAATTATCTCTTTAAAGATCCTCCTAAAGTCACATTCAAGGTACAAATCTGGGGGGAACACAATTCAGCCCATAATGGAGGAATTTACAGTTTTCCCCCACATGCCCAGCGTCACGTGAGCCCATGCCAAGCCAGAGTAAAAGAAGACAGTTTCCCGGGCTCTCCTCATCTCCCACCAGCATCAGGAAGATCCAGGAGTGGGAAGTGGGTGGGATCTAGAGCCAGCCTGCCGAGGTTCAAATCACAGCTCCGCCGCTTACTAGCTGCATAGCCTTGCCAGGATTGCTTATCTCTCTGTGCCTGAATTTTCTCATTTGTAAAATGGAGTTAGTTGTAATCTCCACCTGATAAGCTTGTTATGAGGGTTAACTGGGTGAACATATGTGCAGATCTCAGATGTACTAAGTTTAATCATTTGAAAACAGATGTACTAAGTGCTCAATACATGTCAATTATGGCATCCATTGATATGCTGGGTCCCAGCTGGGATGGAGATGTTACGTTTGAAGGCAATAGGTCAAGAAGGGCTTTACCAAGGAGAAATATGGTCTAGAAGCTTTTCTTAGCATTTTACAAAGTTGACAGGAGTGTGTACACAGACTAGAAAAGTCCCAGTCCTTGCCTTGGTGCCATTATGCATGTCATATACCCTAACTCACCTTGAGTGCCCAGTAGCACAGACCAGGGACTGGCAGAAGGGAGGGCTGGTCCTGACCAGGCTATCAGGGGAGGGGGAGCCTGTACAAATCACTGGAACACTGAAGGGCCTGGGACCAGACCACCTGGTTTAATAATACAAATACTACGTGGTGGGAGGGGTGGGGGGCACAGGAAATGAGTAACTATGTTGCATATCAAGTCAAATCTTGCCTTGTAGGGGTGTCCCCCAGAACCAGGAACTAGGGTGAGGTGCGTGAGACACTGAACTCAGGCACAAAATTTAAGGGATGCCCAAACCCAGTAATCCAGATAAAATATCATTTTAATGCAATCCCTTCCCAAATCAAAATTAATACAAAAATAAATCCATGGTGAGCAAAGTATCAGAACTCCAAATAAAGACAAGATTGGACCCTGCCTTTGCACAATGGCCTTGCTTGCTGCACCCTATTCCTGCCCTGGATCCCCAGATCTCTTCATGAGCCTAGCCTCACTCTCTGTGACCCTGAACTAGGTCCTGGTCTTAAGCTGCTCCTCATCTGAGGGCAGAAATAGTCTTGCTGTTTCTGAGCTATGGAACTTTGGGAATTTGTTCCACCTCATCTATAACATGGGTCTAGTATCGCCTACATCACAAGAATATTGTGAGACTTAAGACAAAAGAGCCTGAATGTATTATGGCACTTAGTTCCGTGTCTGGAACATTGTACTCAAGAAATATTTACTGGTGCTAGAGAGATCATGTTAGATCTGTTCTAATGGGGTTCACACATCACTGTGTGTGGGCGTTGAGTGCAAAATTGATGTCCAAACCCAGTAGGACATCTTCACAGATGGCACAGTGTAATTAATATGTAGACCTTTAACTTGGTCCTTAAGAGGAGGACGGTGTGTCTAAACTCAGCTTAAAGGGTCCTCCAGACCCAACAAAGGTGTGCACATTGGAGTACCATTTCATAGAGGAGACCCGTGTGGCTGAGCAGACGTGCACACTGCCCAACATTGCACAGGCAGAGTATCAAGCAGCTGGGGCCAGCAGCCAAGATGGAAGCCTGGGCCTTATATCTGAGGTCTTCACAGAAGGGGTGTGGTGCTCTGTATAGGGCTGGTGATGGTTCCAGGAGCTGGTATGGGGTGGAGCATGGGCCATACAGGGAGCCAAGTAGGGTCCAGCCCGCTGCCACCCACATTCTCTTGCTTCCTGGAAGCAAGGAGAGTCCGGTTTATACCTGCTGTCCTGGCATAACTGTGAGAAGCTCATACTCTTACTATAAAACATGCCTTGGTCTGGATAGAAACCTATAGCATCACCCTGATCACAGCACCTTCAGGCAGAAGACATTGAGCTGTGCATTTTTTCCTCCCAGGAAATCCCCTCCATTGGACAAAAGCTCCCCCAGGGCCAGGTCTGTGTGCTCTCTCAGTTTCCCCAGTGGCTGGCCCAAGAACCAGCTCAGAGCAGACACGCTCAAAATGTTTGCTAAATGGAACTAAATCGAGGAAGCCGAACAACGCATCTTCTCTGATGTGATCTGCCCTCCCTCTACTGCCCATAACGGCTTTCATTCCTGGTCTCTGACTCCCCCGAGGAAGGGACAACTGTCTGCAGAGCCACTGTGCTGGGAGTGAGTCAGAGAGGAAAGCAGAAATGAAAGCAAGCCAGAAAGTGAGAGGCCCCGCCTGGCTTGCACTTGGCATGAAACAAATGCCAAAGGCACACCCTGCGGGACAGGGACGGGGTTCTGCTCCTCCCACTGCGAGGGGAACCCTGGCCTTGTTTCTCAGAGCACCACAGCAGCCAGACCCCCACACAGAGCACAGCCTCTGTCAGACATTCAGCTGAGAAAACTGCGCTAAGTGTGAGGCATAGGCACCCAGAGGCAATGGCCCGTCCGAGGCTGGGAGGAGGCCCTGCTTGGCATCACCCTGTGCCTACGTCTGAACTTCCTAGATCCCACCTTTGGTTCCCAGAAAGCTCCCCTCCTTAGGGACAGTCCTTCCAAGTTGCTGTCTTTGCCCCTGACCTTGGCTCTGAAGGGAACCTGCCTCCCTTGGTTCATCATTACATGGCTTTCCTCTCCAGCCCCTCTTCAAGGACACCTTTTCCTAGGTCGGTGGTCCTCAGACTTTATTAACTACATCAAAGTCCCCACAGGGCCTGATAAATACAGATCGCTGGGTCACCCATCCCTGGAGTTTCTCCTTCTGGAGGTCTGGGGTTGAGCCCAAGAATGTACATGTTTACAAGCTCCCAGGTGATGCTGATGCTGAGGTCTGGGGAACACACTGTGAGAACCTCCGCTCTTGATCCTCTTCGGGGAAAGGCCTGCTCCCAGCAGCTGGACCGTTCTCTACACCAGCAACCCTCCTGGCTGCACGTTCGAGTCAGTGGGGGGGCTTGTGGAAGGTCCCCACAGCAGCCCACACCCAGGACTGATTACATTCAGATCCCACAGTGGGACCCAGACCATCCGCACTGTTTAAGGCTGCTCAGGTGATTCCAAGATGCATTCAAGGCTAAGAAACACTATTTTCCAGAAACTTGATTTTCCTCGGCCTTTCTGCCAATCACAGCTTCCCTTCTAATCTGACCTGAGCAGGTCCCGGTGTTCCTCTGCTCATGCTCAGCATGGTTTTTCTAACTTCACTGCAGGGTTCTCTCACATGGAATCCATCTGGCAGGACCAAACTCTGTGACACCTTCACACAATATTCTCTAAATGCTAGTTCATTTATTTCATGGGGGTGGTGAGGGGTGAGAGAGAAGGGGATCCTAATATAAGGTGACAGGAGAAGATTTGACTTTGAGTGGTGGGAACACGATGCAATATACAGATCTTGTAACATAGAAACCCATACCTGAAACCTATATGTTCATATGGACAAATGTCACCCCAATAAATTTAATTTAAAAATAAATAAAGCATAATAATGGGGCAGGTGAGAAAATGCTATCTTAATACAGATTATATTCAGAAACATGTTCTCCTGATAATTTGTTTTCATGGCCAAAGGAGATTAAATGTTCTCTTTTAAAAGAAAAAGCCATTCAGCAGGCAGGGCTCAGTGGTTGAACGTCGACCTATGAACCAGGAGGTCACGGTTAGATTCCAAGTCAGGACGCATGCCCAGGCTGCAGGCTCAATCCCCAGTTTGGGGCGTGTGCAGGAAACAGCTGATCAATAATTCCCTCTCATCATTGCTGTTTCTGTCTCTCTCTCCCTCTCCGGGCTCAATCCCCAGTTTGGGGCATGTGCAGGAAACAGCTGATCAATGATTCCCTCTCATCATTGCTGCTTCTGTCTCTCTCTCTCTCCCTCTCCCTTCCTCTCTGAAGTTAATTTTTTAAAAATCCCATTTTTGTGATTTTCTGAATCAGACCCACTTCTCAGGAGGACTAATAAAGGGTTTCAATTTAGATAGTAAAATGAGTCATGAACATAAAGCATACCACATCAACACGCTCGTGGGTCTGAGAGGCTCAGCTGACAGCACCTGCCTGAGCACATCACAGAAATCCGCAGCCCAACTAGGCAATCACCGGCGAGGCCTTTTTCTTTAACTACCACTCAGAGGTGTTTTGTGCTTGGATAAGAGAGGGACCGATTTACATTTTGCCAATTATGTAAAGCATTACACACGGAGGTTCTAAACAAACTGGCACCATATTTCCAATCCCTTCCCAGGAAATTTGGCCCGCAAAGGCTTGATGCCTGGGAGGTGGTCCAGCTGGCCTTCCCCTTCATCCCCGTTGGCTTCCAAGTTGTTCTTTCCATCACAAGCATTCACAGAGGTGGACACGATAACCATTTCTGCTCAGCAGAAGAGCTGGCTCTTCCAGAAATCAGGGGAGAGAGATTTCCAGCTGCAGGAAGTTAGCACCAATGCCCCGTGCAATGGAGAGGCCGAGCAAGCTTCGGCCTCCAACGCATTGATTTGAAGGATGAATATCACGTGGGAGAGGGGAGTTTGGAAAGCTCTTTCAAGCGTTCAGTTTAGCAGAGGAAGAGGGAGGTGAGAGAGGCGGCTGGTAAGAAGGCAGGGCCAAAGGGGGATTTTGTTTGTTTGCTTGTTTTATTTTATCAGATTAGAGAAACTTGAATTCATACGTCTAGGTCAGAAGGACTGGAACAGACTAAGAGATAAACAGAGTAAAGAGTGTACCAGTAACACCTGGCGTTTTGTCATTCAAGAGGCAAAGAGGGTGAGTGAAATTTACCAAAAGTTTGCTTCATTTTGCTGCCTTTCTGTGAAGTTGCTGCCTTCCCCACCCCAGCTTAGGAGTACTTTATCTGTAACAAACTCCCATAGAAGGTACACATTACGGGGTGATGGGAGGGTCTTCTTGGAAGAGGATTGGGTCATAATGGCAAATATTACAACTGGATTTCTAAAATTCTATTGAGAGTGGCTTTTAAAAATTTTGTTAGTTTTGTTTTATATTTTACTAGAGGCCCAATGCACAAAATTCATGCAAGAGTAGGCCTTCCTTCCCCTCCTCCACCGTCCCCCCGCCCCCACTGCCGGCACCGGCTTCCCTCCGGGCACCCAGGACCCAGGCTTCCCTCGCAGCCCCAGCTTCGTCCAGAGGACATCCGGTCTAATTAGCATATTATGCTTTTATTATTACAGATTGAGTTAAAAATTCAAGTGTACCGTACTAATCTCAACATAGAGCCTGTTGAATTTTTACATGTGCATATACCTACCTACCTACCACCAGATCAAGGTACAGAGCACCTTAGAAGGCTCTCTTATGCCTCTCCCAGTCAATACCCCAACCCCAAACCACTGCTCAGACTTCAGTCGCTGTAGATTCAGTCTTCTGTTCTTGGACTTCATATAAATGAAATTACATATAAATGGCTTCCTTTGATCAACATAATGCCGGTGAGATTCATCTGTGTACTGGAGAGTATTATTTTGCTCGCTTTTGTTGCTCTAGAGTAGTCTATTACATGAAAATATTGCAATTCTTCTATTGATAGACATTGAATTACTTCTGGTTTAAGGCTCTTGTAAATCAGGGTGAGAGTATCCTAGAACACGCCTTAGGTAGACATCCTTTTTTCTCTCGGTGGTATATCTGGGAGTGAAATGGATAGGTCCTTGGTTGGTGTACGCTCAGCTGTAGGAAATAAGAGTAAGGGTGTTTTGAGGTTTGGAGGCTTCCCATGAACCACGGGTTAAAACCAGAGATTTGTAACACATGGTGCCTTCTGTTCTATTGCCCTTGTCTACTTCTCTAACCTTACCTCTCACCATGGCCCTCTTACACCCCACCCAGTTGCCATCTGAACATCACACATTTCCCCCCACCTTCTTAGTTGTCTGGTGTCTCTAGGCCTACAATGCCTTCCTCCCTTGCTCTATTAGAGAAACCCTATTGACCACTGAAGACAATAGACCAAAATGACTCCATCACCAGATCATTTGCCGCCAGCCTTTCCCCTTCTCCCCGGCCTGTAACACTTCCACCTGTGCACTCAGCCTTCTGCACTTCCCGGTATTCGCTCCAATACTCTGTGTTGAGATTACTTGGTTATGAGACTCTGACCTCCTGCAAGGCAGGGCCTGCACCCTGGTCATCCCTCTGTCCTCAAGGACCTCAAACTAAGAAGGGTCTTAATAAATATCTTTCAGATTTAACCAATGAACTGGATTTTAAACAAACAGGGAAGATGGCCTATTTTTCCCCTCCCCAGAGACATGACAATAAGAAGTAAACCACCCAGGTTCTAGGACATTTCAGGTGGCATTGCTTGTCAGATCTGCAACACATAGTAAAACTGAAAGTGGACCAGACCCAGAAGTGGGACTTCTGAGTGATCGTTTCCTTCTGTCCTCAACACTTTCCAAACTCTAAAGGACACGCTGGTGACTCAGACCTTGTCTGGGTCCCCTAATACCAAACACTTGATACAAAGTGTTTTTTTTGTGTGTGTGTTTTTGGCAAACTGTCCAGATGTTTCCAAATATCCAGATGTTCTCCCTGATATAACCCAAACAACTCTGTGTGTTTGTCACATTTTATTAAGATATTTCTTATCGTGAAAACAGAACTTGGGTTGAGTTGAAGATTCAGTCGAGACAGAGCCAAGGGCAGAAACTTTGACCGACTCACTGTACCCTAGAGGTTGCCTGAGAAATGTAGCCCAGAGATGAATCTTCAAGCTATGCCTGAGATGTGCAAAGTCATCCACACCCAACTATCCCAGGAGTGGCCAGGTGTGCTTCTGTTGATCACCCAGATATGTGACGGACCACCTGCTCACTGGTCCAGTCCTTCTTGGCCAGGCTGGAGTGTCCTAGGACACGCCTTTCCCCAGACATGCCATGAACTTGAAACTGCTAAGCCCGAGCTTGTGCTCACTCCTTTTTCTAAAATGCCTTTTCTCATTCCTCCCCAGCCCATCCTTCCAATCCCAGCACCCGGCCGCCCCAAGGGAAAGTAATCTTTTGCTCTCAATCTCCTCTCTGTCCAAATCCTTCCTAGAGTCGCCTCAAATGCCTACTCCCTATAGACATTGGATTACTTCTGGTTTACTTCTTGTTTGTTTAAAATCCAGTTCATTTGTGCCTAGCCGGGTGGCTCAGTTGGTTAGAGCGTCCTCCCAAGACACCAATGACCTCATGCTACCCAGCTACCAAGTTCTCCCAACACCCCACCCTCTGCTTCTTTTCTGGGGATCACTTGGCAAGTACTACATGTTAGCACAACTGTCTATGCATATATTACTGCCTCCCACAAGTAGTAAGTGCTTGAAGGGCATGGTCTATACCTGCTATGTATTTGTGTTTCCTAAGGAAAATGACAGTCACTTTAGAATATTGATTGAATGTGACAATTCCAATGTGGTATATACCTGCTATGTATTTGTGTTTCCTAAGTCACTTTAGAATATTGATTGAATGTGACAATTCCAATTTCTGGCTTATGGCCATCATCTGGATGTCCTAAAGTTGAGGGAACAGTGGAAAGAGCTCTGGATTAGGAGTCAGGCTGGCCTGAGTTCCACACCGGAACTGCCACCACCTTGCTCTGTGTCTTTAGACAAGATGCCTCCCCACTCTGGGCCTCATTTTCCCCATCGATAAAGTAACAGTGTCTCCAAAACTGGTGTAACAAGATAGCTGTTAAGGCAGAATTAAATAGAGGTGCCCAATTATGTCAACATTTCCATTTCCTATTCAGAATTAGAGATGAGTGATTATTTTGGGTCATACCTTCTTTGTTTGGGGTAAGTCACCTTCAGTATAAAAATCTAATGGAAAAGGAAACTATAGCAGAACTGAGTGTGCCTTTGTGTGGAGGACTGGCATTCAGGCCGACTTATTTCTGTATCCCCAGTGCCCTTCCTGGCCTGGCATGGGAAGGCCCAAGGTCAATGTTTAGTGAATGAATGAAGGTTTCATCCAGCTGAGACTCGGGCAAGGCAGAACTGGGGGCAGGGAGGAGTCTGGCCTTTCAGAACTGAAGCATTCGATCAGAGACTATCTATAGCTAGGCTACCGAGCTGAGCACCAGAGAACTAGACTTGGGCTTCCTGAATTATATTCTGGCTCCATCAGAATTCTTCCTTGAGCCTGGGTAGGACCAAGCCTCTCCCTGGGAGTCCAGTGGCTCCAGTTGTTAGGAGGGGAGAATTGTGCTGTTCAGGAGCCTGACAATGTCTAACCGGGTCACTCTTGACTACAAGTCAATGACATATTTCCTAAGGGCCCTTTGAGCTCTACAGCTTCCCTGGCCTCTACCTGCCTGCTCAGTGGGGCCTCCTGACCTCTGTCTTCATCCATCCACTCTCCCCTTTTTTCTCCTTTACCTCCTGGATCACACAATGGCAGGTTATACAAAAGCCGCAAATTCCAAGCTATATGTAGCATAGAGCGGCTGTTTGTCCCAAAATACCACGTCGCTGACTACAGCAAACACAAATTACAAGCTTTATCTAATCACAGTTATGTGACCAGTCATTTTTGGTTTCCAAAAATGACGGCGAGTGGCGTGCTTCTGCAGCTGGTGGTGGCACTGGCTTGGGTTTCAGATCTCAAGTGCACACAGATGCGCAGGGAGACGGGCATCCCAAGTGACCGAGTCAGAAAGGGAAATAGGAGAGGGAAGGGAGGAAGTAGGACTCCGGTAAACAAAGCCCTCTGGTTTGGGCCTCAGAAATAAGTTATTTGAAATTATCACGTTGCATCTCCCCACACCAAAGGTTACCGGCGGTCATCGCCCCCGCACACCACTTTCTCATGTAGATGACACCAAAGGAGTCAGCGAGTGGCCACACCAGGCACTGGAGGAAATGGAGCTCATTTAAAAGTCATTGATTTGGTTTGGGGGTTGGGTTTCTTTGCTTCCTTTGCTTGTCACCCACCGTGGATGCAGTGGTGTTGAGGAAGGAGCACTGGGCTTGGCGTTCAGAACCTGGGTTATGACCATGACCTTGTCAGCCCCCTTCTCTGTGTGACCTTCTGAATAAGGTGGGGCTTATAACACCACCCACCTCCCCGGGGTGATGGGAAGTAAGATGAGGGGACTGTGAAGCGCCAGCCACATATTTGGCACAAATCAGCCTGGATGAAAGGGACCGAGCTAGGACCTGGGTGCTCTTTCTGCACCTTTTCATCATAACCATTTGACTGTCCCTCCACCCCCACACCAGTGGGCTTTCATTTGCTGGGAACAGGCAGCAGAGGGGCCCAGCCTCTGTCGTCATGTTGTGCGGCTTCAGTTTTCTGCATGATGAGCTCGGCCTGTGATTCAGAGCGTCAAACACCGCCACTTAAAATAAACCGTGTTCCACTCAGGGGCCAGGGCATGTGTGCACACGTGGAAGGCAGCCCCTGTGCGCTTTAAATAGCCCAAGGACGTGCTTCAGCGATTCTCTCTGCTAAGGCACTGATGAGAGTGAGGCCTGTGAATCGCCACGTTCCTCCACACCAGCTAGCAATTGCACGAGGCCATTGTTTCCAGGGAACGTGAGCTGCCACCCTGAGCGTCTTCGGCGGCAGGGCCTGACGCTCCAGGGCCAGCAGAGGGGAGAAGAAGGATGGACACGTCTACCAGCGGCGGCAGTGATAACAATGAAACAATGAACGGTCCCAACTCAAACGGACTCTCACTTCCCTAAACTATAAATAAGTCAGCATTTTCTTTCCTTTGCTTTAATACCATGTTAGTACTTCTGGTGAATGGGGCCTTTAGGAGAAAGAACTGGAATTTGAGTGTCCACGTGGAGCTGGGTAATGCTGCCACATTCAACTCTGGAAAGGAAGGTTCCTTTCAGCTGGAGCTTTCTGTTGTGCTGAGGGGCCAGTTCCTCTTGGGAAATGGCTTGGAATAAGACTCTTACCCAAGGGAGCAGCGTTGTGTTTTTACCTGCCGTTGTAGCTGCTGCAAACAGCTTAGTTCTCCAGCTCCCCCGCTGGGTCGGTATGCAGTTAACTAGAAGTCTTCGTCTTTCAGCCTCTTCCACCTTAGAAAAGGAAAAACATTCTGGAGCTAATGCGATTGAAGGAGGAGCTGCGGTGCCAAAGTGGGTGGATTTCTGACTTCAAGCAGAAACCCGGGGAGAAATCGCAGTGATGCTAAAAACTAGCATTTGCAGTCTCTGCTATGTGTCACACATTATACTGAAGGGTTTCACATCCCTTATTTCATGCCATCCTCAGAATAGTCCTAGGGTGTAGGTGCTTTTATTACCATTTTATCAATAGCGAAGCTGAGATTTGGAGATAAGTAGCTTGCCCAGAGTATTTCTGTTTCTTCTGGCTACCAGGAAGCTCAAGGTTAAATCTGGTCAAATTCAAGGGAACAGGGGGTTGTACTTGTGGTTTTCTCATTCCCAGCTTCGTTTTTTTTTTTCTTCTGCCCCTACTTTCCTGTTTTCTTTCTTCCTTGCTTATAATTTAGTTCTGCATTTTCCCTGTAGTATAAAGCAACCTTAAATCTTATTTGGAAGAGAGAGTGAGTTGTCAATAAGCAAAAGAGGAACAGCCAGGCAGCAGAATAGCCAAGACAGGAACTCGGGTCCCAGGTGCCCGAGCCGGCTGCCCTCCCACGTGCTCTCTGCTCCACATGGGGCCGTCTCCCTGGAAATGTGCTTTTGCAAAGGGGACCCACAGGAGGTCAGGAGGAGACTCCCAGTGTGAAACTACCTCAGGCTGCTTGGGTTCCGGCTGACAATGGGCAGGGGGAGACAGAGGTGGAACTCATATTTCAGATCTTTGTATGGAAGAATCTTCCTATGGAAGAACTTGGCTCCTTTGGTGAGAGGCCCAGAGAGTAGGAACCCAAGACTGAGTAACCAAGAGTGGCTCCTGTCCTTGGTAGAGGCAACCCTCCACATCGCTTAGGGAACGTAAATGTCCTAGCATCTCTTGACTCGTTCTAGCATCTCTTTCAGGTAGCACTGTGTCTACCTGAAAAGAACCATCACAGTGATACAAAGCTTTCCAAAGCGGTGGGGGTACCAGGTGAAAGGGCAGTAACTTATAGCCTCCTTGCGTGTCAGCAAGACACAGTTGTGAAAGTGAACAGGGGCAACGGAATCTATTTATAACACATACAAATTTCTGGCGAGCTTAAGCAGGTCAAAGGAAGCTACACGTTGTGATTGGGAGAAAATTAAAAGGAAATGAAATTAAGTGCCCATTCGTGGCAGGCATTGAGCTGCATGTTTCACATCCCGTGCCCTGTGGCCTTAGGGTGGCAGCCCTCTGAAGTAGGCCCTGTTATCTCTCTGTGGGTAAGTGGGGAGTAAGACTCAGGGTGGTTCAATAACCTGGACAAGCTAGCCCGTGCCAAGATGGATTCATACCCTGGGACGGTCCAGCTGTAAAGTCCAGCTCTTTCTACCCAGCTGCACCATTTAGGAGCAATGTCTCAAGTTCACTCTACCCTGACCCATCCAGTAATGGATGTGTACCCTAAAGGAACACTAACCCCAATATCAAATGGTCTCCTTTTAGAACTTAGGGATATATAAAGCTCATAGGAAATATAATATAAAGCTCATAGGAAATATAAACGCATGAGAACATGCATATAAAACACAAAATGCTGGAAAAAATAAGCAGACCTACCATGAGTTCAAATCACAAAGCAGCAATCATAAAAATTTACAATATTCAAGATTAAGGAACATGAATATTTATAACAGAAAAAAGTACATAGGAGCATTTAGTATATAATCAAGTAAGCATCAAAACAAATTGGGATAATTAACTCTGATTCAATCACTTATTTTATGTAACAATCACAATTTGGAGATAAATTATTTTAGATTACACTTTATATGATATGAAAAAAAATAAACCCCAAGTAAATTTAAAAAGTAAATTATTAAAATAAGCCATAGAAATAACAGAAGTAAAGCAGAATATTTAATCACAAATTTGGAGGAATGTATATTTGATAAATAGCAAATAATAATATGACTTCCAAAGTAACAAAAAAATTCAACTTTAACAACTTCTCTTCAAAATAATATAACTTTATTCAATAAAAACAACTGTCAATGTAGTAAAAGTGAAGCTATTTGTTTCTAAAAATCTGGCACAGATATTAACTTTAATGCATATGATACACAGGTAGCCAGCACAATTCGGACCCAACAGTAGTGGGTAAATGTCAGTTAACACAGGACAGTCCTACAGAGGAAATCAACATATTTTCAACCTCAGAAAATAAACATGTAATGAATCACCATTCGATACATATTTTCAGATTGCACTATATATTGGTTTTATTATTTAAGAAAACAGTATAATAATAGATAACAAGATCCTTAACACAATTTGTACCCTTTGAGCCAGTAAATCTATCCTAGAAATTAATCCAAGAGCTAATCTAAAAGAATCAAAATTTGTCAACACATTTCTTTTTGTGGTATCGATATGAGAAGACAGATGTTAGCTGAACCTGCTGTGGTAATCATTTCACAATGGCTGTAAATCAGACCATCATGCTGTGGGCATGGCAATTATTCCTCAGTAAAGTTGGAAACAAATTTATAAACACAAAGATTCTTTGCTATGTTATCTAAGTGAGTAAAAAAAAATTATATAAACACCAAGATCCTTTGCAATGTTATCTAAATGATTAAAAAAGAAAATCACTCACATGAATGACCAAGAGGAGCGAAATGAGGAAATGATTGTGGTATAACGACCGGATGGGATATTGGGCCGACACTGTGAGATGATGTAACAACAATGTTGTATGGAGTGGAAAGGGCAGATCACAAGGCTAAACGTGGACTGAAGTCACAGTCACATACACACGTGTGCAAATGAAAGAATGCTGGCAAGGCCACAGAACGTGGCAACTTTTAGGAAAGGAATGTGATGAATGTTTTCCATAGTTTGAATTCCCCTCAATGTTGTTCTAATGAAGCTTGAACCATAACTTCAAACCGCATGTCAGCAGAGTTTGAGCATCCATGGGACACCTGCACTGGCTGGCAGATCCTTCAGATGCTCCTGGTGAGGATGCCACGAGCAGTCCTGCCAGCCAGGCAGAGCGCTGCTCCCAGACAGAAAGACGGGGTGGAGAGACTCTGTGCTGGACCTGGGGCTACTACAAGAGAGTGCCACACACCAGGCGGCTTTAACAATGAACATGTATTCTCTGACAGCTCTGGGGGCTGGAAAGCTAAGGTGTCAGCAGAACCAGACCCCTCTGGACTCTGGGCAGAATCCTTCCTCTCTTCTTCCTCACTTCTGGTGGTGGCCAGCAACCCCTGGTGCTCCTTCATCTGCTGCTGCATCACATGGCATTCTCTCTCTGTGTGTCTTCACATTCCCTTCTTCTAAGGACACAAGTCATATTGGATGGAGGGCCCACCCTAGTATGATTCTATCTTACTTACCTGCATCCACAATGACCCTACTTCCAAATAAGGTCATATTTTGTAAGAACTTCAAAACATCTTTTCTTGGGAAACACAATTCAACAGTGTCTAGCCCAGGAACTTTCCAATACAACCTGCCCTATCTCCAAAAAGTCCAGATGGTTATAAGCCTTACTCCTCCACTTCTGTCAATTCACCCATCAATATGATATAGGTAGGAAGTCGGCCAATAAACATTCAATTTCATGGTAGCCATTTGGCACCCATTTTGCACCCAGTCACAGACACTTCTTGCTGGAATTGCTATGGAGGACTGACTTAAGTAATGACCCCAAGGAGGGTTCTTTTTTTTTGAGTCTTTATTGTTGAAAGTATTGCCAAGGTTCTCCTTTCCCCCATTAACCTCTTCCAGCCCGCTTCCTATCCCCTCCCCCCGCCCCAGGCCCTCACCACCGATTATCTGTGTCCATGGGTTATGCATATATGCATACAAGTTCATTGGTTGTTCTCTTCCCACACACCCTCCCCTGTCTTCCCTCTGAGGTTCAACAGTCTGTTCATGCTTCTATGTCTCTGGGTCTATTTTTGATCATCAGTTTATTTGGTTCATTAGATACCACATATGAGTGAGATCGTGTAATACTTATCTTTCTCTGACTAGCTTATTTCGCTCAACATAATACTCTCCAGGTCCATCCATGCTGTTGCAAATGGTAAGACTTCTTTCATTTTTACAATTGTGTTATATTCCATTGTGTAAATGTACCACAGTTTTTTTTTATCCACTCATCTATTAATGGGCACTTAGGCTTTTTCTAAATCTGTTATTGTAAATTGCGCTACTATGAACATAGGGGTGCATATATTCTTTCAGGCTTCTTAGGATATATTACTAGAAGGAGGATCGCTTGGTCAACTGGGAGTTCCATTTTTAGTTTTTTTGAGGAAACTCCATACTGTCTTCCACAGTGGCTGCACCAGTCTGCCTCCCCACCAGCAGTGCAGGGGGGGTCCCTTTTTTCCACAACCTCGCCGACACTTGTCGTTTGTTGATTTGTTGATGATAGCCATTCTGCCAGGTATGAGATGGTACCGCATTGTCGTTTTGATTTGCATCTCTCGTATGATTAGTGACTTTGAGCATTTTTCATGTCTCTTGGCCAACTGTATGTCCACTTTGGAGAAGTATCTATTTAGAGCCTTTGCCCATTTTTAAATTGGATTGTTTATCTTCCTTTTGTTAAGTTATCTGAGTCCCCTATATATTTTAGAGATTAAACCCTTATCAAATGTATCTGGCACATGTGTTCTCCCATGTAGTGGGCTCCCTTTTCATTTAGTTGATGGTTTCTTTTGCTGTGCAGAAGCTTTTTATTTTCATGTAGTCCCATTTGTTTATTTTCTCCTTAGTTTCCATTGTCCTAGGAGATGTATCAGTAAACATATTGCTATAAGAGATGTCTGTGATTTTGTTGCCTGTGGTTTCTTCTAGGACTTTTATAGTTTCACATCTTACATTAAGTCTTTTATTCACGTTTTAGTTTATTCTTGTGTAGGGTGTAAGTTGGTGGTCTAGTTTCATGTTTTTGCATGTACCTGTCCAATTTTCCCAACACCATTTACTGAAGAGACAGTCTCTGCTCCAATATATGTTCTTACCTCCTTTGTCAAATATTAATTGAGCATAGTGGCTTGGGTTGATTTCTGGGTTCTCTGTTCTATTCCATTGATCTATATGCCTATTCTTGTGCCAGTACCAGGCTGTTTTGAGCACAGTGGCTTTGTAGTATAACAATATCAGGTACTGTGATTCCTCTAATTTTGTTCTTCTTTCTCAAGATTTCTGTGGCTATTGAGGGTCTTTTTTGGTTCCATATAAATTTTTGGAGTGTTTATTTTAGGTCTGTGAAATATGCCATTGGTATTTTAATAGGGATTGCATTGAATCTGTAGATTGCTTGGGGTAATATGGACATTTTAATGATGTTGATTCTACCAATACATGAACATGATATATTCTTCCACTTGTTCATGTCTTCCTCTATGTCTTTTTTCAACGTTTTGTAGTTTTTGGAGTACATGTCTTTTACCTCCCCCAAGGAGGGTTCTTAAATGAGCTCACTGACTTGGGGATTGAGTTACTGGATTCCATGGTGCTCTATTAGTCTCTCATTGCCCTGGTCTCAGCAGCATTTAGGTAAAGTCAGCACAGGATTTGCCCAAGATTTATTACTGTGACTGATTCCTGTCACCCTTAGCTTTGGAGACTTTAGAGGCCACAGTAGGGGGCACACGGCAGCAAGCAGTGATCACAGTGTGAACTAGCATGGGCAGAAGCCAAGCAGGGTACACCCCTGACTCGGAAATCCTAGACATGTTCTGCAGAATTGTGTAGGTGTGACTTAAATCACTCTTCCAGCAATTCAAAATGTTCTAGAGCAGCCGTGGGCAAACTACGGCCCACGGGCCGGATCCGGCCCGTTTGAAATGAATAAAACTAAAAAAAAAAAAAAAAAAGACCGTACCCTTTTATGTAATGATGTTTACTTTGAATTTATATTAGTTCACACAAACACTCCATCCATGCTTTTGTTCCGGCCCTCCGGTCCAGTTTAAGAACCCATTGTGGCCCTCGAGTCAAAAAGTTTGCCCACCCCTGTTCTAGAGAAACTGAAAGGTTTCTTGGAGGAGATTCCCAAGCTCTGATGGAAAGAGTCTCACTACCATCTGTGTAGCTTCCCTTTCCTGATAAGATCAAGTCCAAACATGATTGCATGTGCTCACAATTTGTCGTCAACCAACCTCTCTAGCCTCACATTTTACTCAAACCAAGGTGCTCGCTTGATGACTCCTCAACAGACCTTCTGACTTAACACACCCATCGCTTTGCAGGTGATCCCCTTCCTAGGGGCTGCCTCTCTGGCTTCTCTGTCTGGAGAATAGAAGCTCAAAGAGCCCTCCTCTACACATGCCCATGATCATTTTCTGTATTTTCTCCATTCATTTTTTAAGTTCATTCAGTATTTAGAAAGCCATTGAATATTTGTTTGCCAGACTCTCTCTGAAGGCTCTTGGGAAGAATTCTTCCTGCCTCTTCCTAGCTTCTGATGATGGCCGCAGTCTTTGGCAATCTTTGACCCACAGCTGTGTCACTCCAACCTCTGCCATCACCTGGCCTTCTCTGCTCCCCTCTGTGTCTCTGTGTTCAATATCCCTCCCCTTTCTCATATGAAGATATCAGGAACCAGGTTTGGGGTCACCCTAATTCAGTATGACTTCATCTTAACTCTTCTTTGTATTGAGGTATAATTGAAGTACTATTCAATATTTACTGACTGCTGACAATATGCCAGGGACCATGTGTAACATGTGAGGGATAGGTGGAAAAGGGTATTTCCCTGTGAACTCTCAGGAGAAGAGCTTGGGCTTGTGGATAGAGTTGCAGGTCCAATGGAGAGCTCTGTGGAATTGAAATAAGGGACAGTTGTAGACACCAGGCACATTCCACAATGGGGGCGTTTGGGTGCCCTGTGTTGTGATAGCATGTGGCTCTCACCCCATGTAGACTGCTGCAACCTGGGTAGGACAGGTACCCTACGGATGGGTGTTCTCACACCTCACTGAGGAGTCCAGGAACAGAAGGCATTCGTGGGCCCAGCCTGTCCCCATCTGTGGCAGTGGCCAAACCAGGTGGCCTGAAGAGGAACACAAAACCTCTGAGGGCAGCTTCCCCATCCCCCCCGGGAAGCCCCGAGCCCCTTCCCCAGGGATTGAGCAAGTGCCACTTCTGCCTGTGACATCGAGCAAGTGCCACTTCTTGACCAAGAAGGCCGGTTCTGTTTCCTGAGCCAGTGGGACATTGGAGAAATATCCCAGCTTCTAAAGCACCCGGGCAAGTTACTCATCCTCCGGCTTGCCAGGGCCCTCTGTGCTTCTGTTAGATTAGGACTTTTATTTCCTCCTCCTCTCCTATTTTTGATTGCATATACTTCCTCTATTTGCTGCCCCAATGGTCCACGCCACCCCCTACATGTCACTTCCACAAGAGAAATAAGCAAAGGTAAACGAACCACTTCTTCCTCGGTTCTCCCTCTGAGCGCTGCCCTTCCCTCCACCACTGCACGAGCCACAGTCCCTGGTGCTCGCCCCTGTCCCTGTCTCTCCCCGCCACCCCTGTGAGCTCCCAGTGCAGGGATCCTGCCTGCTTCATCTCTATCCCCTAAGTAGAGCCTGGTGCAGGGTACTTTTAGGTTTTACTGTGCAAATGGAATACAATGAAAGTTGGTTATGGCTCTGTGTTCTGATACTTACCTTGATTTCTCATTTAAAGTCTCTGGGTGAATATAAATGGAAAAAGTAGGTCATATAGTTTGTTCTGATCTCCCCAAGCTGCAGAATTTCCTATTTCCAGCCTTGTGTTCAGATGAATAAACTGGCGCACAATAAATAAATGAATGAATGAATAACAGAAGGGCAGGACTGGAATGTCTCTTAGAAATCAGCTCAACCAACCCTCAGTGACCAGATGGCCCCTGAAACCTAAGGTCTGGCAGTGGGTCCCTGGCAGACCCATAAGGAAAATGCAAATCTCCAGATTCTCAGGCACTGCTGCTCCTTCTACCACCTCTTTATTCAAATGTCAGTGCAAAGATGTCCAGCACATAGAGGGTTGGGTGGAGGGGCCGTCTTCCCAGTGGACGCTCAGGTGTGCCACCAATTCTATCCAGGACACCTGTGATTTCCCAATAGCATCAAATAACGTCTGCAAAGGGCACTGGAAAAGGTTAGGAGCACATGTCCACTGAATACAGGCAGCTCTGTCCCGCCAGCTTCTTTGCTTCCCTGGCCCAGGGCTGCCCCTAGTTGGTGCTTCCTCCTGCTCCAGGAGACAGAAACCTGCAGTTCCTGCAGGGAGTTGGGCCACAAATGCAGGAGGAACACTTTCCTCACTGATGTTTCAGGGCCGTTTCACAACCGCCAAACCGCCATCCACATGCCATTCCTGGCTGAAAAGCAAAAAGTACAAGTTCAGATTGTGTGTGTATGTGTTCAAACACAAATAATAATGTTTGAAGGAAACTCAGTGAACAGAATTCCTTGTAATGGCAGAGTGGGTTTTGGCCCCGAGAACATTTTTGGGAGAAGACAGGCTTATTCAAATCAAGATCCATGTGTTAGGTCACAAGATAGGAGGAAATGTCACATACAGACATAGAATTGTGTTTCTTAAACGCAAATAAATGCTCAATTAAAAGAAAAACTGGAAGTAGTATTGTTTTTCCCTTCTGCATTTAATATTTTGGGTGCTATTATGTCACAAATTAAAAACTCAGAAAGGGAGGTTTTTACCCATATAATAAAAGTAAAAATTAAATTTTGCTTGCTCATTCACCTGTTTGTTTTTCCTTTTTTTCTGAAGGGATAGAGAGAGAACAGGAAACCTTCAAGGTAAGGGTGCCAAATAAAATACAGGTTCCTTAGATAAATTTGAATTTCATATATATGACAAATACTTTGAGTATAATTATGTCCCAAATATTGCATGGGACATACTCATACTACAGAGTATTGGTTGTATATCTGAAATTCAAATATAACTGGTTGGCCTGTAGTTTCACTTACTAAATCTGGCAACCCTCCCTCCAGGCCTCCAGGCGGTAATCGCATGGACACTTTATCTGGGAAGACTGCAACAGTCTCCGCGCCTCCTTCAACATCTCCCACAACAAGGTCAGACCTGGAAGCTGATCTGGTCCAATGTCCTCATTTTACAGATAAGGCAGCTGGGAGTGACTTGCTCAAGGTCACACGAAGATTCAGTGGCACAGCCAGGACACAAACCGCAGGTTGGTTTGCCATGAATGACGGAGGCTCAAGTTACCATCGGGTCATCTGCAGAGGTCGAACCAAAGTTCCAACCACTCCAGGATCCAGTGGATATAAAAATAATCTAAAATCTTTAGGCCTATTTACTGAGAAATGTTAAGTTAAAAGCTGAGGAATCACCTGGCAGGAGTAGCTCAGTGGTTGAATGTCAACTCATGAACCCTTATATCTGAGGAATCCCCTGTTTTTCTCAGAGGCACGTATACATCAGAGGGTGGGTATCAGTAAGACTCCAATGGCATTCAAACTTGCCCGGTGCACCGAGAACCCAAGATCTGCTCTTCCTCACCATACCTGCAGTGTGGGATGGAAGAGTTCGCTGGGAAACGTTGAGTCAGGGCCACATGACATGACTGTTTGCAAATTCCTCGAATTTTGAAGTTGAGGAACTGGACTCGCAGAAATATCGCTCCTTTACCGGAGGGGCAAAGGGGCATTTGTGAGGATACGTTGCAATAGGAAAGGAGAAATAGAGAAGATGGAGAAACCATAGTCTTGTGTAAGCATTTCCATTTCAGATTCTTAACCTCTGCTCATGGGTCTGTATCCCAGGGCCTAGTTCAGTGATGGCGAGCCTTTTGAGCTTGGCGTGTCAGCATTTTGAAAAACCCTAACTTAACTCTGGTGCTGTGTCACATATAGACATTTTTTGATATTTGCAACCATAGTAAAAGACTCATATTTTCGATATTTATTTTATATATTTAAATGCCATTTAACAAAGAAAAATCAACCAAAAAAATGAGTTCGCGTGTCACTTCTGACACGCGTGTCATAGGTTCGCCATCACTGGCCTAGTTCCGTCCCACAGTCCTGGGTGTCACCCCGTTCTCTCCAGGGAGCTCGGACTTATCCTCCTGGAGCAGGGGAGGGAACCTTGTTTCTGCCAAGGGCCATTTGGATATTATAACATCATCCTCGGGCCATACAGAATTACCAACAATCAGCCTACTAGCCCAGCCAGCATGGCTCAGTGGTTGAGCGTCAGCCTATGAACCAGAAGGTCATGGTTCAATTCCAGTCAAGGCACATGCCCCGATTGCGGGCTGGATCCCCAGTGGGGGGCATGCAGGAGGCAGCCGAACCATGCTTCTCATCATTGATGTTTCTAGCTCTCCCTTCCTCTCTGAAATCAATAAAAAATACATATTTTTGAATTAACCTACTATATTTGGTCAAACATTTAATTAACTCACCCCTAATGCCTTGGCAGGGCCAGACCAAATGATTTTGTGGGCCTTATACGGCCCGCGGGCTGGACGTTCCCCTCCTGTCCTAGGGCTCAGAGCCTGCTCAGGACTGCCGCTGGCCAGGTCGCCTCCTTCATTTGAGTTTTGGAATTTACTAGTAGAAAGAGTTCTCCCGTCCATGATCTCATCTGCTCCTCTCTGTTACCCTGGAAATAAAGATATTGTCACACTCATAGCCTAGATAAGAAGAGCAGCCAGAGCCCGCCTGCACAAGCAGGGAAAAGCCCATTTGCAATTATGAAATACGACTTAAGCTACTTAGGGATAAACGGAGTGAAGAAATTTCCTGTCACATTTATACTTTTGGAAAACAGCATTTCCAGAGAGTAAGCAGAACCAAAACTAAGTATTCATTGCCTAATAACCACAGTTTTAACTGGATGGGATTTTATGAGATGCCCAAATTGGGCATGCCGTGTTTCTAGGCGAAAAGACTGAAAATTGTCATTTTGATTAGTTTTACTCAATAGATTTAGTCCTTTCATTAATCTTCATTAATGGGATGGGTAGGAAATGGAAAGCAACGCCAAAAGGATGCTTAAATTCCCCAGAATTAGAGAAATGTGACATGTAAATAAAAGTCCCCTCACTACCCACTCTAACCCCTTCCAAGTCTGTCTAGTTTAGGGAATAGAGTCATTTTTCTCCATTAAGCCAGCTCTATGGAAGATGTCAGCATGGAATTGGAGCCACTGTAGGCCAGGCAGTGCTGGAAGTGCCTGCAAATAAATTGCTTTGACCTGAGGCACTTCTACTTAGAATGGAATGAGGAGGCTGTGCTGGTTGCTTGGCACCCTCGTAGGTACACACTGGCAGAGATTTCCCCAGAACTCTGGAACAAGCAGATTGCTTAGCCACCCCCTCATTTTACAGATGAGGAAGTGGGGAGCAGAGGGCGAAAGGCCTTAACTGGCCATGGCTGCTCTGGGGGCAGAAGCAAGGGCTGCATTTCTAACTCGGACTTCGGTGTGGCGTAGGCTGTGTGTGTGTGTGTACACAAGCATGCATGTGTGTGCATTGGGGTGAGAAGCCCAGGGCGAAAAAAGGATTCTTGGGGAGGTGAACCCTAGCCAGGTCTCACATGGTAAGCAGAAGTTGCAAAGATGGGGCAGAGTGAGGGATAGACAATTGAAAGAGAATAAAGTGTGAGGTGAAGTCTGGGTATTGAAGGGATTGCAGGAAGTTCAATTTGTCTGGGGAAATGGGTGGAGATTAGGAGAGAGAAGGGCAGGGGCCAGATCAAAGACCCTCGTATTCATTCTAACTGCCCCTACCTGCTCTGTGTCAGCTGCTGGCTCCTAAAGCGTGTGGACCAATCCCCACCAGCTGCCCATCCCCACACTGGGGACCTCAGCCACCCAGTCCTGTTCCCCAGTGCTGCTCACACCTCTGTCGCCATCCAGATCAGGTCTCCTCCTTGAGGTCCTCACCCACCTCTCTCCATCTTCTCTTCCGTAGGAGCAGAAGGACATGCTACCAGACGTCAGACCTCTAAGGGAAGGGGAAGGCAGTGAGAGAAGGGGAGCTGCACATTTCCACCCCTTAAGAGAATCACACCTTGGGGGAGTGCTCCTAGCAGTACTGGGGACCCCTTCCTCCCTTTAAGGCTTTACTCACAGCCCTGGAAGGGTGGAGGCCAAGGGGACCCCATAAGATTCAGGCCAGCCACACTGACTTGTGAAGCATGGTTGAAGTTTGTGGGGTTCCTTTCCAGAGCCTAGTCCTGCAATACTGCTCACCACCCTGACCCCAAAACAAGCAGGATGGTCAAGCCACGCTGAGGAATCAGTACTCACCTCCCGTATTGTTGGGGTTGGGTTACTGGGGAAACCAGAGCTCTTTGGAGCTGATGATTGCCCACCACTCCAGAATGGTGCCCCTGTGTGGAACTGGTCTCAGAAATGACCCGTCCTCCAACTCAGGAAAGCATCTCTGTTTTTGCTCACTGTCTTTCATCGTTTGAAACTTTGGACTAGATGGCCTTTGATTGCTTTGGGGAAAACAAAGAATTACAAAAAGCCTGAATTTGCATTGGTTTCATTTATTGCCAGGACTAGCTCACCAGACCAAAATGTGCAGCTCTCTCCTCAGCTCCAGGGTCACGGGCACCGCCTTGGTGGCTTGCAGTCAGCACGGTGGGAGAATTTGCACTATGAACAGTGACAGATACCTCAGATCGCCACTGGTTTCATCTCACTCGAGCAGAAAACTAACTTCCTTTGCAGTTGAAGTACAGAATTCCAGTGCTTGGGAGCTGCCTGAAAAGCAAGGAACATCACATGTTAAACACGCATTCTCCTGACAACCTTGGAACAAACAGACATCTTTTTGCTCCAGAACAGAGATTCTTTTCAGAGTACAATAACGAGCGACCTGAATTTGGAACCAGAAGGCCCGGGTTTAAGTCCAAGCCTCACCATTGATTAGACATGTGTTAGTAATCAATACATGTTGAGTTAGTCTTTGAGTATCAGTTTCTCTGTCTTTAAAATAAGGTGGACAAACAACTTCCCACCCTGACCGTGAGAACTGAACAAAATAATAGACACTAAATATAGAGTCCGGGGCAAACAGCAAGCAGATAGATGAATAACAGGCTAGAAAATATGGGAACCATCTTGCCAACCAAATGAAGAGTCCTTGTCTTTCTTGAAGGGGAATCCCATCCATCCAGGTAGACTGAACATCACATTGACTTGGCACTTTCATCTGCAGGCGTCATTGTGATCCGTGCCCGCTCAGCAAAAGTGCATGGGGCAGCCAGGGGTGGTGAGGGGACTCCGTTGCTATCCTTTGCCCGCTCTCCTGTCGGGGTGGTGTTGACTCCCTGGGGAGCTGTCACTGCCAGATGTTGGCAAGCAGGACACATGGTAAGCTCCAGAAACTTTTCCAGCTATAGCATCGTTGATCTCTGGGAATTCTCTAGACTCATGAAGAAACAAACCTTATTATGAGTACGCCTTCTTCCTCTGAGATCTCCGGAGAGAGAATTGTCTGTTTTCTGGGAGTCGTAAATGAGTGAGTCCCACCAGAAGGTCCGAGGGGAGTGTGCTGGCTATTGCTGCTGCTCAACCAATTACTCTAACACTTAGTGGCTTAAAATAACCTCTTTGGTCTATTCGCTGATTCTGTGGGTTGGGGATTTGGAAAGGGAACAGGTTTGACTCTGCTCCCCAGTGTCTGAAGAGATAGCTGGGAAAACTCCAAGGCGGGGTGACTCAGTAGGCCGGGGACTGGAATCATCTGGAAGTATCTTCACTCACGTGTCTGGCGAGGACCTCAGCTGGTGCTGCTGTCAGCCAGAGGCTGCACGTGTCCTCGCCCTGTGGCCTGTGCTTCCTCACAGTATGGCAGCCTTGGGGCCTTCAGTGGCAGCTCAGGACTCCAGAGGCAAGCATTCCAGCTCCAACACCAGAAGCCCACCTCGCTTCCCAGCCCCGACCTTTGGTGACCTGGCCTCAGAAGTCTCACTGGGCGTCACTTTCTGCAGCATTCCGCGCCTTCTGAGCAAGTTGGGAGCCCTGCCCAGATTCAGGGGAAGGGGAATTAGACTCCACCTCTTGATGTGAAAGTGATGAGGCTCTAGGCCATCCTTAGGAAATACAACCTGTCACAGGGAGCAGCAGCAATTTCTCCCGTGGGGCCTTCTTCACCTTCCCATCTGTGTGATGTGGAGAGCTACGGCTTTGATACCTACCCTTGGCCTTCATAGGGGGCTGCTCCTCTCCAGGCTCAAGGCTGACCAGGTCCATCGTTCCTTCATGATGTTGCATGCAAGCAGCTTGGAGGCCAAAGCCATGATTTGTTCATCTGGCATCTTCCATCCACATGCTGCTCCTGGCCCAGAAGTGGTTATTGAACTGGAATTAACAGGTTATTCAGGGATTAGAGAAAGAAATAAAAGTTTTAAGAAACATTTATATAGTGCTGCTAATATGCCAGGAATGGCTCTAATTGTTTTAGAGATGTTAACTCATTTAGTCCTCTAAGGAGCTTTAGAAGGGAGGGACC
This sequence comes from Myotis brandtii, assembly GCF_000412655.1. Lineage (NCBI taxonomy): Eukaryota > Metazoa > Chordata > Mammalia > Chiroptera > Vespertilionidae > Myotis > Myotis brandtii. Next base: position 3,395,968 of record NW_005354595.1, read on the forward strand.
ACTGTTACCCCCATTTTATAGATAAGGAAGCTGAGGCTCAGCTTGAGTGACTTGCCTATGATCACTCAGCTAATAGGTGGCAAAGCTGAGGTTTGAACCAGCAGCCCTTAGGCTCTGGTTCCGAGAGCCTGCACTCTTAGCCACTGCATCACTCTGCCTCCTGGGATGTGGGGACCCTGGTTAAATAAGCAGGCTAGCCCAGCAGGCCTGGCTCAGTGGTTGAGCATTGACCTATGAACCAAGAGGTCATGGTTCAATTCCTAGTCAAGGCATGTGCCCGAGTTATGGGCTCGATCCCCAGTAGGGGGCATGCAAGAGGCAGTTGATCTGTGATTCTCTCTCATCATTGATGTTTCCATCTCTCTCTACCTCTCCGTTTCTCTCTGAAATCAATAAAAATATGTTTTTTTAAATAATAAATAAGCAGGCTATTGGGGGTCTGATGGTGAGGCTGCCACCGCCTTGAGCAATGTAAGTTCTTGTCTCTCTGTGTGCCCATGCCTTCGTCAGTTACACAAAGGATGAACTAGATTTCTCAGGGCTCCCAGCCATGCTACATATGCTCAGTCTTCACAGAAAACTAAGCCAAAAGCTGGACCTTTCATGATACAAGCTTCATGGTCCTCTAGAAAGGGCTTAATGGGGACTTTCGAGGGTTATTGAGGACCCAGAGTCCTGGGGAAAAAATGCTATAAACCAGAATACAGCACTTATTTCAAGTCATCTATCCTAGGCATGTTTGCTGAGCACCTAACAGATGTCATGTTAGCTGGGGGGGTTCCACAGCGAGCAGGAGATATGCAGGAGTGAGTGCCGCACAACCTCACCACCCCCACCAGAATACAGAATCAGGAATTACAAGGGAACCCACTGAGACACAATGTTCCAGGCCACGCTGTCTTTTCTTGACACCAAATGCTTGCCCGGCCTACACTCATTGCCCGGCCAGCAGAGAGAATGAGGACAAATGACCCCACGGGGGGATTTTGAACCCCTCCATCTTTCACTAGTGCAAGACAAGGTGACAGTGAGGACCACGGCAGAAGACATCACCAGGTGCCTCTCCGCTTAAAAAGGGGCGGGCGGAGGAATGAGCAGGCCTGGCACGGTGGGCCTGCGATCGGGAAGCAGCAGGCCCGGAAGAGGCTACAAATTGGATCCCTGCAGCCCGAGCTGCCTGCACTTGGCCCTGATGCCTGAACTGGCTGCCCCATCAAAAGCCGGCGAGGGAGAGCTGGTGAAAGGTAAATGCCTTCCATTTGCTCCGCTCGGCGGTGCTATTAGCAGCACACGGAAAGAATTTCGGTGTCAGGTTTTTATCCCGAAGCCTCACTCAGATAACGGGGTGTTTCGCTCACATAGCAATCTGCTTCAAGCCTCGCACAAGCAAAGCTTTGCTCTCTTTTTCTCCATCTCTTCTCTCCCCCACCTTCAAAACAATGGCAGAAGCCCATTTTCTGAGCTCCCCCTCCCCACCCCTGGTACTTCTTAACCACCTTTTGGCATCAGTCTTATCAGCCTGTCCCTTGTAGAGGAGGCTGTGCAGGTTCAGAGAAGCACAGACAGGGACCCAAGCTCACACAGCTGGGCAGGAGCAGATGCCACCCGTCCCTGCTGCCCCCCACCCACGTACGTGCTGCAGAAACTCTAAGTCACCAGAATCTTGCTGTTCTGCCTGAGCCATTCCAATTTGACCCAAGCTCACACAGCTGGGCAGGAGCAGATGCCACCGTCCCTGCTGCCCCCCACCCACGTACGTGCTGCAGAAACTCTAAGTCACCAGAATCTTGCTGTTCTGCCTGAGCCATTCCAATTTGCAATTCCTGTGCTTCATCACTCACCACAGATGTGTTATCATTTGGGGACCTTCTCAGGTAGTTTCGTGGCTTCCCTAAAACATTTGGAATTTTCCCCAGAAGGTAATTTTTCTAAGTTTAACACGGAGTTAGGGTTTAGTTGCTCTCGTGTAACATACAGTGGAGTTTCTGATTATCTAGTTTTACTCAGTGTCACTGAGAACTTGCTACATCTACTTCAAGGGAATAAAACGATACCAGAATAGATTTATGGAAAATGAAAACAGGAACTGGCAAAAGCAACGCTATTTCACAATTATTGGCCCAAGAAGTTTGCAACACTCGGATTTTAGCTGCTTTGTTATTTTCTGTTGCTGTTCTGCTTCAAATGAATGATCAGTCTGAATTTAAGACCTGTCGAACTTGCTAGAATGCCACGTGCCTAGTCCCAAGAAGGAGGAGGAGGAGGAGAACTCTATGAAAAGTCCAAGGATTAGAAACTGACATCTCGCAGGAGGGCTGCTCGGCTTCCCTTTCCCCTAAATCGGGAAGCTGCTTTCTCGGTAACCTCAACGAGCTCGAGCTGCCTCTTTAGAGAACAGAAAGAACAATATCCCCTTTTCAAGATAAAATGCTCCCGCTGTGGTGCAGGGGCTACCCCTCTGCTGTTGGGTCTGTGGACAAAGGCCGGTGGGACAAACATCTCTGAACCCCAGCGCTGGTATTTCTGAAGCCATATTTACCGTGTTCACCAAAAAAAGCTGCCAAGAGATTGATCCGTCCCCTGCAAGACTAATACCCGAAAGGGCTTGAAATTCTGCATGAGCTGGTGAGTGGGGTTGGTCACTAGAGCCGAGGTCATGACCGTGATCAACAGAATAACTTAACGTGCAGGCATAGCCCCGACAGTACCACCTCCCAGGATTCAGTGAGTTTCCACGGAGCCGTTTCTAATCTGTCCCAGCAAACATATCACCTATGGTAAGACTTTATGAGTGATTCCAGGGCTTGGTGATGACTCAATCAAGGGCTTGGCTTAAACTGACCTTTGATACTGAAGGGGAAAAAAGACTCACTTGTCATGCATGCGCTCATTCATTCATTCATTCATTCAACAAACCTCGAATGCCTTTTACAAAGCCTTCAGATAAGAAAGAACATTTTAGAAGCGCTGTTTAAGCAGGCTTTTCACGTGTTTAATATCATACCAAGAATGGGGCGGGAAATTGCTCTGCAAACTGCTAAGGTCATAGGAAGGTGAGACACTGACTTGATAAATCATCTTACTCATTCATTCATTCATTCATTCATTCAACAAACCTCGAATGCCTTTTACAAAGCCTTCAGATAAGAAAGAACATTTTAGAAGCGCTGTTTAAGCAGGCTTTTCACGTGTTTAATATCATACCAAGAATGGGGCGGGAAATTGCTCTGCAAACTGCTAAGGTCATAGGAAGGTGAGACACTGACTTGATAAATCATCTTGAGCTCTGCCTTCCAGCAGGGCCCAGCGATCCCCCTCGTTCACCTTTGATCACCTCGCAGAGGTCTGCACGAAGAGTTTTAAATTGTCGAGCATGTTTCACAGTTACGGACTAGATTCATCTGTAACTTATCACTTTCAGGGCAAACCTTCTCCGATTCTTTGGAAGCGGTAAGATTCGACCATGAATGGAGATGGAACAGGACATGGAAGATGCACGCGAGCCTTTCCTGTACGGGTGCCTGAGGCAAATCAAATCCTTCACCTGTGCAATGAGTTGCTGGAGGGTCTCAGTTGAATCTTCTTAAATCTTCTTTTAAGAAGATTCCACCATAGCTGGGTGGGCCATGCCTTCTGAGGGGATGTTTGTGGGTCTCTGGGCCACCTGAGGCTCCCCCTCCTCGCCTGGGCGTCTCCACATGACATCTGTCTGCTTTCTGGGTGGGGACAGAGATACACTGGAAGGCGCTTCCTGGCAAGCAGGTGCTAGTATTCTGCTCTTCAGATACCCCGGAGTTGGGGAGAAAGCTCTTCCCTGAAAGGACACTGAGAACTGGGTAACTAGGACATACAGAGGGTGCACAGTTTTCTAAGCTCTAGCAGGAGACAGTGTGTACAGAAGACAAAGAGCACATGCCCTCTCGGACTATATGGCAGGCGCTTATACTGAGCTTGTCATTTCACGGCTCCAGTCACTTAACCTCTGTAAGCCTCAGTGTCTCCATCTGTAAAATGGGGATGATAATGCTCTTGCAGAGTTACTGGGAAAACTAAATGAAGTAACTGCTGTTTGTAAACAAGCACTATATCTGTGCAAAATAGTGGGCCTGTAAGTAATGTTTAAACCGTGGCCCATTACAGGCTCCGTCGTAAATGCTAATGCAGGCACACGCAGCCTGAGCTACCAGTACCTTCCAGAGCCGCGGGACCACGGGAGCCAAGCCCACTGCTCTGGCCTTTTCTGCATCTCCCTGCCTGGCTTCCCAACGCCAAAGCTTGGCTCCCTCCCACACCAAGCATCTCCTCCCTGTCTTCATTCTGCCATCCCTGCCAAGTCCTTATGCAAAGGCCATCAGACAAGCCCCCCCCCCAAATTGTCCTCAGTGGGTCCTCCTCACGTCTCCCCGAGGATGCCCCAGCTCAAACCCCTTCATCTCTCTCCTGCCCTGCAATGCTGCCTTTTCTGTGGTCCTCCTGCTTCCGACCCTTATCCCACCTACACCCTCAACGTCTACAGCCCATGGGGCTTATCTAGCCTCCTATTTACAGTCTCTGGGATGGGATGCACATACCGCATGGAGTGGTCAGCTGACCCACCGAGTCCAGGAAGACAAGTGCCAAAACCCTATTTACACATATTTTATATCTCACCCACTGTAATTTCTATTTGTGTGTTTTATAATACCTTTTGAGCTAACATTGAGCACTTACTATGTGCTGAGTCCCATTGTATTTTTTCTGTTAACATATGCAATCGTCACAACAACTCTGGGTTACCGTCTCCATTTTAGAGATGGAGAAACTGAGGCACGTCTCTGTTGAGTAATGTTAAAGAGAAAATCACAGGCCCCCAATGGTGTCTCTTGTAAAAAAAAAAAAAAAGCCCATGATACCAAACCCAGATTTAATCCCTAACAATATCAACCAGGCTAGAATTTTCTGGCCAGGGCCAAGGAGGTAGCCTCCATGTGGGCCCTCTCCATCCCCCCCAGAGAGAAGAGGCAATCTGCGTGATAAAAACCCTTCACATCCTCTGTTCCCTTCCCCTGAAAACAGATGTCCCTGCCCCAAAATAATCTTTTCTTTTTTTAATAGCTCCCTTGCCACACCCTTCTTCCTATGAAAACTTTCCATTCTGTACCACCCTCAGAGCACCTTCTAGTTGCTAGATAGGATGTGCTTCATCCATGAATCCATTAATAAAGCCAATTAGCTTCCCAAATGCACTTGGGTGAATTTTGTGTTTTAACTGTCATGCAGCCAATAGGTGGCCAAACTTGTTTTCTTTGAATTATTCTGGTATCATAATACCTGTGCATAATGCATAATTAAACAAAAACATACAAATTGGGATTAGATGCTCAAAAATATGTTTTGTGTTCTGTGGTTGTACAATTTTAAAGGTTTGGATGAAATCTCTTCATCTTGGCCTTCCGGAGCTGCTAGGATCCGCCTGCCTCTGTTCCTTCTTTCTAGGGACTCCCTCCCCTGACAGACACACAGGACCTCAGGCCTCTCTGCCCGGAGGCCCCTCCCTGAAGACCTGTCAGCACAGGTGAAATTTGAGCTGTAGGGACAACGTGTGCTTTACTGAGAAACCCTGTATTGTCGGACGGGTGCTTTCCAGGTTATCTGGTTGATCGATTGATCGCGGGGGAGCTGTTTTACAGCTCTGGACATTGTGGAGAGCTGATAGCCACGCAAAATAATTCTTGTTTACATACATGTAAATCCTGTCCTGGCCACAGAGCTTCAATTCACTTCTCTCTGCCTATGAAAGAAGCTGGTTTTGCCTCTATTTGCACATTCATTTCAATATTCCTCGTCCACACCTGGTTGTAACGGCTGCCTGGTTCCCTCATTGATGAATGAAGTAAATGAAATCTTTAGCACATGTCTGTTTTCTATCTGTAGGAGAGTCATGATGTTATCCTTGTTTGAAAATAATCATTTAGTAAAAGTGAGGTCCAACCCAGAGCCCATGCGCTTTACTCTCCCCTCATTCATTCAACAAACCTTCACTGAATACCTACTTAGTGCCAGCTAAGGCGTTTAGGATCAGGGATGACTGGCTGCCACCACGTCAGGCTCAGGGGAGAGGCATGCTGCCAGACAGACCCTGGCGGGTCATAGTGAGGATTGCCCAGGCCCCAGTTGGGAACATAGAGAAAGTTTCCTGAAATTCAAGGTAATAATTCATACAGTGAGTTAAGCAACAAATACTAAAATTCTATCTAAAAGCATTGGACATATTGTAATTTTATGTTGAATATTATTTGAATTCAGTGAAGTCAACCTTGGCAACATCAGGTTTCTCATGAAATATGTCAGTAACGAGACTGGCCTGTGCTGCACTTGAAACGATGCTGTACTTGAAATAGTGCCACATCCTTCACCAAAGAACACTGTCCAATATTTCCAAACCCCGGGCACAGAACTGATTAGTTGGAGTCATTCAAACAGTAGTCAGTCATCAAAAAGCCATCCCCATGCGAAGGAAAATACTAGCACACACCTACACTGCAATGAGACATACAGCTTCCCCGACACCAGGCAAACTTTGAAATCACAATCGTGCACCATCCAACAATTTTCCGGTCAGTGACAGAGTGCATATATGACGGTGGTCCCATATCGTTATAATGGAGCCAAAACATTCCTGTGGCTGAGTGACATCGTAGCCATCATAACGCCATGGCACAATGCGTTACTCACGTATTTGTGGTGATGCTGGTGTAAGCAAATCCACTGCACTGTCAGTCATATAAAAGTATAGCACATGCAATTATGCACAGTAAGTAATGCTTGATAATGATAATAAACTACGAGGCTACTGATTTATGTGTTAACCATTCTATACTTTTTATTGTTATTTTAGAGTGTCCTCTTTCTACTTAAGAAAAAAGCTTGCCGTAAAACAGTATGCCATGTTATACTGGCAGTGGCCTCATACGTTTTGTGTTTACAGTGTCTCTTATTGCATCATTTTTTGCTTGTGCTTGATTTAATCTCTTGTAGTTTTGTACAGTAACATGCTGTACAAGCTTGTAGCCTAGGAGCGATAGGCTGTATCGTATGGCCTAGGCCTGTAGTGGGCTACACCATCTAGATTTGTGTAAGTACACTCTATGATGTTCGCACAACAAAAATCACCTAACGACACGTTCCTCAGAATGTATCCCTGTTGTTAAGCAGCACACGACTATAAAATTAAGACACATATATTTAGCTGAGCTTTGGATTGGTTATTCATATGCAAGTCAACTGGTTTTATTCATCTTTGTATTCCAAGTGCCTTTCCCAATTCATTCATTCATTCATCCATCATTCATTCATCCTAAAATCCGTACTGAACGCCCATTTGGATCTATAGGAACTTGAGGGAGCGAATGATGAAAAAAGACTCAGTTTCTGTATTCAAAAGGCTGACGGTCTTACAGATAGCAATGGAGAAAGGGCCCACATGTAAATACCTATAATGCAATGTAATTTGTGTTAACAGCTTATATTCAAAGTGCCACGAGCACATAGGAGACTGGGATGACTTGTGAGGTGTGAGGAGGCAGAGGAAGGACATGAGGCTGGGCTGGGTTTCAAATATAAAACAGGGTCAAAGATGTTCTTCAACTCTCTAATGAATAAGATGTTAAAACCAGTTCAAGTGAGAAAAGGAGTTAGGTATTTGTGGGCCATTTAATTTCAAAATTTCCAGAGTAAGGTCATAGGTTGGATATAAAAGAGGTTAATGAACAATAAACGTTGTGTTATTGACAGAGGGGATCCTGACCACATTGCCCTTATCCTCAGGCTCAGTGAGCTGGGCTGAATATCCCACAAAAGACCTGCCTCCTGGGGATCTGGGGACCCCTCCCATCAAGCTTGAGATAAACCAAGATATTATTAGACAACAAATGGTCTTATCTGGTTTTGTTCTCTGTGTCCCTCCTTCCTATATTTCACTTGAGGGGTGTGATGGAAGTTTGTAGAAAAGAAGTGTTTAGGCCAGGGGTGGGCAAACTTTTTGACTCGAGGGCCACAATGGGTTCTTAAACTGGACCGGAGGGCCGGAACAAAAGCATGGATGGAGTGTTTGTGTGAACTAATATAAATTCAAAGTAAACATCATTACATAAAAGGGTACGGTCTTTTTTTTTTTTAGTTTTATTCATTTCAAACGGGCCGGATCCGGCCCGCGGGCCATAGTTTGCCCACGGCTGGTTTAGGCAATGATACTGTAATCACTCTGTGTGGTGCCAGCTGGGTACTGAAGTATTGGGGGACCACTTTGTAAAGTATACGATTGTTTAACCACGATGCTGTACACCTGAAACTAACACAAACTAATATTGAATGTAAACTGTAACTACAAAGTAAAATTAAAGAAAAGAAAGTATTTCTAGAAGCGGCACAATCTGAGGCTCACGCACAGTTCTGGCAGAACGTGATGCTTCCGCCGTCCTCCCAATTATTCATGAGGATTTGAATACCTGCTATGTGTTGGGCATGTGCTGGGATGCACAGGTTATACAGACACGTTCCTTGTCCTCTGAGGGTTCACAGTGTCCCAGCAATGAGCAATAGCCGACAGGAATGCGGGGGGCAGGGGGGCATGGTGACGGAGAGGAGCCCCCAGCACCGAGCTGCAGGCAGGGGCCTCTCCAGGGACACAAGGTCAGCTGCCGCAGGGTTGGTGTGCTGCCTCCGTCTGATACAAGAAGTCACAGGAGGAAGGGGAGAAAGTAACTAAAAATAAAGTGGTTTCTGATTTGAGTATTTTGCAACATTCTTTGGGTCATTTTAAGGAACAAGTCCCTGTGCTCTTGCAAGAAGAACTTGGAAATCAGCAGCCATAGATTATTTGAGTCATAAAACGTTTAAGGCCCAAATCAGGCTTCTAGAAGTCCTTCAGACATTGCTTTCCCCTAAAGCAGCGGTTCTCAACCTGTGGGTCGAGACCCCTTTGAGGGTTGAACGACCCTTTCACAGGGGTCGCCTAAGACCATCGGAAAACACATATATAATTACTTATTGTTTTTGTGATTAATCACTATGCTTTAATTATATTCAATTTGTAACAATGAAATTGGGGGTCACCACAACATGAGGAACTGTATTAAAGGGTCACGGCATTAGGAAGGTTGAGAACCACTGCCCTAAAGGGAAGAGAAAACTCTCCTCCCTCTCTCTCTCTCTCCCTCCCTCCCCCTCACATATAACTATCTATCCCTCTCCCTCTCCTCTTTATCTCTGTAACAGTGCAAAGAAATACATTGATCTGACCCCTTTACTGCCCAGTCAATAACATAGCATCACCAAAGGTTCAGGTTCAGGTTCAGGTACAAGGTGTCAAGTGTTTTTAAAGGCCATGACAGGAAACATTCCTGTAGACTCGTGGGAACACAACCAAGAGAAACTCTCTTAAGATTTAATCAGCCACTGCAACAGAAATTAAAATTGGGGGACATACTCCTTCCCCCCTCACAGACCCTCTTCTAGCAGAAAGGGTGTCAGCTGGTGCATAGGGGGACCCGAGTTCTGGCTTTACCTCTTAGCTACGAGACCTTGAGAAGGTCCTTTCCCACTTTCCCTGTGGTCCTGGGTTTCCTTCATCACTGTGGCACCTGCCTTGCCATCCTCACAGGCTTCTGCTCAAGATCAAATCATAATGTAAATGAAAGAAGTTTCAGAAAGTATAGAGCGCTGTTCACATATGAGATGTTCTTGTTACTGTTATTATGATGATGACGATGATTATTACCGTATCCTGTCTGCCAGGAAGGGAGAATTAATGCCGCGGCCATCCCTTTGCACTAGCACCTAGAAAAGGTAAAGCCACTACTGGCAAGACCTCGTTTGGCCCAAGAAAATTTAAATGCATAGTAGCCGTTGACCTAAAAGCATTTCACATTTTATAGCATGTTTCTAAGTAGTAATTTTCCTCAAAAAAGGAACACCATCCCTTGGCTTGAGGGTTTTTAGCAAGACTTATTTTTCTTTCTAAAAGAACTTCTGAGGATTTCTGGAAACACCAAATCAGCCTCGAATCCCTTCATTTCCTACTAATTACCCACAACAGTACTCCTGACTAATGCAATAGGCTGTACCATTCTGAAGAACACTGGACATTCATGCAGACAAGTGCTTGTTGGAGATGTAGACAGAATGGAGAACACGAAGCCCAAAGGACCTGAGGCCCCATCTCATCCTGTAGGGGCCGCCATCGAATGGGTGTGCTGGTGGAAACGGGCTTTTTTACAAAGGGGCAAATATTTCATGAAGAATGAAAACTAGACTTTGTGCCAGGGGTAGAGAGCTCTCCCCGTGTCTGTGACACGCACTGTGGGCACATAGGTTCCCCATACACTCCCCCGCCATCACCAGCCCTGAGAAGACCTGAGCTCCACTCACGTGGGAACGAAGCAAGATCCCGACATTCCACGAGTTTGCAGTTTCTTGGGTTAATGCAAAGCAAGCTATTGGCCATGTATCTCCACTCAAAAGATCCTGATTGTGGGAGCTTCCTGTTCGATTTCATTCTCAACCAGAGTGACTTCATTACTTCCGCGTCAGTTCAGTAAGTTCATTCGGCCACTTCCTGCCGGACCCATTGCCAGAGGCCTTGGAGAGACGGGCTACTCACATCCCTGCCTCATGGTGCAGACTGACTGGGGTCAAGAGCAAGGTGGGGTCACTGGGAAGCCTTTCCATTTTCAAATTTCAGACCCTCTGAATGCCACACGTCTAATACATTGGCTTGTTAGTTTGTCTTTGAAACTTGTAATTACTCTTCCGCCAACCCAAGATGAACTAAGGCCGTGGTCGGCAAACTGCAGCTCGCAAGCCACATGCGACTCTTTGGCCCCTTGAGTGTGGCTCTTCCACAAAATACCACGTGTGGGCACATGTACAGTGCGATTGAAACTTCGTGGCCCATGCGAAGTTGATTTTTGGCCTGGGCGAGTCTATTTTGAAGAAGTACTGTTGATATTTGGTTCTGTTGACTAATGAGTTTGCCGACCACTGAACTAAGGAATTAAAAAAGAATCAGGTTAACGTGACCCACGTAGACAGAGAAAGCGGACAGTTCGAACTCCCCAAATCTGCACAGGAGTCAGGATGTTCTGTTCTGCTGCCTGTCGTGGTCAGATTAACCCAAACCCCTCGGAGCTAACCGTCCCTGGCCGACTCAGCAGGGGCTTCAGGCCGCCACATGGGGGGAGGCAGAGCAAAGAATAATACTCTGATAAAGAGAGTCTGATAAAGAAGAAAGAAAAAACACATTTTAAGTGAGGATTGGGCAAAGTCTTGCAAACCAACATGAAGGATACACAGGGGACTCCTTCTCAAGGTTGAATTGGTGACTAGACCAATTTTTTAAAAACTGGCATTGATTAGCGAGTGTGACTGTATGGGCTATTTGGAGCTTTAGTTTCCATTCCAAGAAACTGGCAGCATCTCTCACCACTGATCTCCCCAAATTGATGGATGGTAGCAATTATATAGAGTTATTTATGTAATGTGTTGTAATAGCTGCACACGTTGGCTGTCGCTCTGACCCTGACACCCCCTCGCCCAATTATAAAGCAAACCCCATCACAGAGCTGCCTTCAACCAGGGGCCAGGGGAAGAAAAAAATGAAAAGAAAAAAAAAAAAAACCTCCTCACTCCTCCTCTCAAGGAAATAGGAACTTTGAAGGCCTTTGAGGAAATAATGCCTCTCTGGTAGGAATTCTTAACCATATGGTTTAATATTAATTTGTCTTTGTGATTTATCATCCCATCTGGGCATTTATTCCTGCCTGTTCTTATAGCAAACAAAGATTATTAATTTAAAAGCTAAATACCATTCTCTCACTAAATGGATGTTTAATGACTGTGTCTGAAGTGTCTTGTGTCTGGGGGGAGGGGTGCAAAGGTGTGTCCTGGAAGCAGGTGCCTGGTGCCTTTAAGATGAGACCAGGAATAACCACCATAATAATCACATCTTTCCTTTACTGAGCACCTGCTGGGCACCAGGCATTGCACTCGGGGCTTTAACACACAGTCCCTGGTAAAGCTCAGTGAGGTCCTCTCTCCTGTCATCAGTGATGGCTTTCCCTTCCTGAGAGCTGGCTGTGTTCCTGACTCAGGGTCTTGCTGCCTGTACCTGGACTGTCCTTTGCTCAGAAACCCACGTCTCGTTTCTGCTCAAATATCCCTACATCCGCAGGCCCTTCCTGAACACCCAGGTAGACGAGCAGCATCCTCACCCTTACCCCACCTTATCTTCAGAGCACGTGTCACCCTGACATGTTACAGATCCCCCTTGAAATGGACCAGGGACCAGGTGGTGGTGATAGTCACACGGCGCTGTGATATACTAAACCCACTGAATGGCACATTCTAAAAGGGTGAATTTTATAGTATTCCCTAGCCCTGCTCACTGGGTGTCAGCTGTTAAGGGTTGTTCAGAAATGCTTTCATTCATCCAGGCGTTCACAATTTAGTGAGCACCTACTCTGCTGTGCTGGGCTTTGAGGAAACAAGGGTTCACAAGACAGATGGGATCAGTCAGTCATTCCCTTGCAGAGCACAGTCTGCAGGTCCCCAGGCGAACGACCCCTCAGCCTGCGCGTGGGCACGTTCTAAGAGGAGCAACAAGGCCTGGGCTCTGTGGGAGCAAGCAGCCCCCCAGTCCTTCCTCCTCTCCCTCTCCATGGCTCCAGCACTCTCGGACTTTGAATTCCAGAAGGAGCAGCCTTTAGTCTCTCCCCCTGGTCACACGGATGAACTAAGGCAAACCATCTCTCTGTTCCCTCCAAGTGTTCGGGGTTCCTTGAAAAGATGAAAGCTGGTTTCAGGCCTCGAAGGCCTGCGGTACAAGAAGCTGGGCTGCCGTTAGCCAGGGCCCACCTCAGGCAGCACGGAGGAGCCCGGATTCACCAGACTTCTCCCCACTGGGAAATAGCATCCAGCAATTATTAGAATGATAAGAACCCCAGGGACATACCCCTTCATGAACTTCCTCTGCACCACTGAGGCTTTCATTTCAAGGTGTGTGTGTGGGGGTGGGGTGGGGGGGGGCTTCTTCCCTGGACCAATGGCCTCACTGGAAACAAATGTGTTCATCGTCCTGGGTAATAATGCGATTTAAAGCTTGGAGGAGAATGGACAGAATTCGACTCCCTGACTCTCCTTGTAAAGAGCCCTGTGCAAATATCAGGGCACTTTTTTTTCTTGCCCTTAATCACAGTTTGGTGGGAGGAGCACTTTTTTCCTTCCTTCCTTCCTTCCTTCCTTCCTTCCTTCCTTCCTTCCTTCCTTCCTTCCTTCCTCCCTCCCTCCCTCCCTCCCTCCTTTCTTTCCTTCCTCTCTTCCTTTCTTCCTGAAATGCTGCCTGCCCTGTGCTTGGGAAAGAAACAGCTCACCTGTGGTCCCTCCCTGTCATCTGCTCTGACTTTCTGGCCTTGAGAGATGACTTTCCAGACTGCCACCAGTCTCCATCCCTAGGTCACACTATGTGCGCATAAATTTAGATGCTTAGATCTGCTTTCAGAATTCCTGCAGAGCCCACAGAGCCAGCCACGTTCCACGGTGGCCTAAAAGCCCCCTCACACACCTTTTCCCTTCATGATTTTAGGCAGTAGGTCAGCTCCAAAGAGTTGCATGAAATCACACATGCGTCAAGTCACCCAAAAAATCAGTGTCAGAGGAATAACCTTTGGGGGGGGGGGGGGGGGTTGTCTTTTTCTCCCCTTTTTACTTCATACTTCTTTGTTATGACTTCCCACTACTTCTCATCTGTTCCCATTCTGAAATATCTTTCTTTACCTATTGGCTCCTAAATGTCCTAGACTGCATGGTTACAGAAGAATAAAACAGAAAACTTTTAAGTTATCCCATTCCTGGTGGGGAAAGTTTAACCAGGTTTATGTACTCAGGAAGTCAGTTTGTACCCTTCCAAAATTCAGCCTAGAGAAAAGCACCCCCCACAGAGCTCAAAGCTGAGATCAGGCACCCCCATAATCCGAGCACCTAGCCCAAACAGCACAGTATGTGGACGAGTCTGGAGGAATGTGCTGGAGAGTGATGGGCTCATCAACAGCCCTGCGAACACTCCTTGTCCTCCTCCTTCCCAAACACACTTGGTCAAGGCTAAGGAGCAAAGAGCAAGGAAACCCATTTCAAGGAGAAGAAAATGCGATGCTCACTGCTACCTCACTGCTTCATCTCCTCACTCAGGCGCATGAGAGATGCCCAGCATGCACAGCAGCAGTCACTGAGCGGGTGGATGGCCTTTCGCCTGTGCATGTGCAGCGATACTTGAGCCTCCAGCCAACCCTTGGAAATATCAGAGCGAGTGTGGCACGGGGTTGAGGACACAGGCTCAGAATCGAATTGCCTCAGCCTGAAGTCCAGCTCCACCACTTACTAGCTGTTTGATCTGGAGAATAATAACAGTGTCACGAGAAGAAAATGCGATGCTCACTGCTACCTCACAGCTTCATCTCCTCACTCAGGCGCATGAGAGATGCTCAGCATGCACAGCAGCAGTCACTGAGCGGGTGGATGGCCTTTCGCCTGTGCATGTGCAGCGATACTGAGCCTCCAGCCAATCCTTGGAAATATCAGAGCGAGTGTGGCATGGGGTTGAGGACACAGGCTCAGAATCAAATTGCCTCAGCCTGAAGTCCAGCTCCACCACTTACTAGCTATTTGATCTGGAGAATAATAACAGTGTCAATCTCAAGGACTGTGGAGATTAAAAAATTAACATGTATAAAGCAGTGGTTCTCAACCTTCTGGCCCTTTAAATACAGTTCCTCATGTTGTGACCCAACCATAAAATTTTCGTTGCAACTTCATAACTGTAATGTTGCTACTGTTATGAATCATACTGTAAATATCTGATATGCAGGATGGTCTTAGGCGACCCCTGTGAAAGGGTAGTTCAAGCGCCAAAGGGGTCGCGACCCACAGGTTGAGAACCGCTGTGTGTAACGTCTTTGGGAGAGTCCCCAGTACATGTGAATACTTCATAAATGTGAGTAGATTAAAGTCCAGCAGTTCTGAGGAAGTTGGGATGGAGCCCAAGGTCTTGTCCGTTGGGATTTCCCTCCTTGTCCCTCTCCAGGAGGCCCAACCCTGAAGCTGACTCTTCTTTTAGAAGATTCTCACTTGGATTCATCAGCCCTGGGTAGTCCTTTGTGGGAGTCTGGGGGTGGGGGGGGATGACTTGCTAAGTCCCTACTGCAGGGGTCCTCAAACTTTTTAAACAGGGGGCCAGTTCACTGTCCCTCAGACCGTTGGAGGGCCGGACTATAGTTTAAAAAAAAAACTATGAACAAATTCCTATGCACACAGTGGCGGCAAAAACACCCGGCAGGCCGGATAAATGTTTTCGGCGGGCCGCATGTGGCCCGTGGGCCGTAGTTTGAGGACCCTTGCCCTACTGTGTTCTCACCCTTGTAAATTTCCTCATTCCAATTTCCTTTAACTGTGGCTTCCTTTTCCACTCCATTCCCCCATCCTACTTCACTGGGAAGTGAACGTAGATTTCTCCACTTTGCAACCTGAAACTAGTAACATTTAATTTTCTTTAAATAGTCCAGGCCACAGTGATGAAAAAAGAAAGAAAGCATTTCAATAACCCTGCATTTCTTTTTTACTCAGAAAGATAACAAAATTCAACAGGCACACACTTGTCTTTATTTAAAACCTCTCCCTTAGTACATCTGAAATCTTTGACAGTTTTTTTTACTCATGTTTAAAAACAGTTTAATCCTCTTTTTAAAGAAAAGCTTCCCCGAGGACCAGCAGTTCGCTACCAGTGTCAAAACGAGGTGAAATATGGAAATAGCTTTAAGCAGCAACATGTCTTCTTAACTTACGCTTATGCTTGCCACACAGCGAAGTGTGTCAACAAGAACATGGGTTGAAAATGTAAAGATCTGGACTCTCCAGATCATTGCTTCCTCTATTTGTGATTTGCTCTGTGACACTGGGTCAGGTGCCCTCTCTGGAAGCCAGCTTTTTCTTTTCAAAACAAGGAGTTTCCATTTCAGAACAGTGGTCCTCCCTCCCTGATTCCTCCGTTCCTTCTCTCTTTCTTTCCTTTTTCCTTCTTCCTCTTTCTCTTCCTCTTCTTTCCGCTTCTTCCTCTTCCTTTCTCCTTTCTCTTCTCCATCTTTCTCCCTTTCTTTGTTTTCTTTCTTTCAAGCAATATAAGCACCCCTTCCTCCATTCCTTCCCTCTTTCTTTCCTTTTTTCCTTCTTCCTCTTCCTCTCTCCTTTCTCTTCTCCTTCATCTTTCTCCCTTTCTTTGTTTTCTTTCTTTCAAGCAATATAAGCACCCCCTCCCCCCATTAAATGGAATCGCATCCAGTTGGCCAACATACTAACCATGAAGAGGGAGAAGCTCTTTCTGTTGCTTCCTTCCTTGGTCTCCTCCTTGCCTTCAGGAGGGCACATGGCAGCTAACTAGCAACCTAGGTCTCCTTAGAACCAGTTTCTAAAAAGAAAAGACTGAATTACAGGAGGGACACCATACTGTACAGTGCAGAGTGCACTCTGGA
Source organism: Myotis brandtii (assembly GCF_000412655.1). Lineage (NCBI taxonomy): Eukaryota > Metazoa > Chordata > Mammalia > Chiroptera > Vespertilionidae > Myotis > Myotis brandtii. The sequence goes on from NW_005354595.1 coordinate 3,412,521, forward strand.
ATGAGACAGACCTCAGTCCAAGCCCTTCCTCATGTCTGCTCTCAGCAGGGTTTGACATGCTTGCGTAGACCAGTCATTTTATCCCAGTTACTCCTTGAGCCCTCATTTCATCTATAAAATGGGAATAACAAATGGGACTACATCAAAATAAAAAAGGTTCTGCACAGTGAAAGAAACCATCAACAAAATGACAAGAGAGCCCACTGCATGGAAGAACATATTTGCCAATGATACATCCGATAAGGGGTTAATCTCTAAGATATACAGGGAACTCATACAACTTAACAAAAGGAAGACAAACAATCCAATCAAAAAATGGGCAAAGGACCTAAATCAGTGGTTCTCAACCTTCTGGCCCTTTAAATACAGTTCCTCATGTTGTGACCCAACCATAAAATTTTCGTTGCAACTTCATAACTGTAATGTTGCTACTGTTATGAATCGTAATGTAAATATCTGATATGCAGGATGGTCTTAGGCGACCCCTGTGAAAGCACTAATCACCCAAGAGATGCAAATCAAAACAACAAGGAGGTACCATATCACACCTGTCAGAATGGCTATCATCAACAAATCAACAAACAACAAGTGCTGGTGAGGATATGGAGAAAAGGGAACCCTAGTGCACTGCTGGTGGGAATGCAGACTGGTGCAGCCACTGTGGAAAAAAGTATGGAGTTTCTTAAAAAAAAATTAAAAATGGAACTCCTATTTGACCCACTGACCCCCCTTCTAGGACTACATCCTAAGAAATCAGAAACACCAATCAGAAAGAATATGTGCACCCCTATGTTCATAGCAACACAATTTACAATAGCTAAGATTTGGAAACAGCCCAAGTGCCCATCAGCAGATGAGTAGATAAAAAAAGCTGTGGTACATTTTCACAGTGGAATACAACACAATTGTAAAAAAGAAGGAACTCTTACCATTTGCAACAGCTTGGATGGACCTGGAGAGTATTACGCTAAGTGAAATAAGCCAGTCAGAGAAAGATAAGTATCACATGATCTCACTCATGTGGAATCTAATGAACAAAATAAACTGAACAAAATAGATCCAGAGACGTAAACCAAATAACTTGTATGCATATATGCATAACCCATGGTCACTGACAATAGGATGGTGAAGGCCTGGGGGGAGAAGGGGGTGGGCTAGAAGAGGTCAATGGGGGGAAAGGGGACATATGTAATACTTGCAACATTAAAAATTTTTTAAAAAAGAAAAAATGGTAATAGCATTTTTAAGGATTAAATAGAAGAATTATTAAAGGAGGAGTTAAATTCCTAGCATATAGTAGGAGCTCAATAAATATAATGGATGGTTTATTACTGAGAAGACCAAATGTCCCACCCAACACCTGTAGTCCTGGCGTGATTATTAATAGCACAGCCTTTCACTCTTAAAAGGTCCTGGTCTGGACAATAAATTATATACATGACTATTACCATCTCCTGAAGCCCTCTCCCCAGCTTTGATTCTGGGGCTCTGAAAAGATTCAGGAGTCCCACAAAGGGTCACAAACAACGTCTTAATGTCAAGGCACGAGAACGCGGTCGGTGCCGCTGCAGAGGTAGGCAGGCAGCTCACAGATGCAGCAGAAACATTTGTTTAATGTTTTTTCTACTTCACTGGCAGAGAGGTCCCCTCAACCCAGTAACTGGCAAAGTCCACGCACATACACATTTGGAGTCAGAGTAAACAAGCCAGCATTTGCTCATGTTAAGAGGGGGTGTGTTTGGGGTAAGCAATCCCTCATTCATCGCATGTCTCCTGCAATCCCCGTCCCCTTTCCTTGGTGAACACAGGCGTGTGTGATTCACTCACACTGTTGGGAAATAAAACGCTGGAATTGTAAACTCAGAATTGGGAAAAAGAGAACACTGATCTTAAGAGTGTGCTCCGAGTCAACACTCATCGCTTTGGCAGCCTCAACAAACAGCATTTTGGAGTGTTAACAGCCCTTAATAGGGGCTCTCACTGCTGTTAGTTAAACAAACAGGCGCTGAGCTGAGGAAGGCGGTCCGTGGCCTGTCCCCACGGTGCCGGTGCTGGTGACGGATCGTATCCATCGGCCTCCATGACCTGGTGGACACTGTGGCTGGGCTGGGCGGGGCCCCTTTGAGAGCCGATGGCATTTGCCACCTTGGAAACGGAGGCCTCAGTGCCTAACCCCAACTGGAACAGTGGTTGTCCACAGACCTTGTGCCACTTTCCAAGGTGAGAGGTAACCTTTGGAGAAGGAATTTGGATGTTGAAATATTGGCATTTCTGGAATAGTTTCATGACTTACAGCACCCGTGAGGCAGAACGTTTAGGAAAACACCAACGCTCCTGTGTGACTGTTACCTGTGAATCGCTGCTCATCTCCTGGGGCAGGAAGGCCTGGTGTCGGTGGGCTGGGCAGGCAGCAAAGAGGTTTTTGTGCAAATGGCTATGCTGCTGTCTCTACTCCGCACCGCGCCGCCCTGCCGTGAGCTTGTTTTAAATATCAGGGGTGATTTAGACCAGCTGCTCTCCCCTTGTTTGTTCACAACCAATAACCCCACCTACCCTCCCATTCCCCCAGGTGCTCTTCAAGCACCACTCACCTCCTCTAGAAGTTTCTTTCTTGCTTCCCTTCCACAACCTGAGTGGGGCTTTACCTTTTCTCCTCTGAATTCCTGCAATACAAGCTGCATATAAGTTACTTGTGTTGCGTGTAACCAATGCAGCTACCTCTACTCCAGTGATTGGAAATGCTGGCTGCATATTTAAATCAGGTGGGAGCCATTAAAAAGAATGTTCTCCACGTGATGTTTATAGGCAGCTAGAGCTGAGATCCACCGCTTTTCTCCAAAGAAATTCTACCTCTGTTTATCTGGGGTAGGTCCAGGCATTTCCATTCTTAACCAGCATCCTGGGCAGGATCTCCCAGTTCATATTCCGTTTTAAATGGAGCCCGAGAGCTAGCAGATTACTATTGCTTTATAAGGAGAGCCCTTCTGAGCTTTATGATGCCGTTGACATAAACAAGATTAGAGGTCAAAGTTGAGGCAGAGATGAGTTGTTCTACTTCATAAAAGAGAAAGGGCTGAACATGGCGAGGGGGGTGGTGGTGAGAGGGATTGGGATGGAGCAAACTGGGACCAGCAAGGCTGGGGGAAAGGGAAAGCAGAAAACCATGACCCTGGCAATGGCCATGTCCCAGAGCCAACTCTGAGGAATGAAAAGAGTTCAAGAGAATGTTGTAAATTGTTTGAGCAATTGTGTGCGAAGCAATCTCCTCCTCCATCTCCCCTTAGGAATCTTAAGTGAAGAGGTGCTGGGAGCCTTGTCCGCACTGACTGGGGGGGAACAGGGAGGGGACGTGAAGGGGCAGAGTGAGAATTGAAGGACAGCTCACATCTGGCTCACATGTGTGGACTTCGCCTCCGAACACAGCCTGTTACCCAGAACAGGTGTTCAACAAGTATTTGTGAAACAAATGGAACAACTACCGGGAAGAGCTCAAAGACCTAGTTCCCACCGCCGCAAAGGACGGACAAGGCAGAAAGAGAACCAAAGCAGGCTTTCATTTATCCGTTTGCAAAGGTGGGTCCTGACCTCCTCAACTTCAGGCTACACAATCAACAAGTATTTTCCAAGAAAGAGCCGGCAAGCTTAAAGCTCATAGAACCGAAAAACTACTCATGTGATATTGGCTTGGCTTCGGGAGTTTGGCTATTGTTATTGTTTTGCAAAGTTTGGGCAAAAAAAAATAAACAGGGCATTCAAAACACATGGAGAACACATCCCACATAACGCCTATCCTGATGTGCAAGTAGAGCGAGGGAGATTTTGTCCTGAGTCCCATCTGTGCTAAGCAACGCGACAGACACAGCCAGTGACAGTTCCGAGGCGCCCAGCTCAGCAGCAGCTCCTCCGTTCTCCTGCACGTTATTCTCCTTTGCCTGGAAGCTGTGTGTACATATTTCTAAACCAACAGAATTCACTTTAGTGACTTTGGAAACCACTGTCTTAGGACTAACACTGACTAAGGAAGAACCAGGAGCGGTACACTCCTTCCTAGTGCGCTTAAGGTGGGTAGACACCCTTTGTGTTTATCGGCCCAGCATCCTTGCTGCCTTTGGGGAACTCCCTTCTTGGCTGCGTTATGCCAGCAGAGCTACCGATCTCCACATCTACCAGCATCCCTTCCTGACCCCAGGGTGGGACCTGTGTCCGAATCTACGCAGCGGGAATAACTCTACCTCTCTCACAGTTGCCGCGAGGACTAACTGACACGGAAGAGCTCGAGAAATGGTGGCACCTGACTAATATCCATATTAATGACCTTGAAGTGATAACAGATCCCTCTCCTTCACGTGGAAGGAATTGTTCCACATCATATGGCTAGGAAGTGGCGGGCAGAGGAGAAAAACACGACTTTGTATCCATGTGCTGGCACTGTCCTAAAGCATCTGAGGTGCATAGCATTATGCCAATTGTACAGAGAGGGAAACTGAGCCTTAGAAAGAACAAGTGACTTTTATTCAAGGTTGCAAAGCTAAGTCAGTGGTATAAGCCAGTTGTGTGTTATTCCAAAGCTGTGTTCTTCTCTGACCACCATCCTGCCTCACCCCTGTGCCCTGGCTGTGGGCAACATGCCCCCTTTGAACACAGTACTCCACAGTCACAGGCTCTGGCATTAGCAGTCAAGCCTCCGATTCCAACCCACGTCCAGGCTCATCCGCTGGCTCTGAAGCAGACACAGGTCTAGTTACATGACACAGGGCTGGGGTGGCAAAGCCCTCGGTGCCTGTTTGTCTGCTTTCCCCTTCTCCTCTCACCCAGACCTTTAGTGAGTCAGTGATGGTCAAACCCAGGACAGTGTGTGCCCAGCTCACTCCAACTTACCGGGAAGTGTCTGAAGCCCTGAAGGTCACTGGGTAAAAGTGTCAAAGCAGACAGACAGATGGCCTCTCTCCTCCTTGCAGGAGAGAGCTGTTTGTTGAGCAAAGGGCTCAGGGCATCCTCTCCAAGTCCCACACAGGCTTGAATCACCAGCCCTGATTTCCAACCACAGATGTTTTCTTGCTCAGAGCCAGGTTCCAAATGGGGCAGGACCTGCCAGAGCTCCAGAAAAAGCTGAGAGGAAAGAAATGTGAATCTGAAGTGTTGTTTTCACCATTAGAAATCCAACTTCCTGGTCCCGAGCCCAATACCGCCTCAGTATTGCCCCACATGCGGCAGAGATTTCCACTCCCCTTCCATAGCATCCAATCGTCACTGGCACATGCGGTGCCATGTCAGTGCTCCCATTTCCCATCACCCTTGCTTCTGTGGCGGTCATGTGACCACTTCTCACCAATGAGCGGAAGTGATGTGTCTCGCTCTTGGCCAAGGCATGCCTTCTCCACCCTCTCTTTTTTTATCCTAGAGAGAAAGAAGCCACAGGTAGGAGTCATGGGTCCTTGACTCACCACGGGGAAGGCTTCCTGGGGACCAGGAACACCCACATAGATAGGTGGGTGAGTGAGAGGTAAAGCTTTATTATTTTGAAGCCACTGGAACATTCAGATTTGTTTGTTAAAGCAACTAACATTATTCTTGTTAGTACACCCGAGGGCTGGGCTAGCAGCATGAACTCAGATGGGACCTTATATTGTGCCCAGAACTTCATCTCTGGAATCTCCTGGAAACCTCATACTATCCTGGCTAGGAAGCGGCAGGCAGAGGATGCAAACAAATTGTCTATAATTTGTAAGAAGCTTTCCCTTTTGCCGCCTCTAGACACTGTGATCCTGAAGGTCCATCAGAAAGAGCATCTTTCCACAGTTGTCCCTGAGCATGATCCGCCATTTGAGCACATGTGCTGGTTTACAGGACTCTTCGCCCAAGGGAACCCTCACAGGGGTAGAAATCCCTTCCTAAACCCTCTCCCCTAGGTCTGGCACAGACCCCAGAAAGTAGCAGCAAGTTGGGTTGAAGTCCCTTTGGAGTGTAATGTAGTTTGTTAAAGTGAGTCTTAAACTTGCTATTGGCAGGTCATAGGAAAATAGAGTTCCAATAAATTTCCCCATTGAGGTGACTCAAAGTATTTAAATTAAAATTCGCAAAGGTGGCCAAGTTGTAAAGTGTGAGTTATGCTATACTGAGATTCAATGCAGGCTCACCTGACCCTGGCAATAACATACTCAAGTGGGAAAGAATATTGGGCTTGAAGTAAGAAACTGGAGCTCCAAGGCCTGGCTCCCTGGCTTAATGTTTTGAGCAAGATAGAACCTTTCTGAGTCACAGCTCCCTCATTTCTAAAAAGGGGGCAAGGGTGGAGAAGGTGCTACCCCATTTTTCTTAAAATGTATTCAAGAGATTTCCCTGTCGTTTTTCATCTTAATGCTCAGCATCTTCAGGCTTCAGCAATCATACCTGAACCATTGCAATCGGCCCCTGGAGGGGGGGTGGCACTAGGGGAGGAGGGCTCCAGTGCCTTCTGCTCCTACTTCCTTCCTCCCTGTACCCAGCACACCCATCAAGAGTCCCCCACCATCCTTAGGATAAAATCCAAGCTCCTTTGACTGCCATTCAAAGTATTCCCTGATATAACCCTGACCTTCATTTCCATTATATATTTCTTTACTCCAGTCCTTCATCCTACACTTGACCCCAATGACAAGCTCACACACCCCTGTGTGCCTTCTGCTATTTATTCCTTTTAATTCCCCTGATATGCAATCCTCTATTCTGTTACACGTTCAAACCTTACCCATCTTTCAAGCCCAATGTCAGTACAACCACGTTTGGAAAACCTTTCCTGATGTCCACAGCTGGGATTCCCATCTCCCTCTTCTGAGCTCAGGAAGCAGGATTTATTAGGCCCTGATATAGTGAAAATTTTTGGATTCATTATTTGATCCCATTTCTTATCTCCCTTCCGAAATCCTTTGAAAAAGAACTCCAGTCTATGGCCATACCACCCTGAACGCGCCTGATCTCGTCTGAAAAAGAACTCCACCTCCTTCATCTATGCATTCTCCAGCACCTAGAATTGTGCCTGGCCCAAAGTTGGTGTTTCATAAGTTTGCTAAGTTAATTTAAAATCATAAGTCGAGAACAGAGTCAGACAAGGCAATGGATAAGAGGGAGAATTAGAGTTAGCCATGCTGCAGTAATAAGTAAACCCTGAAACTAGGGGCTTAACACAATGGAAGGTTACTTCTCGCTCTTCTCACAGACCCTCATAGGTTAGGCAGATCCCCAGAGCAGAGCTCCTCTCGTCAATGAAGCAGGAACCCAGTTTCCTTCCATCCTTCAAGTGTCTCTGCATCCTGAGTGCTTTGCTTCTAGCTGTGCAGATATGGTCAAGAGATTGAGGAAGTCTGCATAGGACACTTTATGGCTGGGCTGGAACCGATGGATATTCTTCACATTTGAAGTGTCTATGAAACCAACAGTAGAGAGCTGGTTGAAATGAAGAATCATGGGCCCCACCTGAGACCTACTGAATCCAAAGTGATGGGTGTGTACATTACCACCTGCAAGTGATGGGTGTGTACATTACCACCTGAAAGGCGCCAGTGGGCATCATTTCTGCACACGTACCATTGGCAAGAACTCAGTCACGAGGCTCAAACTAACTGCGAGGAAGGCTGGGAAAATATATCCTATCCTGATGCCTTAGAAGAGGAAATGGGTTTTGCTAGCCATAAACACTGCCTCAGGCATGTCAGAGGGACGGGTTCATTCCCACTACATGTCAACCGAGTCCTGTGAGAACTCTGTGCCTCAGCCACCCGCTCTGCAAAGTAGGGGGTGGTGGAGTGTCTGTGCCTGGCTGAATAAGGGACGGGCTGTGTCAAGATAGTGGGATCCAGCAGAAAGGCGGGGACTCCAGTATATCAGGGGAGAGATGGAAGCCAAGTGAAAAGACACAGTAAAGAAGACTTTCAGCTAATGAAGTTGAAAGAACATTTAAACAGGAGTGTATTCTGAAGAAAAGAGCTCCCCGTTGCTCCCACCAGTGATCCTTCGACCAGTGCAAAGACCATAAGCAGCCGCAGGAGCAAGCTGCAACAATCCAGTGTTCATTTTCCGTAAAGTTTTGACCTGCTGGATCCAACTGTTTTCACTATTTCCATTGGTCATTGTTTCTGGTTCTCATTAGTTGACATTTATTTTAATTATTCTGTGACTCTATTTTTTCCAGAACACAAGGATTTAAGGTTCACATACTTTCATCTTTTCTTTATGATTGGCTAATTAACCAGCACCGAGTTGGGGGAGGGGGAGAATGAGAGGGTAGAAAACTTTAAAATTCCTTTTTCATGTAAATGTGTAGACCACTTAACAAGAAAACTCAGGTCCTTTGTAATATTTGTGCTTGCTGGTGTTTTACTTGGGAAATGCTGTTGAGCCAGCTCTGATCTTAAGTTTTAAAGCGTTTCATTAAAATCAAAAAAGAGAACATAAAATTTCATAATGTGAATTAGTTTCATCTTGCATGTGCAAGACACAGGAAAAAAAATCAACCCTGAAGCAATGAAAATTTCCCCATCAACACTAAGCATATAACGTTTATAGCCAAGCATCCCTTGTCCAAATGTATTGTACTTTTAACTTTCAACTACAGGAAAATAAAGGATTTAGACACTCAGAGGAAAAGAAAATAAATCCTTAAAAAGAATGTATCTAAAGAAGATGTGGTACATATATACCATGGAACACTACTCAGCCAAAAGATGAAATACTGCCATTTGTGACAACATGGATGGACCTTGAGAATATTATGCTAAGCAAAACAAGTCAGGCAGAAAAAGCTAAGAGCAATATGATTTCACTCATATAGTATGTGGGATACTGAAATTCCTAGACAGAGACAACAGTATGATGGTTACCAGAGGGAAGGTGGTAAGGAGGATGGGAAGGTAAAGGGGGGACAAATATTTGGTGATGGAAGATGATTTGACTTTGGGTGGTGGACACACAAAGCAATATACAGATCATGTATCATAGACATGTACACTTGAAACCTATATGATCCTGTTAGTCAATGTCACCCCAACAAATTTAATTTTTTTAAGTATGTATCATGGAAAGCATTTCTAGTGTGAGTATAAATTGACATTTTATTTCCATTCATATGATTTAATGTTATGAGTTAAAATAGTGTTACATAATTCATTCAGAAGCTGCAGGGTGAATGGATAATGTACATACACTATGGGTCTGCCATCAGTCATGGAATAATTCCTGCATTGTTAAAGGGCCATATATCTTTTCCTTTTGCTTTCATTTAAAGGTAGGCCACCTCTCTTGACTTTCACAACTTCCAGGTCTACCTCTCCAGAATCCACCTTGCTCTTAAACGTCATGCTTTAAAACCAATTCAATGTTGGACACCCCTATTTTCAAAAGGACCCAGATGTGCCTGTCCTAAAAGTAGCTTACCATCATCTCCCAACGTTTCTCATTTTGTGTTTCTAAGAAAGTATTCAAATTTTCATTGAATTATTGAGGGAGGTAAAGAATCATTCTTCATTTTCCTCATTTTTACCTCCACAAATTAATATGATCCTTTATATACATTCATGTTTACCCCCCTTCACCACCTCTCAAAAAAAATGAAGTGAAGTGGATTTTTTAAAATCTGCAATATAATACAATGAAAATGGTCAGAGAAATCATGGGAATAACAAAATAATTAGAAAAATGGAGTGAAGCCAGGGGAAGACTGATTGCCAGCACTGCGAAGCAGGAAGTTGGGACACGAATTAGGTTCTGAGTTTTCCAAAGGCTAAAGCAAAGTGGGAAACACTGGTCAAGGATGTGTGATTCAGCCTGTCTGTCAGATTAAAGGAAATATATTATTCCCAGCTGTTCATGAGGAGCATGATTTTGTCATATAACAAGAGCAACACCAGCAAATGAGGGTGGTATGGACTTTCATACAAGATGACTTAGGCCAAACGAAACCTGCTTGGTTGCCTATCTTGTCTATTTTATTGTTATATACTTGACAATGGACTTAGGTAAATACCTTAGTGAATACTTAAGTTAATCTTTCCTTGAGGACTCTTTGAAAAAGAGTGGAAGTGGGCAAAGAATTACCTAATGTCCATAGTCTTCCCTATTTCTCTGAGTGTGTGATTCTAGTGAGCATCCTAAAATGAAATGTTGGTCCAATATAAAGCATATTTAACTGAAGCAGAGTCCTTTGTGGTCTGGCTTCAATTTCATCTCGTGCCATGTAGTCTTGAACCCATCAACAATGCACCACTACTGTCCCTCAAGCGCACAGCACTCTCACCCCTCACACCTTTCCTGCATCCCCTACAAAGCATACGCTTACCCCAGTCCCCCTCTGCTTCATATTCCTACCCATTTTGTACAACCCAAAACTCATTTCTGAATTTCCCCCTGACTCCAGACTTAGGAGCTCCCTGCTTTCGCACGTATCCATAGTGTACCAAGACGTCCCTTCAAGTGGCTGCTACCACAGATAACAAGTTAATATTCATTGAGCACTTACTATGTGTATTAAATAAGCACTGAGCTAAATGCTTTCATATATATCATTTTTTAAATTCTTATATCAGTGTTCTGTTGCTGAATAACAAATCAGTAACAAAACTTGGCGACTGTAGACAATAAGCATTTATTATCTCACAGTTTCTGTGGATCAGGAATGTGGACATGGCCCCACTGGATGCCACAGGGTCAAGGCCTTTCCTGAGGTTGCACTCAAGCTGCTGGATGGGGCTGTGGAGTGAACTAAAGGCTGGGAATTTGGGAATTTGTACATGGGGAGTCTTCTTACTATGGTTTTTACTTTTTGTGCATGTTTGACATTCTTCATAATTAAAGGCAAAATAAAATCCGAAGATACATAAAGTATCTAAGTCAAGTTAGGAGTGAAGAAGAAAATATAGGGAAAATACTTCAGCGAATCCCTATGATATCTCTTTGAAGGAGGTTTGAATCTCCCAGTTTACAGATGAGGAAGCTGAAGCTCATTGAGATTAGAAGATTCTAGAGCTGGAATTCATAGCCATGTCTTTTTCACTCCAAAGCCCACATTTCCCTCACTGTCCCACACAAATATAGACAAATGTTATCTCTGCATCTAAGATGTTTAGGTTGCACTGGATTCTGGGAATGCATGAGTTTACATTCATGCCCACGTCACAATGGCTCAGCCTTCGTCATCCCCCACTTACCGTCTCCTGAAGTTACCTGGTGTCTCACCTGCACTGAGCCTTAATATCAATCCATCGTCACAGCACTCCTACTAGGCGGGAACTGTTACCCCCCTTTACCAGAAGGGAAAGGAGACTCAGAGAGATGAAGTCACACCTTAAGTTACACAGCTAGATGAGGTGGAGGGGGTTCCAAGGAGAATCTAGGGCTGTCAGACCACAAAATGATTGTTCTTTCTGTTAGCAGAAGTGCCATCATAGAACGGTAATTCTATTGAGGGAAAAATATCTACAATGATTTCATTTATATATGGAATCTAAAGAGCAACATAACAAAACAAACAAAATAGAAACAGACTCATAGATACAGAGAACAGACTGATGGTTGCCAGAGGGGAAGGGGGGCCCGTTGCAGGGCTGGGTGAAAAACCTAACGACATTGAGATGTACGGGTTGGCATTACAAAATAGTCACGGGATGTAAAGTACAGCATAGGGAACACAGTCAATAATATTGTAATAACTACAGTGCCAGGTGGGCACTGGAAATATAAGGGGGACACATTGTAAAGTATATGATTGTCTAACCACTATGCTGTACACCTGAAATTAATACAAAATAATATTGAATATAAATGGTAATTTAAAAAAACACTTTAAATCTGGACTAGCAGTTCAGTAGCCTGAGTTGTGAGCCCCTTTTCTTGCTGATTGCCAAGGAGACCCTTCTCCTATTACTTTCCCAGCTGGCCATGGTCTTCACATCTACACAAGAGAAGCCTGGTCTCAATATCCCTTATAGGGTTTGCAAACCATAGGTCAGACCCACTAGAAAGTACTGTAATCAAATCAACAGGGTCACCACGGGCATTAAAAAAAAGAGACAAAAGAGAAGGAAAACCCCATCAGAGTGAAGGTGAGCATTGTTTTATGACAGACACACACAAGCATACATAGGCATGTGTGCATGTGTATGTGCACCAGTTTGTCACTGTGGAGAGTTTGACAGTTACTGCTTTAAGGCACCACTCAGGCTAGGACTCAGGCTGAGTTAGGTCTGACAATTTGCAAATGCAAACCCACTAGTTCCCTATAGACTCTGTAGACCAACAGAAAGAAGAGGATTTGAGAACTAAACAGACTTGGATTTGACTTCTAGTTCTGACTTTATGCCCTTGGGCAAGTCATTTCATCTCTTCAGGCTGCAGTTTCATCATCTGTAAAATTCAAGTCATAATGCCCATCTTATCAGACAATAATGAGGCTTAAATAAGAAAATATGAACACTTAGCACATAGCAATGCTCAAAAAGTGGTACTTATAATCATTATTAATTTTAATATCTTTATGATGACCATTATCATTATTTTAAATTATATTGAAAGTACTTGTTCACATGTTTCTTTCTTTGTCATTATATTTCCAAAACACATTTTACTTAAAGCAAATTGATTATGTTGACAGCACCTTCAAAGTTAGAACTGGAACCAGAAGATATAAAGACGATGCCACACAGTTCCCAGCACATTTATTGAAGGACTTCCATTCAGTTCAAAAGTCCCACGCTCAGAAGGGCTCCACGCTAGGTTTAATGCTCTTTTGGCACCATCTTGAAATTGTGAATACTTTTGTCTTTGAACATTTGTTTTGTAAAGTCTGATGGAACAGGGCAACAGACTGGTGAGCCAAAGAGATATGGGCAATGAGTGCGTCTGCCGTTCCTAGACACCCCTTCACATATAGTATCGGCCATGCCTCATGGGCACAAAATTCCAGTGGCCACACAATGTGTGGGAGTTTAACGAGGCTCAAACCCAGTGTAAGGTCAGTGTATCACTTCTGTGAGGGAGTAAGCTGGGGGGTGGGGCGCTGACCCCGCTAAGAGGTCATGCTTTTTATTGCAACCAGAACATGTCTCCAGCCACCAAGCAGCCCTGCCATCTGTTTTAGCTAACCACTTTAACCACTCGTCCAGCCTCCTTCTAGTCCATCCTTACTCATCAGACAGCCAAAGGTGGAGAATGTCGGTAGAATGTGCACATATCAAAAAAGTGAATTAAAAACAGTTGAGTTCCTGTTGTGCAGCATTTATACTATTCTGATAAGAATGAAAGGTATAGCCCTAGCCGACTTGGCTCAGTGGATAAAGCATCAGCCTGCGGACTGAAGGGTCCCAGGTGCAATTCCTGGGTTGCAGGCTCAACCCCCAGTAGGGGGCATGCAGAAGGCAGCAGATCAATAATTCTCTCTCATCATTGATGTTTCTATCGCTCTCTCCTTCTCCCTTCCTCTCTGAAACAAATAAAGAAATATATATTTTTTTAAATGAAACGTATAGTTGTGTCTACACTACAGGTCACAAATTTCAAATGCAACACATATTCGGAATGCTATTTTGGCGATTCCACATAGGATTTTGTTGGCAGAATTCAGCAAATAGTTGTGAGTGCAGTGCTTCCCAGGGAGTCAGAGCAGGATTTTACTAGAAGGGCTCTTCCTTCTTCCTCCTCCCCACCCTTCTCTAGCTACCGCCTGTCTCAACAGCTGGCCGATGGCTTTTGCACAATCTAATCGGTGACAGGCGCCCAGGCCAACTTCTCCAGATAGTGACAGATTAATAACAATGTTGACTGGGGGGCCAGTATTTGGTAAAAGGCAACAGGGCTAATATGTCTCAATTGCCAGGAGCTCCAGAATGCTCAGGTTCTTTATTGACTTGCCTGCTGGTACATTTTTATAGCCTTGTTCTGCCAAATAGTGCTCTCCTTCAGGTGTAAGCCTATTCTGAAATACAACTTTTGAACTTTGGACTGCAATAAAATCACTCTGGGTCTTATGAGTTGATTTTTCTTTGTAAAAATTACTATGCTTCCCTTCCAAGGACGTAATTATAGCAAAGTCATTTTATATACATTATAGCCAGTGTGCAAAAAATCCCCTCAGGCTGATAACCCATAGCCTGGAAAAGAACAAACCTAACCTTTAAGGCAGTTGTTTTTGAACGCAAGGCTGCACATTAGAAGGAACAGGGGAGCTTCACAAAGCAGAGGTGCCTGGTCTCACCTTAAATGATTCTGAATCAATCGGTCTAGGGTACTTCCAGGGCACTGAGAGTAGAGGCAATTCTCCATGCAGCCCCAATTTTGGGACTGCTTAGAGCTACTGCTCTAAGATCTCATTTATTTAAATTCAGAGGCAAAAATCCAACCAGTTCAACCCGAACATCAGCCTTCATGTCAGTAGGAGCCCCTGCTATCTGACAGGCCTAGTGCTGGGCTCTGTGGGGATGGCAGAGCTGAGTGAGACAAACCCCAGCCCAGAGGGGTTTACAGGATGGAGGGCAAGTGAGGACGTCAGCAAGCTAGTAGGAGAGAAGGGAGAGCGTTAGGAGAATATCTGGACCGGAGAGATGGCCAGGCCAGCCGGTGGGATGTCAGACATGTGTGTTGCCTCTGGAAGGGGACTTCCAGGACACTGTGCCGATGGTACAGGAAGAGCAAAAGAGACTACACAGCAGTGAGCATGCAGGACAGGGACAATGTCTTGTTTGACTTTGTGTCTAAGTGACCAGCACAATGCTGGCACACAGTAGGGGGTAATCAACAAATCTTTGAAGAACAAATGAATGGCCTGATTCATGCATAAGATGCTTAAAGGACCAAAACCGAAAAGATTGGAAAGCCATGTCTGAACCATGTAGGCCTGCAGAGTTCCTGGGCTGAGCAGTTCCACCATCTGAGCTGTTCACCAGGAAATGCATTTGCAATAGAGGCATGTGAGTCTGTGTTTGGAGAATAAGCCTGGAGGTGATGTGGGAAGCAAGAGCCCAAGAGGGGGCTAATATGGACCTGAACTAGGCCAAGGGGAGTGGGGATGAAGTGGAGAGTCATGTTAAGAGATTGTTCACTGATGTGCTTAGGAAGGAAGCTTGGGCTGTCAATACAAAGTACCATAGACAAGATGGCTTAGACAACAGAAAGTTATTTCTCACAGTTCTGGAAGCTGGGAAATCCAATATCAAGGCACCTATGGATTTAGTTTCTGGTGGGAGCTCTCTTCTTGGCTTCCTGCTGTGTCCTCACATGGCAGAGAGAGAGAGTGAGCAAGCTCTCTGGGGCCTCTTCTTATATGGGCACTTATCCCATTATAAGGGCCCTACCTTCATGACTTCATCTAACCCTAACAACCTCCTGAAGGCCCCATCACCAAATATCATCCCATTGAGGGTCAGGGCCTCAGCATATAAATTTTGGGAGGACAGAAAGATTCGGTTGATAATTATGTCTCCCATTTTATAAATAAGAACACAGTAGCTTGGGAAATTGAGGTGATTTGCCAAAGTCACCAAACGTGTAAGGTAAGAGTCAGAAGCTGGCCAACCTATCTCCCACAACCACCATTCTTTCTACTATAATTATTTTTAGCTAGTTATTCTGACATAGCAAGGGCCTCATCTTTAGAATGGACAGTAAAGATATGAAAAGTTGCCCAAGCTTACTAGTTATCTAAAAGTACTAATTAAAATGACAGCAAGATTTCATTTTTCACTCATCAGATTGGCAAAAATTAAAGACTAATAATATCTAGTGTGAGTGCGGGAGGGGGAAAGGCATGCTCTTAAATACTGCTTGCAGGAACACACATCAGTGGACGGTTTCGACGGCAGTTTGGCAGTATCTATAAAAACCTGAAATGTGTCTTCTCTTTGATCAAGCAATTTAGGTTCCTGATACCTACCCCCGGGAAATACTCTCACATGGGTACAAAGAGGCATACACTGCTTTTTCTGGGAGCAATGAAACATTGGGAGCACCGTATTTCCCCTTAGTAGGGGACAGTTGGAAGAACCTTGTGCATCCAAATCATGACATCTAGGAAACCTTCCCAAAGAATGTGGCCGATCTGTACATTCTGACACAGAATATTCTAGTCAGTCAAACAAGAAAACTATGGAGTATCTATAGCATAATTCTATTTATGAGACCCCCAAAAGGCACCCTAATGTCTATGCATATATAATATCATTACAAACAAATAAGGATACATGCGCAAAAGGGAAAACAGAGCTTTTGTTCGGACAATGTGTTGTTGGAGATTTCACACATAGAATGTACTCGTGTTATTGTTTGTATAATCATAACAAATAAATACATAGATTAAAAAGTACAGAAAAGAAGGTGTTTTCCAACACAATATTTCCTTTTCTTTGCTTCTAAGAATAACCTCATGGGGTAGACAGGGTCGAATTATTGCCTCAACATCCTAAGTGAGAAGCCAGAGTCCGAGAGAAGGAACTTGTCTCGGTAACAGGAGGATTAGTGGCGAAGTGAGGACTAGAATCTAGGTCTCTTGACTCCCCTGCCAGTGCTCTGTGGACTGTAGCCCCTGCTCCACTCAGCTCCCCATGCTTCCCGCCATCTTGCCCATGGTCAGAGAAAGCCATCAACTCGCTCTTTCAAGAGACCTTCCCCGCCTTGGAAGTTGTAAGGTTCCACACATTTGCTTCTCCCTCTCCTGTGGGGGCCAGCACCCTCCGAATCTCCACGGGAAACCTGCAGGTTCAGGGTGGCGAAGCCCTTGTCTGATGTTCTGTCCGATTTCCATCCAAATAAATCTCATTCTGCTGATGTCTGTAAAGTCTGACTTTATAGCAGAGAGCTCTCCTGGAACTCTGTCTTTAATAAAAGGGGAAAGAAGTGAAACTACTAATTTAGTTTCTTTAAAAGGCATGTATTTTCATGCACATTAAGTCCATCTGTTGGTGAAATGGATGCCTTTGCACAGCGTATAATTTGATAAAACCCAAAAGAACTCAGAGCTCCCAGCTTGAAGCAGAAATAGAGAAAGTGGCTGGGAACCTGACTAAAGTGGAGAAATCCACCAAACACTATTTTTAGAACTAAAAACTGATTTTTTTAAAAAATAGCCATTATGGAGAAGGATCCATGTCCCTAGCATCAGAGCCTCTCAGCCCATTTGAACCACTTCAGGACCGAGAGTGCAGGGCCCCCTGTCCCTGCGGCTCATTCATTAGGGGCATCTTCTCCGCAGCCTGTGCAGTACCTGAGCCCCTCGCTCTGTCCTCACACCGTCCAGGGCTCCCCACCGGCTGCAGAGAGCTCCCCAACTGCCCATCATGCTCTGTTTGTCGGCTCAAAGTGTTTAAAGTTTGAAATGTTGACAACATTGAAACTTTGGCATTTCACACTGAAAATCAGAAATTTCACAGAAAAAAACACACATCAGAAGTCAGTATTCTTTTGTCTCTCAAAAAATCAGAAGCTCTGGTCATGTTGGGTCCAAATTCCTACACAGTATTAGAGAGCCAATGCTGAGTCATGACGGCTTTCGCTTCTGGGTTTGCCACAGCCCCCACCTGTGCCTGCCCGGCCCCTGTACACACTTGAGGTTGCAACACCTGGTCTTGAGGATTAAAGTCTGAACTGTTCAGAAGGTCATTCAGGGTCCTTCACTATTGGCTTCTGGACAGCCTCTCCGTCTTCATCCCTCCCCAGTTCTTTATCCATTTACTTAGTCAATAAACCTTCACTGACTGCTACTATGCGCCAGGCTCTGTGTGAGGTGGGTACGAAGATGAATAAAATGCATGTGTCAGTCAGGGTCCCAGCAGGTGGCACACACAAACTCGGGACAATTCAAGCAGGATTGGTTGAATAGGAGGAGACCACAAGCATAGTACAGTACCCTGAGCCTAGAAACTTCTTGACTGCTGCTACCTGGAGGCCTGAGGGGAGAGGGTTATGGAGAGAAGCTATGACCTTCTGCTGGGAATGCAGCCACCTGCAGAGCAAGAGGGAGGGGAAAGGTCCCCTGCTCTCACTATCCTCTCTACTCCAGTCTTCTGAGGGGACTCCCTCAGTGGCCAGAGCCAGAAGCAAAGGGCAAGGAGGCCTCCTGATGCAGTCCAGAGAGGTCAGCCTCCTGGGCAGAGAACAGGGCAGAGAGAGGGCAGAGTGCACCTCAGGTGCCAACAGAAGACCCTGAGCCAACCCTGCTCTGTCCTTCGAGGTACTCACAGGTCAGTGAGGAGAAAGGCAAGGTCCACAGACAATGCCGGTGCAGTGGGGGCGGTGCTGGGTCAGTGAGAATCCCGGCAGGCAATCAGACCTCAGAGGAGACAACCACCCAGGCAGGCAGTTGGGAAGCCTCCCAGGAAACTCTGAGCTCAAAGTTGAACACAAATGATTGTAGAACCAGGAGTGAGCCAGAGGGAGAGGCGGAATGTTCTAGGAGAGGGAGCACCCCATCGCTCAGCTTCATGGACACCATGTGCTCAACCCCTGGGCCACTCAAGTTCACAAACCTCTCTTGTTTTTTTGCAACTACATGCATAGACCCTTCCTCTTGGGAAGAGCCCTACCCACCACCCTTTTGGGGAAATTATCTCATCCCCATCTTCTCCAAGCAATTCCACTCCTGTATGGACCAACGGAAAGGTGAACATGCAGTCACCAAAAGACGCCCTTTAAAATGCTCACAACAACAAACGCCCACACAGCATTATGCATAGTAACCAAATGTGTACCAACAGAGAATGGGTCAGTGAATTATGATGTGGCCACAGGGTAGAATGCCACACAGCAATGAGAATGTATGACCTACAAATACATACAAAAGTATGAAAGAATATCACAAACATAATATTGAGTGAAAGAAACCAGGCATGAAAGAGTAGCTCCCATAAGATTCTATTGATAAGAAGTTCAAGAAGAGGCAAAATCAATCTAGGGTGTTAGAATTCAGGGAAGGAGTTACCGCTTAGGGGAGTGGTAGTTACTGCAAGGCAGCGCGAGTCAGAGAGGTTCTGTGTTGCTAGCGATGCCCAGTTTCACGAGCTGAGAGCTGGTTGTAAGGTTCATGAAAATGGATTGAACTGTACATTTATGATATGTTTACTATTCTTTATGTTATACGTTAAGTCCCCTTCTCTGGCCAGCCTCCCAGGTCATTGAATCACAAGGGCCTCATGTCCAAAGAGCTCAGAAAACCTTTCCGTACCACTCACCCAAACATCTGAAAACCACTGAGGAAAGAGCAATGACTCGGGAGCCCCAGACGTGCGGCGATTTCCCTGGCGATCCTGGACAAGCCCTGTCCACTCTCTCAGCTCCATCTGCTGCTTTAACATGATGCAGGGGAGCAGGTGTCTTCTAGTTCCTTCCAACGAGCGGATGTTTTACAGGCATCAGAGGCCCACGGTTCCTCCAGCATTCTCTGAACCTCCTTGCTAATCCTGGACAGCCTCTGCTCACAGAACAACTCTGAACTGGCTGCAAGTCTCAGCTGAGCGGCTCCCAACTCTCTCGTCAAGGAGGGACCCTGTCACTAGCTTTCCCCCATGAGCTCCACATAAGAAAGAGGATGCAAGTTTTTAAAAAGATATTTATTGTGTAATGGTCCATTTGTTTTAATCAAGATATTTACATATAGCTGCCAACCTGACCTTGCAACTAGCATGAGATAACCAGTATCTCTCCAACGGGTTATGTAATTTCTGCTCAAGGCAGAGTGATATGATCACTTAGTTCTCCTGGGAAGATTCACAGCAGGTGCTCCATGTAGGATTTCTATGATTCATTTTATGAAACAGAAATTCACTCCGGAGCCCTTATTTCTTTTTCTCAAACTGCTCAGAATGGCACCCCTAGGCCCAGGCCAGTGTATTAGTATTAGTTCCTCATCCACATACTGAAGAGACTTCAGGTTTTGTCTTCAGATATTTCTCGGTACTATTTTCTTGACTTCTTTTCAATAATGATCTCAGAACCAGGTGGCCTTTGCGATGCTACACAAGCCAAGTGAAATGAAACCCAATACAGGCTGCCATTTATGCTGTACCTCTTGTATGTGCTGCCACCTTCCTAGGCACCTCCTATGGCAGGGGTAGGGACCCCTTTTTCTGCCAAGGGCCATTTGGATATTTATAACATCATTCGAGGGCCATACAGAATTATCAATGTACAAATTAGCCTGCTATATTTGGTCAAACATTTAATGAACTCAGCCCTAATGCCTTGGCAGGGCCAGACCAAATGATTGTCAGGCTCACATGGCCCATGGACTGGACGTTCCCCAACCCTGTCCTATGGGTTTGTATGGGCTATGGAATCAGACAGCATGGGTTCAGGTCTCACCTCTGATCCTTATTGGTTCAGTGACATTGGGTGATCAGGTACCTCACCTCTGAGTCCCCATTTCCTTATCTGTATAATGGGACTCTGACATAGTTAGGTCAATGAGTTATTGGGAGGATAAAATGCATTTATCCGTGCAAGCTCATGGCCTAGTGCTTGGCACAGAGGAATAGCTCAAAGCCATTAATAGTAATTCCACTTTCCTCAAAACTCTTTCAAAAAAGCACCATTATCCCCATTTTGTAGAAGAAAATCTGAGGCTCAGAGACTTACCCAAGATCACACAAATGATTAAATGACAGACACAGGATTTTTAAACTGGGTTGTTCTGGACACCAAATCCTGACCTCTTTCCACGAGTCAGTCCTTCCGATGTTGTGGCAGAAAGCCTCACTACTTGCTTCAATTTCCTTAGAACCATAGATTGCTTTGGAGAGAAAGGATATTTTAATTATTTAATTTAATCATGTGAAAGAAAGAAAGAAAATTACTAGGTTAGATTTTTGTCCTTGTCATAAAAACTCAATCTTTCTCAAGTTCATATTTTCATGGACCCATCCATTCAAGATTGTCAGCCTTAGATTTGTGACTGCTGCCAATCTTGTTTCAGGCATGAGCAGAGAGCCTGGCCAAGCTGTGTGACCTTGGACACCTCGGCTCCCTCTCAAGTGGGCCTCAGTTTCCCCTTACGTAGAACAGGGGCATGGGTGGAGCTCCCCAGTCCCTGCAGCCTTGACTTGGGAGCCTCTCTCCTGATGTCATCCCAGGGCTTGTCACACACGTGAGCAGCTGGGCTTCAAACGTTTGGTTCCTGCCCTGTCTTCCTGGGCTTTGTCAGAGAGGAACGAAAAAAAAAAAAAAGAACCCAACATCTGTTTTCACACCAGGGCTGGGAACTCATTCCTGAAACATTTTTCAGTTCGTCACGAGTAATAGTTCCGCCCTTTGCTCCCTGGCCTCCTTGGCGCCCCGTGATAAGACAGGAACGAACGTGCTGATGGGCACTTCCAGGAACAGGAGTCCTCCCTGGCAGGTGCCAGAGCCAGTGCCCACGAGGACTTCCCAGGCCAGCCCGCCAAGCCACTGTCCTCGGGGCTCTCTTCCCACCAGCACCTCCCTCGGGCCCCTGCAGGCAGATTGGTCACTGGCACGGCCACCAATCAAACATCCTTCTCCCTGACTTCCAGGTTCCTGGGCCACTTGAAGGAGAAGAACCTCCCCACCCCACCCTTCTAGCTATTGAATCTCCAGGCCTGGGAAGAGCTAAGCATACCCTCAATCCCTCCAATGGCTCTGGGAGGCTCTGCCCCTCCCTCCCAGCATGACCTTGAGCCAATATTTAAAGAACCCTCACTACTCTGTACTGGGCATTATCCTAGTTACTTTTTATAGGAATCAACTCATATTTAAACCACTCAACAACCTTACATCTTGTGTGATTAGTTTCATTATTCCCTATTTCACAGATGAGGAAACTAAGCCACCCAGAGTTTATATAGTTCACCAAAGACCAGACATATCCTGGATTCGAACCCAGACCCTCAGGCTCCCAGGGGGCTCCCGGTTACCACCAGGCCAGCAGTCCTCAAACTCTGTGGTCTCAGGACTCCTTCACAGTCTTCAAAATTATTGAGGATCCCAACAGCTTCTGTTTCTGTGGTTCCTGTCAATCACCATAATTAGACATGAAAATGGAGACATTTCTGAAGCTCGAGTACATGGCGCACATGTCCCATTAGTCACCAGAGCAATAGCATCATCACCCATCGAGCAGCCTCCAGAAGACACTCCCCATCGCCCATGAGACCAAAGCAAGTGACAAAAGCAAGTGACAGCTTAGTGTTATTACAAAAATAGTTTTAACCACATGGACATCTGAAAGGCTGTCCAGGACTCTGAGGGATGCCCAGACCAAACTCAGGCACTGCCCTGCCTCCATTACCTTGCCAGACATGTGCCTAAGATTTCCCCTCCCTTCTCCCAGGTACTGATGCAGTGAGTAAATGTGTACTGAGCACCAACACTGTAGGAGGCACCATGCTAGGCACTGGGACACAGCAGGGATGAACAAACACACCCTACCTTGTGAAGCTTCCAGTTCATTCAGAAAAAAAATAAAATCCTTCCAGCCCTGGCCAGGTGGCTCAGTTGGGTGGAGCGCCATCCCATACACCAAAAGGTCGAAGGTTCGATTCCCAGTCAGGGCACATACCTAGGTTGTAGTTTGATCCCCAGGAGGCAACAAATCGATGTTTCTTTCTCACATCAATGTTTCTCTCTTTCTCCCTTCCTCTCACTCTAAAATCAATAAACATATCCTTGGGCGAGGATAAAAAATTCTTCCAATAAGTAATTTGAAATTATGAAAATTATTAGGAAAGAAAAAATGGGCCACAACGGGAGCTTAAATCAGAGGCGAGGTGTAGTTAGCGGGGCCAGGGGAGGTTTCCTGAGGACTTTGAAAACGGTGACTCTGCTTTGCAAGAAGGAGCTGTTGGCAGGCGCCTGGTGAGGGTTTGGGCTCTGGCGTAGCCTCCGCTCTTCCGGCTCCTTCTGTTCCCAAAAGCACCCAGTTAAACCTTTTCAGGCCAAAGACGTTCACCCCTGGGATCCTGGCTACTGAGTTCAGAAACCCTTCCCTCCCAGCGTTCGGTACCAACACAGCTGGTCCAAGGCCGCACGCAGCAGCAGACGCTGGTGGCTAGGAGAGAGGAGGCAGCTCAGGAGGAAAAAGAACATTGCATGTTGAACTCCATACTTAAATATAGGCCATTTCAATGAAAGTCTATAATTCAAAATAGTCTTTGAAAGATGCATGGTGTATTTTTTTTTTGGGTCCTTTTCTAAACGCAGAGCCACAAATGCCAAAAAGCAGCTGTAATTTCTTCAGGACAAAAGTCTCGGTGATTCAGAACTTGTCTTTGCTCATCTCATTCCTCTTTTAAAGATGCCTGCAATTTGGAAACGTAAGAAGTTTCCAAACCTCCTTACGAGGTTCCTTGGAGTGTTTGGTAGAAGGCACATCAGGCCGGGAGTAGGGCCTGGGTCTCATCACAGGTAAATTCGCTGTGGGCTTTCAAACAAGTTTATTCTCTGGTTTGGGACACAGTTTTGACATCTCTGGGATGGGTGGGTAGGTGTGGAGAAACTTTGACTATATCAATATTTTACAAACAGTGCAGGGCGCCTATGGAGGATGATTTCAGGAGTCAGAAAGCCTAAGAGAAAATACTTCACAAAAAGGGCAATCACTTTTCAATTCTCCTTTATCCTTGGGATTACATGTCAAAGAGAGACTCCCGTGCCGGTGCCTGGTGTCCTCCCAGCCCTCTAGGCTCGCTGCTTTCTCCGTCACTGAGAACTGGCCTTCAGCAAGCAAGAGGAGCTAGAATTTAATTTCATTCTTTTGTTAGCCCTGTGCATGTGCCTTGGTTAATTTCTACTTTAGTAAGTAACTATTTTTGTTTCCCTTTATCATAATGATATAAAATTTGCTTTGTACATAAATGCATTTCAGTTTTTAAGAGTTATTAAACACACACACACACACACACACACACACACACACACACACATACACACACACAACATAGCAGATATTACAGGAAGCACAAAGCTATGGCAGCAATGATGGCCATGTCACCCACATTACAGAACTCTGAGTGCTTTCCTCTCTGGTCTAGGCACAG
Source organism: Myotis brandtii (assembly GCF_000412655.1). Classification (NCBI taxonomy): domain Eukaryota; kingdom Metazoa; phylum Chordata; class Mammalia; order Chiroptera; family Vespertilionidae; genus Myotis; species Myotis brandtii. The sequence goes on from NW_005354595.1 coordinate 3,436,520, forward strand.
CCCCCACTGGTTGTCTGTGGTCACGGGATGCTCTCACTGTCCTGCGTTCCCCTATTGCCCACGCTCCCTGGAAGCTGAAGTTGTGCTCAGCAGACTCTGGACCAGGGGTAGAGAGGTCCAGGTTGCTTGGGAATGTTGTCCTGCCACAGAGAGAAGAACAACAGGTTCCCCTCCAGGAATAACCCTCTGTCTTGCAAGGGGAGGGCCCTGGCAGGGGTGTGCAGAAGAAATCACCATAACCATGTGTTCTGGGTGGTGTAGGACTTTACAAGGGGCTTCCTTGCATCTGAGCCCAGGAATCCCCCACACACACCTCCAGTGTAGGTGTTATTTTACAAGTGAGGAAACAGAAACGCGGAAATGACGTAAGAAGTCACACACCTGGAAAGAGATGGAATGAGGATTTTAAATCTGCATCTTTTGTCACCAAAGTTCATGCTCATTCAACTACAAATGACGCAGAAGGAGGTGTGGAAATAAATCAGGAAGATGAACTGGGTATTTTTATGGTAATAACTATCCTGTTCTATGAATACACTATCTAAATAGTCCCTCAATTTGGAACACGTATCTTGTACCCAGTAAATGAAAAAAAAAACCTTGGTGCTAAATTTCTGTATACATCTATAACATGTTTATAAGTAACTTTCTAAAAGTTTAACTGCGTCGTCAAAACTCTAAACACATCTTCGAGGCTCTTGACACATACTGACCCATGTTGCCAAAATGCCCTTCAGAGAGGTTGCACCAACCAACCCATCCGACCCTGGTGTGAAGGAGGGTGCCCATTCTCTCACACTTACCCTGATCCTGAGTATTTTCTTTAAATTTCTTACAATAAGAGAGAAATGACAATCCGGTGCTTGGATTAGCATTTCTTTGATTATTGGTGAAGTTAAGCGCCTTCCCATCTGCTCATTGACCATTCAGATTTATATCTGGAAACTTTAAGCTCAAGTTCATTGTTGGCTTTTTCAATATTGTATACATTCATGATTCGGGATAAGGGGGAGGATCCCAGAAGCTCTCTGGGCCCCAGTTTTCCTAACTGTGCAACGAGTTTGGGAGAAAATGCTCTCAAGATCCCCTCAACTCTAGTCTGAACTGGGACAGAGGCAGTGCCGATGCTGCTGAGGGCCTGGGGACGCTTCCCACTTAGCCCAGTAAAGGTGGTCCCGGGTGCCAAGATGGGCCACCTCTGCCGGATCAGCACTGACCTCTGCTTCCCCACAGGGACAGCCCACCCAGGATCATTCACGGAGGCAGTGACTGTCTTTTGCATCCATGTTAAACAAAATTAGTTATAATTTAAGAAGCGATTTTTGTTCTTGTTACCTTCCTGTTTAATTACTCCTCCGTCTCCTTGCATCCCTGCCAATGCCACCAGCGCCCCTATGCTTGGAAAACAGACTTGCAGAAGGTGGACTTGCCATGGTACCTTCACCGTCTCCATGACAACCAGAGGTGATGCTCCTGACATGTTTACAAAGGAACATATTATCCCCAGCTAAGAAGAAGAGAACCACAAAGCTATAACAGAAACTTTATATCTGTCTTTACAAAAAAAATAAATAAATAAATAACTGGAAAGATTAATTTCTGACTATAGGCTTCCTTTAATGATGATTATTAAGTTAGAACAAATGCATACTTTTATCTTGGGTGGGTGTCCAGTTAAGATGAATTTTGTTTAGTTGAAATGCAGGAAGTTGAAATTCCTCCAAACTGATCATTGCTTGAAAATGAACATGTGAGCCTGGATAATGAGGAAAGGAGTGGATGTGCATATCTTAACGCCCTGGGGAGGCTCAGATAACATGTTTTATTTCACATCTTCCAGGAAAAAAAAAAAGGAGTTGTACGTTTTAGCCTTAGCCTCCCTCTATGTCCCCATCCCATCCTTTCAGCCCACACGTCACTCTCACGATGGGCAAAGAATGTGACCTACACATGGGGCTGATTTTGGAGTCACGGAAAACGGTGGGCCTGGAGCTCAGCACCTCCTGTCCCTTTGCCTCCCACGGTTCAACTGTTACCTTCACAGACACGGGATCGGGGCAGGAGAGGAGACGGTGGCATTCCGGGCACGTCTGTGTAGGCCTTTCAGACAGAGATGATGGAGATACACGTGTGAGCCCCAAGTTCATGCCAGCTGGGCACCTCCGGAGTGTGAAGAGCTCATCACTACCATTGAAAACATTGGGGCCATCAGATGAAAGCTGCAAATTTAGAGTCCCTCCCAGAAAACCGTCTCAATAACTGACTGGTGAACGAGATAGTAGACAAAGAAGGAGAGGGAAAGGGAACCAGATGATCTTCTTTAAGAACTACAGATCCCTCCATAACTTTTCCCCCGCGTCTCTGATTCCAGCTCCACGGGAGTCACCCGCTGTTACCTTGGGGAAGTGACTTGGCCTTTCCTGGGTGACTTCTGCTGTAAAGGGTGTTAATAACACTCATCATGGGGCAGGTAGACTTAACACAGCACCCGCATACAGTAGGAGCTCAGTAAATGGTAGCTCCCAGCCCTGGCCAGGTGGCTCAGTTGGTTAGGCGGCGTACCCACACACAGTTGCCAGTTTGATTCCTGATCAGGACACGTGCCTGGATTTCAGGCTCAATCCCTGGTAGCGGGTGTGCAGCAGGCAGCTGATCCATGTTTCCCTCTTACCTCTCTCTCCATCTCTCTCTTTTCCTCTAAATCAATAAAAACCTAAAAATATTTTAAAATAAATAAGTAAAAATTAATGGTAGCTCCCTTCTCTGTGGAAAAGGGCCTCATAGGAGAGAAGTCATGAGCCTAAAGGAAGCGCTAGGATGGAAAAGGTAGACCAGAAGGTCAGGGTGGGCAGGAGTCCCCTGAGCCCTGTAGCCAAGATGACAATGAGAATGGGGAAGACAGAGAGGCAATGAGGATGACGAGGAGGCAGTGACAGGGAACACAGCGTCTCTCACTCCCAGCATCCAAGCTTGGAAGGCTTTGCACTCTGCCCCCAGAGGTGCCCTGGCTCCAGGTGACCTCTGCTGCCCGTTGCACTCAGTGAGATGGAGGAGTGGCCCAGTTGGCAGGAGGGGAGTTGAGAATGAGAGAGCAGCAGGCAGCACATTAGCCCCGGGGCCACGGCAGGTAAGAGGGAGGGCTCTGAAGTCAGACAGCCTGGATTCCAGTCTCTGCTCCCTGTTTTCTAAGTTCTGGCCTCTGCAACCTCAGGCAAGTCAGTGCACATCTCTGAACCTCAGTCGCCCCATCTCTAAAATGGGTATAATGATCATCCATATCTCAAAATATCATTGAGATAATAAAGTGGAATGAGATTATGTAAAGCACTGAGGAGCGTGCCCTTTACTTAACACGCAGTTAGAGGTTGCATTGTGGCCACCATTATCGCTGTTGTTATTGTTATTCTTATTATTTTATCTTAAGGATTGTTAGAGAGCCCCTATATGCAACTCTCTTCATGATGTTTGAAAAGTCTCTGACAGAGTCCTGCATGGTATCCAAGTTAATGCAGCCAAACATCCAGGTTGGACCACTCAGGGGACCACTCTGAGCCTCAGTTTCCTCATCTGTAACCCAGTGTCATTGGACACGGCAGAGGGCGTTTTCCATGAGGCAGTGGTGGAAAGTGGCCAGCACTGGGCTCGGCACAGAGGAAGGCTGGAGAAATGGGAGTTCCCTTTCTTTTCCTGCTCCCCCTGGGAAAGAGCAGAAACCAAGGTTAAGGACCTGCTGGGCTTCTCTGGCCGCCTGGCGGGAGGGAGAGCCAGTGGAGAGCAGGAAGGGGGTGGTGTGGTGGAAAGCAGGTCAGCTTAGTCCCCTCTGGGATCCAGCAATTTGGAAGCAGACTCCCTGTCTGCCGCTCATCCAGCCCACCGCGGCCGTTCCCAGAACAATGGCAGGATACAGGCCTGCGCTCACCAGCAATGGTGTACAAGTCTCCGGGCCAAGCTGGGTTGGCCTCGGCCAAGCAGGGCTTGTCCCTGGCACACAGAGAGCCAGCAGCCTCCACATCAAATGAGGGGACCCAGGTATAGCCTGGTAATGTTCATCTGCTGGCTCCCAGGGAGGCCCCAGTGTTAGCGTGAGAACTCTGGGAGTCCTGGAGACCTGGCAGAGAGATGGGAAAGGGGGCTCAGGGCTCCCTGGAACATTGGTCTGTGGGGCTTCACTCACAGATCTCCCTCTCACACTCCGGGCTAGTGTTCGGATTCCTACACTCGACGCCATTCCTGATGACACTATAATAAGCTGCCATTTTTTAACTGAGCACCTACTGTGTGCCAAGCCTAATGTGAAGTACACTCAATCCTCATTATCCCTGGATTCTGTATCTGCAAATTCACCTACTTGCTAAAATTTATGTGTAACCCCGAAATCAACACTGTGGCTTTTTTTCTCTCCCTCTCTTTCACTGTCATTCACAGACTTGCACAGAGAAGCAAGGAAATGTGAGTCCCTAGACACACACGTTCTCCACTGGGGTGGGACAAGGCTGCGCTCTGCCTCCTGGTTCCAGCTCTCAAGCTACAAACAAGGGTCCATCTTACGGCCTGTCTATGCCATGTTTTTCACATTTGGGGGCTTTCTGTTGATAATTTTGCTGTTAGGAGGGCCCCCGGACTAGTGCTAAAGTGCTGTCCAGTGTTCCTATGCGTAAGAAGGCTGTGATGTCCTTACAGAGAAAATGCGTGTGTTAGATAAGCTTTGTTCAGGTACGAGGTATAGTGCCGTTGGCCTGAGTTCATGAATATTAACGAATGAGCAACACATATTAAATAAGGGGTCTCTAAGTAGAAACACACAGACAACAAAGTCATGCATGGAGCAGTTCATGAACACACGGCGATGAGAGGCTCACAGTATCTAACCCCCTATTTCCCCTGGGAGCAGTGGCTTAGTGTTCACTGATTGTTTTTGGTGGCTTTATAGAAGACAACGACTGCAAAGAGTGACAATTGACTGTATTTGTTATCTTAGGTGATCTTACAAAGAACCACGGAGGAGATAAATATGATCACTTCCCTTTTACAGGTGTGGAGATCGAGACAGAGGAAAGTGTACTTTCCTAAGGTCACCTGCTCAGATGTGGCAGAGCTGGGCTCACACCTGTCTTCCCCCAACGCCTGCATCCCTCCCTCCACACTGGGCCTCGGGGAGGGTGTCTACCTCCCAAAGGGCCAGTGCAACGCCCACACCCACAGGGACAGAATGTGTGAGCAGGACCAGCCTGCGGAGCTCCAGGCTGGTCCTCAATTTATGGGGAAACTGAGGCCTGGAGCAAGCAAGTATTGGGCTGAGGACATAGGAACTCACAGAGGCCCAGGGCAACATCTGCATTCTTGGTTCTTACCAGTTCCTTAGCAACATTGCCTGTGCTCCCAAGACCTCATTTTCTAAGTTTCCCATAAACCTTTCTTTGGGAAAATGTAGATTTTTTTTAACAAAGAAAACTAATACTTGTCAAGCGCTGACCACCTGCCAGGCATTTATTCTCACCCCCTGAGAGTAAAGTGTGACCCCTGGAGTTGTCCCAATGGGAGCTTTGCCCCTGCGCCAGCAGCATTCACCTCTGCACACCAAGGCATTAAGGTTCACTTGGCCCACGTGCAAGGGAAGACAGAGGGGCGATGAGTTAATGCCCCTGGAGCCCACCAACAGTGACAGTGGGGTGCTGTGGATCAGTCGCCCGGCTTCCTTGCTGCTTGGTGGGGATCACCCCAGTCATGGTCCATACTGTCCCCCAGGTTCCCAGCGGACGGAACTCCAGGCTCCCAGGATGGCATCTGGCTTGATACTGATTCCTTCCCCTCCTGCCTCAGGTCTCCTCCCCACCAGTGTCTCCTGGGGTCTCCTCCCACTCAAATAGCGGCTTTCCCCTCGAGTGAACAGTGTGCATGGGACACAGAAGGAAGGCGGTACAGACGGTGACTCGGTTTCACACAGATCAACACGGAACACTGTGTCTTTCTTAACACAATGCCACCTCTGGCGGAGCAAGTACTAATAGGAGGTGCATGGGTGACTTAGAACAAGGGGGACCAACATGAAGAATGGACCACCAGAGAGGGGCAAACAGTAGGTGACAGCCGTGTGCCCAGCCACACAGTAGGTGCTCCAAAAGCAGGTTCTGAGCAAAAGGTGACAAAGCAGGCAGCATTTTATGCAGGTCTGCTGTTACAGTCATCTGCTAAACGACTGTAAAGAGACTCACGGATGTTATTTCTTTTGCTCCTCTCAGTATATCTATGTGTTATCACAGAGGAGTCTCAGAAAGGTACACATCGGTGACATTGCATAGTGGCACCATGATTTGATATCAGGCTCATCTGACTGAGCTTTGCTCTTTGCTTACCTGCCCCGCCTCTGAGACTCTGAAAGATTTCGATGGGCAACACGCAATGGAAAGCGCTTAGGGCTAGGGCATGTGGTGGGACAACACTGTTTCTCAAGTTCCACTCTGTGGGCAGCTGCAGGTGCTCTCCGCTGTAAAACAGACATACCTGTGGCTCCACAGTCCTTGACATTAACTACATTCTCCCAGCAGGTTCCTGTGCTGCTTACTTGCGAGAGGAACCTGTATCAGTTATCTATTCCTCTAACACAGGGGTGGGGAACGTCCAGCCCGCGGGCCGTATAGGCCCTCAAAATCATTTGGTCTGGCTCTGCCAAGGCATTAGGGGCGAGTTAATGAAATGTTTGACCAAATAGAGCAGGCTAATTTTTAAGCTGAGAATTTTGTATGGCTCACGAATGATGTTATAAATATCCAAATGGCCCTTGGCAAAAGAAAGGTTCCCCACCCCTGCCACAAAACCGGCAGCTTTAAACAAACACACGCCTTTATCTCACAGTTTCCAGGGGTCAGGCGTCCCGGCATGACTTAGCTCCGCTCAGGGTCTCACAGGCTGCAGTCAGGTGCCTGCTGGGCTGTGCTCATCTGGAAGATTGAATGGAGAAGCTGTGTTTCCAAGCTCATTCAGGTGGTGGCCGAATTCATTGCTGCAGGTGAATGGCAGAGGGCCCAGCTTTCAATGGCTGACCAGCTGGGGGCCAGCACAGGCCCTGGGAGCCCCCACAGGCCCTGCCATGTGGCCTCTCCGGATGGCAGTTCGCTTCCCCAAGGCCAGCAGAGAATCTCTCCTCAGGCCACTGAGATGGAGTCACATGCAATGCAACTGTGGGGGTGACACCCCATCGCCTTTGGCATACGATGGGTAAATTTGTTACTAGGGTCACCATCATCATTTGTAATATAATTAGTTATTACGATTATTATAAATTCATGTCGTACATACTAAGACCCCATTTACTTTTTGCATAAAAGCTGTCCGCAGTTCCCAATGCCTATGGAATAAAATCCAGTTCCCAAGCCTGGCTCCCATGCCTCTGGGTTACCTTCCTGGTTTCTCCTTTGCCCGTTCCCTGCTGTTCCCTGATCGTGCCCACATCTCCATCTCCTTTCACGGCCCTTTTGCCCAGCCTGCCCCTTGCTTTCCCCTCAGTCGAGTTCACATGCCCATCTTTGCAAACCCATCAAGATGACCTTGACTCTCCCAGGCCCGCTCAGCCTTTTCCTTCTCTGGGCTCCAAAGTGCTGTGCATGTGCCTCTGTATACTGCCGGTCACGCTACATCCTGTGATTTCATCAGACAGTGAGTTTTAGTTCATCTCTGAGTTCCAGGACTGGGTGCAGATGGGGTCTCAATAAGTCATGCTGAAGGAATCCATAACCACTATGCATAACAGCAACTTTTCCTACAGGGCCCCTTAACATTTGCAAAGTATAGGCAGCCGATGCAGGCGAGTCTAGAGTGAAGACATTGGGCAAAAGGCAGCGAGAACCAGCGGGTGACCTACAGGTGCCGGCCAGTGCAGAACTGGCAATCCTCTTCCCGTAGACCGTCAGGCTCCGGAGAGCGGCCGCTGGAGCCCTCGGCTCAGCACTTCCCCATTTGCTACTGCCTCTCTCGGTGCTCCTCTTCCCCGAAGCCTGCTTCCATATTTTCAGGTCTTTGAATGTTGCAGCCAAACCACTGCTGTGCTTCTGAAAGCAGAACCACACACCACCGGCCACCGCTCCTCGCTGACTTCCTGCTCCCGGGGCTCCAATCCCGGCCTCCCGCCCCTTCCTCCGCTCTGCACACCCTTGTGGGGGCAGCCACATCCACCCCATGAGCACTGGCCCTGCACGCCGCCCCCGGCTCCTCCTGCTCCTGCACCATCCATCCTCCTCCAGCCTCCTCCATCTCCCTCTACCCGCCCCCGCC
>NW_005354595.1:3445065-3449441 GCF_000412655.1 Myotis brandtii
CCAGGCGCCCTGGGACCTCTGCCCTGCTCTTCAACATGCTCATTCTTGAAGCACTTCCCCATTTGAATTCTTTATGTCCCTCCTCCCTTTATTCTGGGGAAGCCTGGTCCAAAGTGTGACTTTTGTGGGTCAAAGGCCAGGATTAAAAATAGGAAGGAGTTACCATTTCTGTCACCCCACTTCCTTAGCCAGGAAGAGGCCACAAAAGTAGCACGTGCCCTGGCCAAGCGAAGAGGCTGCTAGAATTGCTGCACCCACCAGGCCCCGGGAGAGGTGGTCAGGGAAAACCGAGGCCCCGCAATGGGCTCGGGAATGGGTTCCTGTTCCTCATGAAATGGAAGGTATAGTAACTATGCCCATTTTATAGATGATTGCTCTCAGGTTTGGATCTAATTGAAACTGACAGATGCAAGACTGCATGAGGGACAAGCCACCTACAACCTGTGAGGCCGAGTTTCTCCTAAAACTGAGAAAGACCAGATCCTCCACTTGGGGTGACCAAGAGAATAAAGTGAGATAATATTTAAAGTGACGAGCGCAGCAGGTAACACACAGACATCTCGCCAAAGAAAGCCAATTACCTTCCCCTTTAAAACGGCTGTTGCTTCTTCCCGTGGAGGGCCCGATGGGAGGCTTTTGGGCTCCTTCGAGCTGCCCTCGCTGGAATGCACTTAGTACCTCAGGGCGCTGCCATCAGAGGCCGCACACAGCCTGCCGCCCGGCCAGCTGGGTGGTGGTAGGTGGCACCGAGCCAGCGTCCTCAGCAACCTCGGGAGCTGCTGAGACAGGGTGACTTTGATGTGGAGCCAAAGGAAGACGTGTTGTAATTATCTCAATTATTCGAGGCCCCCACAAAACTCAAAGAACTACAGGTCGCTTGCAAATTTTAAATACCCTGCTGCTGGCCATCACACCAGCTGAGTTCGTGGTTCCTCATCCAGTCCCCGTCTGCAGTCTCACACCCTGGGGCCTTTGCACATGCTGGAGTCCCTGCCTGGAATTGCCTCCCCTCCCCTCCCCTCTGTAGCTGTCAGAAAATTTCCCCTCAGCCCCACGGCCCTTCCGCCAGGAAGCCACCTCTGCCCACCCCTCCGCAGTGCTCTGTGCACGTGACACATCCCTCTCTGCTCTAATCCCCCACGTGTGTGCCTGGGTCCCCACCAACGTGTGGGCTCATCGAAGGCAGTGAGCAAGCTTCGCTCCTCTTCGTGCCTGGGCTCCCTCGATGCCTGACACAGAGAGGACCTCAAGATGTGTTTGTTGAAATGCACTCCTACAACCATGTAGTGGAGGGAACCAACGTTTTAAAATCTAAAAGAGCTCTTTTTGAATTCTAGCTGTTCAACGAAATAGCCCATGCCATTGGTTTGAGTTGGTTAGCCTCTCTTGCACCCCAGTTTCCATTTTGTGAAACAGAACGATGAGATGAGTCTCAGAGACTTGTTTAAAGGGAACACACACACACACACACACACACACACACACACACACTCCAGTGGGGCCAGGTTTCCACAGTTGGAGAGAAATGGAGAGTGAGCCATTTACACCAACATGCCAGCTCAAAGCAAGATGGCCCGTCGCCACCACTCAGGGGTATTGACCTTGATGTCTTGATCTCAGCCTCTTCTATACACAGGCCTTAAGTCCTGGGAACAGTCAGACCAGACTACACGAGGACTCCTGAGCATCCCTCCCATGGACAGAGCATGCCTTGACTCCTGGCCAAGGTCAGAGACTTTCACACAGACCTTGGGCAGGTCTTACATCCCTATGCAGGTAAAAGTGTGCAGGGACACCAGAAGTGTCATACCCAGTGGGCCCTCTCTTGGGCAAAAACGGACAGAATCCCCAACTCCTAGATTCTGGCTGTCATATTAAGAAACAGAAGGTCAGCCCTAGCCGGTTTGGCTCAGTGGATAGAGCATTGGCCTGCAGACTCAAGGGTCCCGGGTTCGATTCCGGTCAAGGGCATGTACCTTGGTTGTGGGCACATACCCAGTAGGGAGTGTGCAGGAGGCAGCTGATCCTTCTGTGAAAATCCATCATCCTTTGTGACTAGGACTACAACTATAGCTGAAAGCGACTCTTTATGATGTAATTTGGAGTCAGACTCGAGCGGTCCTTCATGGCCACCTTCCCCCTCCTAACCCATTCAGTCTGGAAACACCTACATTCTTATCAACTTCAACTGAGCAGTGACCAGCAGGAGACTTAAGATGATGCTCTTCTGTTTTGCTTTTTTATAAAGTCAATAAAATAATTCTTAAATGCAACTTTTATATTAATGATTTTAAAATACTATCACTTCTGTATAATTCACTGCTTATTTTTGCTACACAATAGTCCACGTGGCCTCATACATAGATTTCTGTGGGGCGCTCATGATGGCAAAACAAACAGAACACGGACCCACCAACCTCGGATGCTTCTGCACCGGGTTCCAGTGTCAGGTTTCTGATAACCCTGCAGTGCATGCAGCCGTGGTGGGTCACTTAAAAGAAACAGAAGGTCACCTGGGAATCTCAAAAACAGGGCTTGTTTTCCCAGAAAACAAGCCCATATGGCAGGCAGGAGCCTTTTCCTGTCTTTCAGATTTGCACCAGGGGTTGGGTATTAGTCAGGAAGGACTGGGAGACGCCCCAGTAACAAACAACCTGCCACATCTCGGTGGCTGGCAATCACAAAGCTTCCTTGCTCTCAGCCCCAGGGCTATGAGTTTTGAAGACTCTAGGGCAGCTGCCCTCCCTGTGATGGCTCTGAATGACAACCCTACACCCATACATGCTTCCACGTGAGTGTGGCCGAGGAAGAGCCAGGGGCAGGGGCTCACTCAGCAGCGACACACCCACCAGGACTTGGATGTGCCTGCGAACTTTGTGTCTGCTCACCCGCTTAGATTGTCACCTCCTTCAGAAATGGAGCCATACCTCTTTTTTCACTGCTGTGCCTGTTTTAGAGGAGACATACTACAAGTCTTTGTGGTGTAAACAAACAAGAGAACTGATTCACTTACTCATTTATTCCTTAGGTAGCACCCTGCGTGTGTCATCTGCGCCAGGCTCTGGAATGAGGGATGGGGACACAGCTGGAAGCAAGGCTCGGCCTCTCCCCTCAGTGAGCTCCCCATCTAGGGCAGAAGTCGATGGACAAAGAAAAACTAATTCAGTGCAGACTATAAGGGCCTTCGCTGAAATCCATGAAACCTGCTGTAGAAGCAAGTTAAGGAAAAAATAATCTTCCTGGACAACCAAGAAGGATTTAATGAGGAAGTGATATGTGAGCTGGCTCTTAAAAGATAGGTTTTACTGAGTAGAAGGATGAGAGAGGGAAGACAAGGGCAATAGCATGATGGGGATATGGATGTTAGAACCAGCCTGGTGTGTTCAGAGAAGGGAGAACTTTGTTCTGTGTGTAGTTGGGCAGTTGCATATAAGGTGAGGATGATGAGAGCATAGATGGAAAGAGGAGCATAAGCCCTGGCCGGTGTGGCTCAGTTGGTTGGAGCATTGTCCTGCACTCCAAATGGCCAAGGGTTCAATTCCTGGTCAGGGTACATACCTAAGTTTCAAGTTTGATCCCCAGGTGGTGCCCATATAGGAGGCAACAAATTGATGCTTCTCTCTCACATTGATGTTTCTCTCTCACTCTTCCTTCCCCTTTTTCTACAAATCAGTAAAAACATACCCTCCAGTAGGATAAAAAAAAAAGAAGAAGAGGAAGAAGTATGTATGCCATCTCCATGTCATGGAGACCAGGGGACCATGCATATCAAGCTGAGTTTGAATTTTATCCCGCAGGAAATGGGAGCCTTTGTAGGTTCCCCCTGAGGGGAGGGATGTGGTCCCTCTGGGGGTCTGAAGAGGGTTCTGCCTGCAGGAGGTGAACACGTGCTCAGGGAAACACCCAGAACCATGGGACTGAGCAGAACGCCTTCTCAGGAGCCTGAGCCTGCTGGTCCCTGATTGGCGGGTGCTCTTGGTCCTGGTTCTGCAGCAGGAATGTCCTCTGATGTATGACTCTTCTGTAGCTAACTTGCCCCGAGTCCAGGGGAATCATAGGTTTTGAAAAATGGCAGAAGTACAGTGTGATGGTTAGTTTTCTGTGCCAACATGCTAGGCTGTAGTGCCCAGTTATTTAATCAATCACTAATCTAGGTGTGGCTGTGAAGATATTTATAGGTGTGACTAATACCCACAATCAGTTGAGCTGAAGTGAATAAGACTGCCCTTGATAATGTGGGCACCTCTTCTAGCCAGTTGAAGGCCTTCTGAGCAAAAATGAAGGTTTCCTAGGGAAAAAGAAATTGTGACTCAGACTGCAGCATCAACTCGACTGAGTTTCTCTCTCTCTCTCTCTCTCTCTCTCTCTCTCTCTAT
>NW_005354595.1:3449761-3526041 GCF_000412655.1 Myotis brandtii
CACACACACACACACACACACACACACACACACTCCTATATATATTGATACACCAATATCAATAGATAGATGGGTAGATAGATAGATACTACTGGTCTTGTTTTTCTGGAGACCCCTGGCTAACACATGGCAGAAATGAAAGTTAAAAATCCAGAAGAAGTACCCAGCTTGGGACCAGAGGCCAGCCTATCTCCAAGTCCATACAATGCCCTTGGAGCGGGCTCCTGAGGGTGGGTCTGATTATCAAGCACTCACCCTGCTCAGCTTGACTCAATTATAAGAGGAATGAAACTGAAAACCTCACTATGGCTCCTCAGAAAAAGTCCTCTGATAGCTTGAGATGTTGACTGAGTCCTGTAGCCAGACTCTGGGCAGTGGTTAGCCCCACCTGCTTCTGTGAAAATCCATCATCCTTTGTGACTAGGACTACAACTATAGCTGAAAGCGACTCTTTATGATGTAATGTGGAGTCAGACTCAAGCGGTCCTTCATGGCCACCTTCCCCCTCCTAACCCATTCAGTCTGGAAACACCTAGATTCTTATCAACTTCAACTGAGCAGTGACCAGCAGGAGACTTACGATGATGCTCTTCTGTTTTGCTTTTTTATAAAGTCAATAAAATAATTCTTAAATGCAACTTTTATATTAATGATTTTAAAATACTATCACTTCTGTATAATTCACTGCTTATTTTTGCTACACAATAGTCCACGTGGCCTCATACATAGATTTCTGTGGGGCGCTCATGATGGCAAAACAAACAGAACACGGACCCACCAACCTCGGATGCTTCTGCACCGGGTTCCAGTGTCAGGTTTCTGATAACCCTGCAGTGCATGCAGCCGTGGTGGGTCACTTGGTCCCTCTACCCCTGAGCTTTAGAGACGCCAGGGCAGGGGGTAAGTTATGAGGTCATCTCATTTTGACATTGACAAATTGAGGTGAATCTGTCACAGCATATTTCCTCCCAGAAGTAGAAAGCATTAAACATTGTCCATATACCAGGCCCCGTGCACATGGGCGTTGGGTCATGGACTCCAGTGCTTCTAGCTCTCGGTAGTAAAAGTGACAACTTGTCATCTGTCACTTTAATACTAAACTCCGGGTGAGCTCGATTTTACCTGTTGTCTGCCTTCCTTGGAGAGGTTTCATGCACATGAACGCACTGAAAGAAGACACATTTTTCAGTTGCCATAGCTCAGCCTATCTGTGCAAATTAGCTACACTCTTGGTTTTGCTTTTTGTGTAATTTCAAGTTCGCTGTGCCCAGATGTCTTGTCACGTCATTACAGAAGCACAAACTTGTGAGTCCTGGAGGGTCTGGCAGGAGGAATTTTCAAATCCCCTGAACATGTTTCCATGGCCCAGCCATCTGGTCGCCCTAAAATACAGCCAATTGCCATGTTCTGCTTCACCTTCTCCCAAATACCCCATGACCTGGAGATGACTCAGAGCCCCAGAATGAAGAAAATCCTCGAAGATACATTTTCGGAGACCAAGATGGCGGCATAGGTAAACACCGCAGACTGCTGCCGCAAACAACCACTTCAAAAATACAACTAAAAGACGGAACGGACATCACCCAGAACCGCAGGAAGGCTGGCTGAGGAGAGACTCTTCAACTAGAAGGAAAAATAACAGCACACCGAGGCTCAGAGGAGGCGCAGTGTGGAAAATACTCAGGTGCGGAGGTGCGCGCGCAAAGCGGGCTGGTGGCTGAGAGCGCGGTTGTCGTTTTCGGTCAGGGGGGAGTCTCAGACTCTGAGCTCCAGATACGGGCGAATCGCTGGGGACTCGGACCCAAACGGGAGTCCAAATGGCCAAGGGTTCAATTCCTGGTCAGGGTACATACCTAAGTTTCAAGTTTGATCCCCAGGTGGGGCCCATATGGGAGACAACCAATTGATGCTTCTCCCTCACATTGATGTTTCTCTCTCCCTCTTCCTTCCCCTCTTTCTACAAATCAGTAAAAACATACCCTCCAGTAGGATAAAAAAAAAAGAAGAAGAGGAAGAAGTATGTATGCCATCTCCATGTCATGGAGACCAGGGGACCATGCATATCAAGCTGAGTTTGAATTTTATCCCGCAGGAAATGGGAGCCTTTGTAGGTTCCCCCTGAGGGGAGGGATGTGGTCCCTCTGGGGGTCTGAAGAGGGTTCTGCCTGCAGGAGGTGAACACGTGCTCAGGGAAACACCCAGAACCATGGGACTGAGGAGAACGCCTTCTCAGGAGCCTGAGCCTGCTGGTCCCTGATTGGCGGGTGCTCTTGGTCCTGGTTCTGCAGCAGGAATGTCCTCTGATGTATGACTCTTCTGTAGCTAACTTGCCCCGAGTCCAGGGGAATCATAGGTTTTGAAAAATGGCAGAAGTACAGTGTGATGGTTAGTTTTCTGTGCCAACATGCTAGGCTGTAGTGCCCAGTTATTTAATCAATCACTAATCTAGGTGTGGCTGTGAAGATATTTATAGGTGTGACTAATACCCACAATCAGTTGAGCTGAAGTGAATAAGACTGCCCTTGATAATGTGGGCACCTCTTCTAGCCAGTTGAAGGCCTTCTGAGCAAAAATGAAGGTTTCCTAGGGAAAAAGAAATTGTGACTCAGACTGCAGCATCAACTCGACTGAGTTTCTCTCTCTCTCTCTCTCTCTCTCTCTCTCAAGTCCAGGTGCTCTCTGGCTAACTCAGTCCTCCCACCTCTAGACCTTTCTGAGGGCTGTTGTGAATACATTCAGCCTCAGCCCAAATGGTTTCTTATCTCTGCAGCCTTCTCTACAGAACCACCTTGGTCCTGCTATGGTGAACCTCCTAGCCAGTACTCCACCCCAGCACCCAGCTGTCCACAGCACACAGGAACTGAGGGCAGCTTAGGAGGGCTAAACCTCTAAGCTTCCCTCAGCCTCAGAGAAGCTACACTGCCTTGCTTATTTCGAGATGGCTGCTGTGACATTACTAGGACATCCTGTGAGGTGGCTCTGCCTGGAAGCTCTCCAAGCGGAGGGTAGAGGCAATAACCTCCCTCTCTTCTGGATGTTCTTTTCACTTATCTAAAGCACTTCTCTTTTCTTGGTCATGGGATGGTTCAATCCCCTCTCGTTCCTCCCTCCCAGTGTTCTCCTTTATATAGAAACCTAGGCTGGTGAAATAGCTAAATTTATGTGTCAGTTTGACTAGGCCATGGTACCCGGATATTTGATCAAACATGTCTGGGTGTGGCTGTGAAGGTATTTTTTTAGATGAGATTAACATTTAAATCAGTACACTTTGAGTAAAGCAGATTGCCCTCCATAATCTGGGTGGGCCTCATCCAATCAGTTGAATGCCAGAAGTTTTTTCTTCTCTTTCAAAGAAGAGAAAACTTCCAGAAGACTTCCTTCAGACTCAAGCTACAACATTACCACTTTCTGGGGTCTCTAGCTTGCTGGTCATCCTTTTCTTCTCTATAGGGCCCAGTTTGCAAGGCTATGGTCTTATTTAGGAAGTCAAGTACCTATCCTCTGGAAAAATAATCTTGAAGGAGGAAGGAGACTGCAGGGAAAGCATGGTTAAAAAGGAGAAATTTAAATTTGCTATTCAAAACTTTTACTGCCATTATACTGTGTGATCTTGGACATGTCTTTTCACATCTCTGAGCTTCTATTTGTCTCACAAAGTTGCTCAACTAAGCAAGATATCATAATTATCATTAATAGTAGTACTCACTTTTGGAGATGTTAACGTGCATCAGTCCCAATGCAAAGTTCAACTGGGCTTGTGAGCAGTGGAATTTGAGGTTTTGCAAAGGTGGGGTTGGATGACAAGCCAGAGTTCAGAGGCCAGAGTTGGGGTTGTATAGGGTGGATTTGGACAATGTCAGAAGCTTGAGTTGGCCAAATCATGGCTGGGTTCTAAGATCCAGGTGGAGGGTAGAGTTGGGACTGGCATGTGGTCAGCTATGACAAGACCAGTGATTTGGGGGCAGTAGGATGACAGTTGAAAGACGAGGAATAATGACGACTACTTCTTCCCATCTATCTTGTCCCAAATGATGTGATCCTAGTGAGCTTGTCTTTGATCCAAAATAAATAAATAAATCTGGGCTGAAGCCAGATTTACCTCCTGCCCTGCCAGGTAAGGAGAGAATGTTCTAGCAACTTCACCCATAGCATCCGAGGAAGATGGGAAATTCCCCTGGAAGCCCAGAATAAACTGAGGCCAAACTCTGGGCTTTTTCTGAGCAAACATTTTGAGAGAAACCAAAGTGATGATGCTATGGAAGAGCCAGTGGGGCTGTCCCCTTGCACAGAAGCAGGCTGATGAAAACACAGGGATGAGTACAGATGAATCATTGCCAGGCCTCTCCCTGAGAGCCTGTGCTGGTGGCAACCCAATAAATACCAGCTCTCCGAAAGCGCTGACAAGTCACCCGCCAAGCCTGGGAGTTAGAGAGATGGCTTCGGAACTTAGTGGGAGGAGAAAGCGGGGAGCAGAGACACGGGGGCGTATCCCCCTTCCAGAATTCATGGTCCTCCTTTTGGTAAGATGATTTCCTACTCTTTCTGAAGTGTGGGTGATTCTAGAATCTAGATGAATGGTGCTCGCAATCCTGACCTTCGCGCCTCCCGCGTGGGTGGGAATTCATGTCCCTCTATGACTTCTGCCCTCGACAGCAAGGAGCAGGATGCTCTCCCTCTTGGGCAGCTTCGGAGGCTGAAAGGGCGGCTGCCTTGCATTGGGTTATTGACACTGAGGAGCAGCTGAAGGTCTCTGGGTGAACAGAGCTTCAAGAGGCGGCATTCCATTCCATCTTGACCATGATGGTGGATAAACAAACCTGCCCATGAGATAAAACATACAGAGCTTAATACATACATACATACATACATACATACATACATACATACATACATACATACATACATACATACATACATACATACATACATACATACATACATACATACATACATACATACATACATACATACATACATACATACATACATACATACATACATACATACATACATACATACATACATACATACATACATACATACATACATACATACATACATACATACATACATACATACATACATACATACATACATACATACATACATACATACATACATACATACATACATACATACATACATACATACATACATACATACATACATACATACATACATACATACATACATACATACATACATACATACATACATACATACATACATACATACATACATACATACATACATACATACATACATACATACATACATACATACATACATACATACATACATACATACATACATACATACATACATACATACATACATACATACATACATACATACATACATACATACATACATACATACATACATACATACATACATACATACATACATACATACATACATACATACATACATACATACATACATACATACATACATACATACATACATACATACATACATACATACATACATACATACATACATACATACATACATACATACATACATACATACATACATACATACATACATACATACATACATACATACATACATACATACATACATACATACATACATACATACATACATACATACATACATACATACATACATACATACATACATACATACATACATACATACATACATACATACATACATACATACATACATACATACATACATACATACATACATACATACATACATACATACATACATACATACACACAGCAAAATGAGAATGACTAAAGTTGGGGAAGTCTAAACATCACTGCATTCTGTCAATCTTAAAATCCTGGTCTCAATATCCTATCCTTCTACAGTTTTTCAAAATAGTACTGTTGGGGGAAACTGGGTAAATGGTATACAGAATCTCTCTGTGTTAGTTGTTTTTTACCAAACAGGCTTATTGAGATATGGTTCACATACCACCCAATTCACTCATGTCAAGTGCACAGTTCAGTGGCTGTTAGTATATGCACAGAGTTGTGTATCCATCACCACAATGTTGGAACATATTAATTATCCCCCAAAAGAAACCCCACATCATTTTACCTACCATTCCCAAGTTCCCCACACCCAAGCCCTAGGTAACCACTAATCTACATTCTCTCCATAGATTTGCCTGCTTTGGAGATTTTATATAATGAAATCATACACTAGGTAGTCTTTTGTGACTGGCTCCTTTCACTGAGCATTTATTCTAGTATGTATCAACGTTTCATTTATTTTAATTGATGAACAATATTCTATTGTATGGATAGACCATGTTTTGTTTATCTAAATACAGCCAATTGCCATGTTCTGCTTCACCTTCTCCCAAATACCCCATGACCTGGAGATGACTCAGAGCCCCAGAATGAAGAAAATCCTCCGAGTCCCAATCACTTCCTCCATCACATCCTCCAGCCCCACTTACAAAGCAGAAAGGCTCCGGATGAATGAGGAACGTGGAAGCTGAGTCCAGCAAACTCCTCTCTGGATGTGAATGAATGGTTACAACATTCTTCCCAATCTGGGTCAAGGGAGTTCAGTTTTTCTGCCTTTAGCCTGCGGGTCTCAGATGACACTTGGCAGGTGGACAGCCCGCTGCTTCTTGCAGGCTAGCAGATTGTTTACATCCTCAAACAAAAGACACAAAAATGAAAGACGGTCAATAGCAAGTTCTGAGGAGCATGTGGAGCAGCCATCAAACACTGCTGGTAAGAATGTAAGTTGGTACAACCACTTTGAAAACCTACGCGGCAATAGCTCCAAGAGCTGAAAACACCTTAGTCCCAGCAGCCCCTCTCCGGTATATGTCCGACAGGCGTGCACGCACTGGAATGTCCATAACAATGCTATTCATCACCGCCCAAGGCTGGAGACAACAGAATGTCTACAAGCAGTAGAATGGACACAGAAGTATATTCACACAATGGAATGCAGTCATGAGAATGAGAATCTGTGGCTATGAGCAACATCAGGGAAGAATGTCATAGTGTGATATTGCGCCAAAGAGACCAGACACCAAAAAAGGACATACTGTGTGATTCCACTGATAGAAACTATGAAAACAGAACTGATCTATAGAATAGCAATCAGGAGAATGGTTACCATTGGAGGGAACATTGTGACAGGAAAGGGTCACCAGGGGACTCTTTAGTGATTAGTAATATTTGATTATCTATTGCCCCCTAATAAATTACCCCCCAAAATTAGGGACTTCAGACAACAACTATTGCCCAGCCAGCATGGCTCAGTGGTTGAGCATCCACCTATGAACCAGGAGGTCATGGTTCCATTCCCAGTGAGGGCACATACCTGGGTTGCAGGCTCGATCCCCAGTGTGGGGCATGCAGGAGGCAGCTGATCAATGATTCTCTCTCATCACTGATATTTCTATCTCTCTATACCTCTCTCTTCCTCTCATAAATCAATAAAATATATTTTTTTAAAGAAAATAGGACCACATCATTGATGGATGAATGGATAAAGAAAATGTGATATAGATGTGAATATATGTATATAGACACTTATAGATGTAGATGTATATATATATGGGGGGGGCGGGGGGAGCCTGGGTTTAAAGCCCACAAGAATACTCTGTGGCTGCCCGAACAAGACCAAGTCGCCAAGCAGAGCGACAAGTGAATCACCCAATTCCTGCTTAGTCACTGCAAGGTACTTTCCACACGGACACATGGAGATGGTTACCAGAGAACTGTCTGCTGGCTGCTCTCGCATCAGCTCAAAGAAAATGTTGTTGTAACCTTTACTTGGGAGGGGGGGAAATAGCATCACTTTTCCTTTCCCTTTCTTTTTGGAGAGAGATTTGTTGGCAACACAGTTGAAGTGGTTGTTTTTGTTTACCCTGGAGAAAGTTTCCAGATAGCTCTGAATCCTGCGCTTTGTGCCGGTGGCAGGCCCTTCGAGTCTTAAGCACTTAATGTCTAAGTGTGTAAACAGCCCCCTTCAAGCTGACTGTCCCAGGCTGCCCAGATCCCAGGGCCTCCCATCGAGCTCTCGGATCGCCAGCAGAGTTCTCCCGGTCTGGAGGAGTTAGAGAGCCACGGGTCCAAGTCCTCACTCTGACCTACTATCAGTATTAACTAGGGCACTTCCAACTTCCTGACCCACCTACTTCCTAATTAATAATCATCAGGATTAGTAATGCTTACCCACGGAGTGGTTATGAGAATTAAATGAGGTGATATGTATGAAGAAGCACCAAACACTGCTTGGCACTAACATAGTAGTTGATTAGTTAAAATGAGTTCACCTCTCCCCCCTCTCTCCTGATCCTTCATTCGTTATTTCCCTTTCATTTTCTCCTTTTAAATTCCCTCTCTTCCTCTTCCTTCCTTCCACTCCAAACTTAATCAGTGGCAACACTCTCTTCTCCTCTCTTCTCTCTTCATTCTATATACGTAAGTTGCCTTGTTTCAAGTCTCAAACCCCCTCTGCATTCACAGCCATCCCTCTGGCTGGCATAGCCTTGGCATGGTGGCTATTGAAAGCCAGCCAAATTCTGGTTAAAAACACTGCGATTCTTGGCCAGACTTTCTCTCCTTACAAACAAGGGTGATGTTTCAGGCATGGGAAGTCTTCCCATCCATTTAAACCCCAGGGGAAAAAATAGCAACACCTCAGTGTGTGGCCTTAGGTGGACAGCCATGCGAGACTCTGGGTATTGACAGAAATAAATCTGGTGTTTCTGAAAATTGTGAAACATGTGCAGTGAATGTGTCATCCCAACAAAAGTGAGTCAGTCCCCAGGCCTGGGCCCAAATCTGGCTGTGTTTGCTTTCTAAATAGAAAGTGTATTCCTGGCCAGCCTAACATTAGCAAATCAGTGGTCAATGAGAGTGGAAAGAGAGAGGCAGAAGAGGAGACATGCAAATCTATACTTTGCAAGAACTATTACTGGAAAAATGAAGTTCTCCCTCTTTGATTTAAAACATATATTTTTTTCCTCTTTCTTCTTTCCTTTTCTCTCTATCCTTCTGTCTGCACCAAATTTTTCCTTCCAGCATTATCTCAGCACAGACTTTTACGTAAAGTGGTCTTTGAAAATAGGATCACATCGAGACAAAAAAAAAAAAGAAAAGAAAAATACAAAAGATCAAGGATCTGGTCCTTTGAAAAGATAAACAAAATTGACAAACCTCTAAGCAGACTTATAAAGAAAAAAAAAGAGAGAGGGCCCAAATAAATAAAATAAGAAATGAAAGAGAAGAACAACTATATGCCAACAAATTGGACAACTTAGATGAAATGGATAAATTCCTTACAAACATACAGTGTTCCAAGACTGAATCAGGAAGAATCAGAAAATCTGAGCAGACTGGTTACAATTAATGAAATTGAAGTGATAGTCAAAAAACCCCCAGCAAACAAAAGCCCTGGGCCGGATGGCTTCACAGGTAAATTTTACCAAACATTCAAAGAGGAACTAACACCCATCCACTTCAAACTATTCCAAAAATTCAATAGAAGGGAAAACTCCCAAGCCAGCATTATCTAATTCCAAAACCAGATAAAGACACTTACAAACAAAGAAAATTATAGGCCAATATCCCTGATAAATAGAGATGCAAAAATACTCAACAAAATAATAGCAAACCTGATTCAGCAATACAGTAAGATCATATACCATGATCAAGTGGTATTTATTTCTGGGATGCAAGCTTGGTACAATATTCACAAATCAATTAACGTGATACACTATATAAACAAAATAAAGAATAAAAACCACATGATCATATCAATAGATGCAGAAAAAGAATTTGATAAAATCCAGCACCTACTTATGATGAAAACTTTCAATAAAATGGGAATAGAGGGAACATACCTCAACGTAATAAAGGCTGTATATGACAAACCCACAGCCAATATCATACTCAATGGGCAAAAACTACATGTGCTTCCCTTAAGATAAGGAACAAGACAGAGATGTCTGCTTTCACTACTGTTATTCAATATAGTACTAGAAGTCCTAGCCACAGCAATCAGACAAGAAGAAGAAATAAAAGGTATCTGGTTGGAAAGGAAGAAGTAAAACTGTCATTATTTGCAGATGACATAATACTGTATATAGAGAACCCTAAAGATCCCTCCAAAAATGACTGGACATGATCCATGAATTCAGTAAAGTAGCAAGATACAAAATTAATACCCATATATCAGTTGCATTTTTATATCAGAAAGGGAAACTAAGAAAACAATCCCATTTACAATTGCACCAAAAAGATAAAAATAAAATACCCAGCAATAAATTTAAACAAGGAAATAAAAGACCTGTGCTTGGAAAACTATAAGGCACTAAAGAAAGAAATCAAAGAAAATACAAATAAATGGAAGCATATACCATGTTCATGGATAGGAAGAATTAACATCATTAAAATGTCCATACTACCCAAAGCAATCTATAGATTCAATGCAATTCCTGTCAAAATACCAATGGCATATTTCACAGAACTAGAAAAAATATTTCAAAAATTTATATGGAACTACAAACACACACACACACACACACATACACACACACACACACACACACACACACACACAAATAGCCTCAGTAATATTGAGAAAGAAGAACAAAGTTGGGGGTATCATGCTATCCAATATAAAACTATATCAGAAAGCCATAGTAATCAAAACGGCATGGTATTCGCATAAAAACAGACATTCGGATCAATGGAGCAGAATAGAGACCCAGAAATAAACCCACATTTATATGGTCAATTAATATTTGACAAAGAATATACAATGGGGTAAAAACAGTTTATCCAATAAATAGAGCTGGGAAAATTAAATGGATATGTGCAAAAAAACTGAAACTAGATCACCTCCTTTCACCTTATTCAGGAATAAACTCAAAAAGCGTTAAAGACTTAAATGTAAGATTCAAAATCATAAAACTCTTAGAAGAATATCCAATAAACACTTTATCACTCTTAGGAACAATTTTTGGATATACCTGCTTGGTTAAGGGAAACAAAAGAAAAATAAACAAATGGAAGTACATCAAACTAAAAGATTTTGCACAGCAAAAAAAAAAACAACACAAAAAAACGAAGAGATGCCCTAGCTGAGTTTGCTCACTGGTTAGAGCGTCAGCTCGTGGACTGAAGAGTTGTGTGTTCAATTCTGGTTAAGGGCATGTACGTCAGTTGCAGACTCGATCCCCAGCTCTGGTTGGGATGGATGCAGAAATCAACATCCCCAAGTGGAATCGATTTGTCTCTCACATCCATGTTTCTCTCTCTCTGTCTCTTCCTTTCCCTTCCACTTTCTCCAAAAATTAATTGAAAAAATATCTTCAGGGGAGAATTAACAAACAAAAAAACCCCACAAAAACAAAACAAAAATAGACAATCTACTAAATGGGAGAACATATTTGCCAATGATACATCTGATAAAGGATTAATATCCAAAATTTTTAAAGAAATCATACTACTCAACACCAAAACCCCAAACAATCCAATTAAAAAATAGGCAAAGGATCTGAATAAACACTTCTCCAAAGAGGATATACAGATGGCGAACATACATAGGGAAAGATGCTCAGTGTCACTAATTGTCAGAGAAAAGCAAATTAAAACACAATGAGATATCATCTCACACCATAATGACTCTCATCAATAAATCCACAAATGTCAAGTGTTGATGAGGATGTGGAGAAAAGGGAACCCTCATACACTGTTGGTGGGAATGCAGACTGGTGCAGCCAGTATGGAAAACAGTATGGAGTTTCCTCAAAAGATTAAAATGAACCTGCCTTACAACCCGGTGGTTCCACTTGTGGATGTACAGCATGGTGATTATAGTCAATTATACTGTATTGCATATTTGAAAGTTGCTAAGAGAGTAAATCATAAAAGTTTTCATCAAAAGAAAAATAAATGTTATAACTAGGTATGGTGGTGGATGTTAACTAGACTTATTGTGGTGATCCTTTTGCAATATATACAAATAATGAATCATTAATATCTGAAACTAATATGTTATAAGTCCATTCCACCAATTAAAATATTTTAATTATTAAATATTTTCCAAAGTAAAAACAAAAATTAAAAAAGAAGAAAGAAAACAGAACTATAAAGCTGCATCGAGACAGCCTGGGTAATTGGATGCTGTAACCTTCAGAGTAAGATAGGCCTGGGTTCAAACCCTGGTCCTACCTTCAACTAGCTGTGTGTGTGTGAGACAGAGAGAGAAAGAGAAAAAAAAATCCTATCTCAGGCTTAGTATCACTTCCACCAATAGGAACCTCCTGCCTCTTGCCTGTGAAGATCAAAGACTGGCATCAGCAGAGCCTAGGCCACAGCAGGTGCCCAGCGTCTCTGAGTCACCTTTCTCTTCCTTTCCCTGGGAAGGTAAGTTTCCAGAATGCGATGCCTCTTCACTCCCTGAGCACCCGGGGCTGCCCCTGCTGGAGGGTGTGAGCGCTGAGCCTTCCGGAGCAGCAATAACCGCAGCAGCTGCTACGTCAGCTTTGCCTCTCCACTCCAGACACAGATTCTAGAGAAGACAAGCAACGCAGGGCCTGGGCCTCCTGGTGCCAGCATCCCTGGCCAGCCAGATGCCTGAGTCACGTGGGCTGCGTGGTGCCAGAGGAAGTGATGCAACCACCCTCCAGCTTTGGGTCAGCCAGGAGGAAAGTGTCCTGTTACAGCGTATTTGGGGCTGGCTTCAGGGCTCCAGGCCTGTACCCTGTCCCAAACCCACAGCAAACGGGCGGCAGGAGAGCCCGTCTCTGTGCAGACACTGCCTGCTGTGTACCCTGCTGGTGCGCCGCCATCAGGCCCCAGGGAGGGCCTAGCCAGGCACAGCATCCCAGGCCATGGCTTCTCCTTTCCTCTTACTCCAGCCCTGACTACAAACACCTGTTTCCTTTGGCTGGGACCCCATGGGGTACAGCTATTCTATTGACTTCATATGCATAGCAGGCATATAATTGAATTCAATTATAATAACTACACTCATTAAAAACCTATGTAATGTTCATTAAGCAGCCTAGGTAATATGCAATTAATATTAACATATGAATTGTGCATTGGGTCACTAATATGCACATTATGTCTAATATTCAACGCGTGTATTAATTACAGCGCATGCCAGAAAAGCACGGCATTCAAAGCTTGCAGGCCCGTCCCAGTTAGAAACCCTTTTGATCTACAAATCCCTTTTATGGAGCATCTTTTTCATTAATTGGAACATATGCGTTTCAGCTCTTTACACAAAGGTGGCTGTTGGCGAGAAAGGACTCAGAAGCTGGTGAGTGGAGGTGAGTAAACTCGAGAAGCCTGTATGGAGCGTATCCTGGAGAAGGGCCATGACCTTGAGGGCAGAGTTCAGACTTCTGCGTTCTGCCCTGGCCTTCACCAAGCCTTCCCCTGCCAGTCACTCCCACCTGCATAATAGCACTTGACATCACCAGGACATTAAATAGATTATCTCATTAGGGAGACGACTCACATGCTTCGGAAATGCAGAATGGCAATCGCGCTGAGTATGGCTGCCAGCAAGCTCCCCGTGGAAAGTCTCTGCATTAAAGAAAAGTGCCTGCTCCATCGCGCCCAGCTGCCCTCGACACGGGTAAGTTTGTCCAATGACGCTCCACCGTGAGGAGCAGGCCTGGGGAATGCTGCCCCTCCTCACACCGCGTGCTTGGCATTGCCCGGTGCTTGGAGTTACCGTGTCCACTTTACAAACTTGGGGAAGTGAGGCTCTGGTGAGTGAAGCGAGTCACCCAAGGTCAACTCCGCAGGCCTCCCTGGCACGAAGGAGATGACAGGAAATGGCCAGAGAGGCCTGCGTCCTAATTCCTGGGGGCGGGTTTCTGACTCTGCATCCAGCCTTCCTCCACTTTGGCTGAAAATAGCCAACCTCTGACTGCTCACCGCCTCACCTCCCTGTCCGCTGCTGCCTATCAGGGAAGCCCTGGGAATCCCACGTCTAAAGGAACTGTCAGCGCACGCTGTTCCCCTCCAACAGTCACTGGAGTATTCATTGACCACTACCTCGAACCAGGCCCCGTGCATGACCCCGAGGCGAGAAACACCAGCAAGGTCACACTGGGTGTGGGTGTTGCTCTCCGTAGTCTCAGCCTCTCTGATCTTCATCCTCCTGAGTGGGCCTCTCTCTCCATGGCACATGTCCTGTTCTTTCTCTCCACACCATGAAGCACTGGGTGTCTCTCAGAACAGACTAAAACCCGCTTAACATCTGACTCAGCATCCTCCGCGCCACCCTCAGCCCCCACCCACGCTGTCTCACTCTGCTTGGTTTTTCTCACTGGCCTAGGAGAGCACTTTGTCCTGCACAGGTGCGTGGCTCATCACGACGTTTCTTGAAAAGATCCAAACCAGAGCCACCTCCTCCAGGAAGCCCTCCCTAACACCCCCAAGCAAAGCTGCTTCTTCTGCCCCCATCTAGCATTTCTAGACCCCTCTGTGCTTAAGGCACTTCACAGGGATAATTTATTTACCCACTTATCCTCTACTGCTCCCCCTCCCAACACACAAACCGTTGGAGCCACCAGTGTGTCTTTTTGATCCCCACACAGTAGGATCACAGACAATTGGTCAAACTTATGAATTCATCCATCCCAGAAAGCGCTCCAGGGAGTCATGTGGAAGAAAGAACCAAAGAACCGGCAGTCTGGAGTGAGGGGATCTGAATTTGAAATTGGTCAAACTAATGAATTCGTCCATCCCAGAAAACGCTCCAGGGAGTCATGTGGATGAAAGAACCGGCAGTCTGGAGTGAGGGGATCTGAATTTGATCCCTGCTTTTACATTCTCAAGCGAAGCAACCTTGGGCAAGCCACCTGAGCTCTTCAGTCGCTCTGGAGTGAGGGAGGGGGTCCTATATAAAGATCACAATCCTTTCTTCACAGTCTCGAGGATTCGTAAGATATTGTACCTGGTCCAGAGGCTGGGGCCTGCTCATCTTCTCCCTTCTCTCCAGCCACCTGCCAGTTCTCCTGGCCACCACCCTGGGAAGCTGAGGTGCGGCAGGGCCGCTCACAGGCAAAGGGGCCCCAGGCCCTGGCTGCTTCTTGGATCATGAGACTGAGTCTCCCACATCACGCGGGTGTCCTGAGCTGGAAGAAGGAACCTCACGTTTGCCCAGCACCCACTTGGTGCCTGGTGCTGACACCCCTCACCTCACCCTCTGTCTCCTGTGTGAAGGGAAATGAGGTGCTGCCTGCCAGTGTGATTTGTGAACTGTAAATCAGGATGCAAATTTCCGTGGTTACCTTTCTAAGAGGAAACAGAGGCCTCAGGCAAAGAATTCAGGGCTCGCTCCTGCTCCCCTCACCCACCTTCCCAGAGTCTGAACCTGCAGAGGGCAAAGGCCCCGCCTGGCCAGGTTCGTGATTGGAAATGTTGTTGGAGAGGAGGGCTGATTCATACCCATTCACTGACTCCTGTATGCATCCATTCGCTCACACACATGCACACTCACTCATCCACCCACTCACTTGTCTGTCTGTTTGATATGTATGCATGCAGGGTGTGTGTGATGCCGGCTCTGATTGGGAGCAGGTGAAGGGGTCCATGTGACTCGGGTCTCTGCCCTGGAGGAGTTGAGTTCTCCGTTGACCACTCAGCTGAGTGAACACATGAGCAGGGAACAGGCATGCAAGCAGGTCACTGCGATGTGCGATGTGCCTTCTAAGCCTCGACCGGGGCTCCGAAGACAGACTCACCCTCTGTGCCAGGCTGGAGTATGGGCATGAAGTGCTGATGGCAGGGCTGAGTGCAGGGAACAGGACTGTGGGAATCTAGAAGGCCAAGCCAAATAGTTATTTGTTGCCCCAGGCAAACAGGAGCCGCTGAAAGCCTCAAAGCAAAGAGCTGCCCCAAGTACTCATCCAGCTCCTGCTGCAATTCTCGGGCAACTTGGTCTGCCCTCTGCTGCAGTCCCCACCCACTCACCCCCGTGGCCAGAGTCAAAGTCATTGGTGTCCCAGTGCTAGGAAGCATTCCCTGCGTGACTTGGGTAAATCACTTGATTCCTTTGAACCTCAAAATAATACAGCATTTTTCCCCCCCTCGCTGAATGGTGGAGCCATACTTTAAAGCATTATGCTCAATGGTTAAGGTGCAGGCTCAACGGTCAGACCCAGCGAACGTGCCAACTCTGTTATTTGGGGACCACTTAACTCCTTGGATCCTCAGTTTTCCCACCTCTAAAATGGGCATGATCCCATTTCCATTGTGGTTGTGTAAATTAAAAGAGAAAATGCATGTAAAAGGATTAGCACAATGCTGGCACATAGTAGGCACACAATACAATATGATGAGCATCATCATTTTTATGTCTTTATTAATATAGATAGGATAACTGCTTGACACTTGGAAGGATTCTATCAGAACTTCTAGTTCTTGCCTCACACACTCCCACAGATCTCAGGCCAAGCCCAGATGCCACGCCCATGCGGCACCCCCTCCCAGAGTTCCAGTTTGCATTCTGAGAAGGAAACAACTGCCAAAGAAAATCCAACTGCATGGCTTTTCTCTCAGAGAGAAAAATTAAAAATGTAAAACACTTGCCGGAACACACCACTTCTTGTCCCAGGGACTTCCTACAAGTCTGAGGGCCTTTCCACAGCACTCCTGGCCCAGGCCTGCCACCAGGACATTTCCCGGCACACGCGGCTGGTGCCCCCAGCCAGGCTCCGAGAAGAGCGAGCGTGGGGGAAGGTCCTGCTGGGTACAGAGGCGCCCGAGGCCAAACGGTGCCCGCTTCTCAGCCTCGCTGCCCTGCAGGGAAGGTGGGGCAGGCGTTGGGCTGTGTCCAGGGTTCTGGGGAAGAGGCCCTGTTTACCTCCAGGATAGAAGATGCAAAGCTTCGAACCACCCTTGGCATTCTGCTGCCTCCCTGGCGAGAGAAGGCCCTCCTGAAAAACCAGAGAAGCTATGTTGTGCCGTGTCTCCTGCCCTGTTCTGTTCTCCATCTGGGCAGAGCGGGGACTTCACCCTGAACCCCGCCTTGTGCTGGGGAGGAGACCTCATCCCCACAGTGCAGAGGAAGGAGATGCTGGGTGCTCCGCTGGGCTCCTTGTGTGCAGCAGCGGCTCAGACTCGTGACCACACATTGGGAGCCGGTGATGCAGCCCCTAGCACACAGTAGGTGCTCCCAAAACAATAAATGATTAAGTAGCTTATCAGATTCCCTAGCAATTCACTGCTCTATTATCTCATGTAATGCTCATGCTAACCCTGCAGACACTTTGGAGAAAGGAGGCTCAGAAAGGCTTTAAATGAGTTGACCAAGGTTCCCAGGGTAGAAAGTGACAGTGCTGGGACCGGAGCCGCGTCTGTCTGACTCAAGGCTCTCCCTCTCAGAAAGGGGAGGGTGGGTCTCCATGTTGACAAGCCTCCAGCTTCCAGACTCTGCCCACAGGGTGCTGCCTGGGGAGGGAGAGTGAGCCTGAACACTGACGGCCAAGGCCCTGCTTCTGACCAGGAAGACAGCCCGGGGAGAAAATGCAGGAGGGGATAAAGGAAGTGGCCTCAACGCTGAGCAGGGGGTGGGAGGGGCAGAGGGCACACCATGAGTGTTATGGGTGAATCAGCACAGAAGGGCTTTCACACCCAACGCTGCACACAGGCAAGGCACTAATTGCCCTCGTGTCAGTGGAGGTCAGGAGGGCTCCGTGCAGGAGGAACCTCG
The DNA here is from genome assembly GCF_000412655.1 of Myotis brandtii. Lineage (NCBI taxonomy): Eukaryota > Metazoa > Chordata > Mammalia > Chiroptera > Vespertilionidae > Myotis > Myotis brandtii. The sequence goes on from NW_005354595.1 coordinate 3,467,462, forward strand.
CCAACCCAGAGCTGGGAGTCGAGCAACAACAATAAAAAGAGAGCTGCCGTTCAGGAATTGCCTACACTATCCAGATAGCGTGCGCATAACTGTACCCAGTCCTTGCAACCACTCCACGAGGTGAGAGCTAGGGTCCCATTTTACAGATGAGAAAACCGAGGCTCGGGTCATGTCACTGGCCCCACAGCTGGTAAGTGGCACAGTCAGGATTTGCACCCAACATCTGACTGACTCCAATGCCTGTTCTACTTCATAAGCTCCAACAGCTACAGGGGCCAGGCAGGCTACACAAATGAGGGAAGCATGGCAGGTGTAATAGGACGTAGTGGGGGCTGGAGAGAGCTGGAGAGCTCACACTCTGTCTACAGGGGCGGCTGCTCCTCAGCTTCAGCCACATCTTGCCATTTGAGAATGTGCACCCCGCCAGGCCAGGTCTTCTCATGTCAGCAAAAGCCAGATCTAAGTTCTACCTCTGGGTGTAAAATCCAAGAGTTAAGTATTCAGGATTCATTTTTAAAATTTAGAAACACTTGGCAGTTTGAGCAAAGCCTGTCTGAAAGATGGATATAGCCATTTTGCAATCTCTATACTATAGTGAAGGTGGTAGAGAGCCCCCCGTCACTAGAGGTGCTCAGGCATATTCTGTACTATTGACCGAGGTGTGGTGAAGAGCAACGGGAGAGGAAGCTGCTGGGAGTGGACCTGCACGAACCCCTGAGTCGGCAGAGTGGAAGTGGGCAGGTGCCCTCAGCCAGGAGAATGCTAAGAGCAAAGGTGTGGAGCCAGGAACAGTCCTTCATCCTCATTCACTCCCAACTCCAAAGCCTTCAATGGCTCCCCATTTCCCTCTGACCTCGGCATTCAGGTATATAGCGCTGCCCTAAGTTCCTGACCTAAACGACCATTACGTGGGTCTAGGAAAGGCCATCCTCAGTGATTCCCAGACCTGCCTCCAGATCCCTCCGCTCTCTGCCCAGGCCTCTCTAAGCCACTTCTCCAAACTGTCATCCACTCATAACCTTAACTGCCCAACAGAAAGGACCACAGAGGATGGCTGCTTGTCATGGCTTTTCTCGCCAACTGGTCCACATCTCCTGGTGCTCACTGCACCCCTAGTGCTCACTGCACCCCTACTGCACACAGACCTCTTTGCTGGGCCTTCAGGCCACCACCATGGACAAGACAGATATGGTCTCCTCTGAACCCACAGTTCCTCTGAGCCCACACCCTGTCCAGTCCAGTCCTGGCCACACAGGAGAGACCCAGCAAGGCCGTGCTAAGGGGAAGCCAATGTGGATGAGATGGGGGTAGCTTTGACCGCCCTGCAAGCCCCTGCAAGCCCCTGCACCTCCTCCCCACAGACACCCAGCCCCGGTGATTCTTCCTTAATCTCTCTTCCGGGCATTGGAAGAGGCACCATCGAAAATAGAGCCTTGGGAACCTATAAAGAAAGTAGTCAGAAGGTGGTGTCTTTCTTCTTTTTTCCGAATGTTCTCACTCCCCCACCAACCATGGCAAAGGCCCAGACACACTGCTCCTCTAGTTGGATGCTGGCCTTGCCTCTGCTGTGGCAGGCGGCCCTGCGCTGGCTGCCAGGGCCTGGGGTGGAGTACAAATAGCCCCCTCCCCTCTCAAGGAGACCAAGAGCCAAGAGCTCAACCCCAGGCACCCAGCCAGGTTCCCTTCAAGCCAGGGCCTGAGCACATGGACCCTAATCAACTAAAACCCCCCACCCTTCCTTCTGCAAACACCCTCTCGGCCAGCGCAGGGCGGGCCCACAGGCAGGCTGATCTTCCTGACCTCCCTGCCCGGCCCACACCTCAGAAGCTGGCCCAGGACCCCCACCTCTGCCAGCGTCAGCTGGCTCATCCGCAAAGGGTTCATCGGGAAGGTTCCATCCGCGCCCTCCGGACGAGGAGAGGGCCCGGGTCAGAAAGGATGCTGACTTGGCAGGACTGGCCCTCACTTCCTCCGCGCTGTGCTCCAGTGCCCCCTTATCAGGGAGGCTGCCCTCGCCTCCTGCAGTTGCGTACACAGCCCACGGCTGCCTGTGCCCGGCCAGGCTCTCCTTTTTCTGTACAGGAATGTTTCACCATCTGATACAGCATCGTGTGCTCGTTTGTGGGGAATTCACCAGAACAAAAGTTCCATGAGGACAGGGGCCTTTTTGTTCTGTTCACCACCAGCTCTCAAGTTCCCAGTTCTTAGCCGATGCTCAGTGAGTGTTGGAGGAAGGGAGGAAGGGAAGGAAGGAAGGAGGGAGGGAGGGAAGGGAGGGAGGAAGGGACTGAAAGGGGAAGCATCCTTAGAGAGGATGGGCCCCGGTTAGTCTCTCTCTCTCCCCAGCTGGCATCTCCCCTGCAGAACTCCCTCAGGCCAGTGGTCTCACGGCCTTTCGAGAGAAATGACTTCAGCTACCACTGTTTAAACCACCCTTTAACCAGGGCCGCTCAGCACCAGGCAGCGCAGACACGTGACCCCATTCATCTTCTCAGTGACTCTGAGGACCCTGTGGTTGTTTTGACTGTGGCTTGCCCGACCTCGGCACTGTTGACATCCGGGGCCAGGTCACCCTTTGTTGCTGGGTCTGTCCTGTGCGTCTGAGTATCCCTGGCCAACCCCTACCCGGTGACAGCAGTACCCACCCAGCTTTGTGACAACTAAAAATGTCTCCAGACATTGCTAAGTGTCCCCTGCGGGCCAAGTCGTCCCATTCGAGAACCTCTGTGTTAATTCCCCAAATGAGGAGAGTGAGGCCCAGAGAAGGTGCGCTGCCCGAGGCATCAACAGAGACTGGAATTCACCTGGGTCCCTCTTGCTGTAGGGCCAGCGTTACACACACACACACACACACACACACACACACACACCTTGGTACTGCAGGACCAGCAAACTGTTGCTGGGAAGACAACTCTGGTGTCCCAGCAATGGCAGAGCGAGGCTCTAACGTGCGAGCAGGCCTTCCCAAGCAGCCGAAAAACACTTACTCACACTCTGGCTGTGCCTGGGAAACATCAGCAGTGATAAATCAGATCTCTTAATTATCTGTGATTTCTGCAGCCGGCCAAGATTTCCTTTCGTGACAAATATTTGCTCTGAAATTCCTCTCCCCCTGAAAAGGAACAGCAACAGCATGCGCGAGCCCTGGAGCTGGTGAGCTGGGCTCCTTGGGGTGAGCCCAGCCCTCTCTGGTCATCCCTCCAGTCCCACCCAGCCCGGCAAGAGCGGGGTTCCTGCCTGGCATGCCTCTGCCCTCTGTGCATTCAGTGGGGAAGAAGGGTTTCTGAATTGGAGATGTTGAAATCACGGTGAGGGAGAGAGAAAGACAGAAAATGAAAGGGCACAGGGCCAGGGGTGAAAAGGCCAGGGTTCAAGTCTGCTCCAACATGCAGCAGGAAAAGCTACTCCACCCTTCTCGGGCCCCTGGGCACTGTCAGGAGCGTGTCCAGCATCTCAGCCTCCACAACGTTTAGCTCCTCATCCTCTGGGAAGGAACGCCTCCCATCACCTTCCAACTGGATATGTTGGAATAATCTGATCCCCCCCCACTCCTCCCTCCGCCCCCCAGTCATGCTGTACCTACTCACTTTAAAACATGATTTTGCATGTGTTACTGTTTTTAAGTGAACGCTTTTCCTTCGTCTCTTCCCAGAAAACTCCTATTCACACTCTGAAACCCAATACAAATATCCCTTCGTTCTTCAACCTCCAGCCCCAACCCAGACCACGTCCGTCCCTTCCTCTCTGGGATTCCTCAGCACCTTGTATGAACATCAGTTGAACTTGGTGCACTCTCTTAGGGATCTTTGTGTAATAGGAGTCCAGGGAAGAGCTAACTCAGCAACCAGAGCAACTAGAGCTCGCCTGCTGAGACCTGAGAAACATTCAGATTATTTTCTTCCAGGGCCTTCCTTTCTACCCAGCATGGTTTTCCTTGGTTCACTGACATGTATAACTTTCATGACTGCATCTTCTAGATCAGTGGTTCTCAACCTTCTGGCCCTTTAAATACAGTTCCTCATGTTGTGACCCAACCATAAAATTATTTTCGTTGCTACTTCATAACTGTAATGTTGCTACTGTTATGAATCGTAATGTAAATATCTGATATGCAGGATGGTCTTAGGCGACCCCTATGAAAGGGTTGTTCGACCGCCAAAGGGGTCGCGACCCACAGGTTGAGAACCGCTGTTAGATAAACTTGCAGAGTCGCTTTCAAGCACTCAAAGACTCTCACCCTAGTTTGTGCTAGATTCTGAAGCAGGTGACATGGGCCACTGCTTCCTGTGACAACAATCTGGGCTCTGGCTACAGAGGGGTGCCCCTGTCACAGATCGAGGCTCACTGAAGACACCTGACCCCAATCAATCTCTTTCCTCTTGGTGTAGAAAGGCGGAGGGGCCAAAGCGTGGTGCCTGGTCCAGAATGACAGAGAGCAGAAATCGGGTGCCCACCTGGGCAATCAGCCTCCAGCCATAAATCCTCACTGGCCACCCAAAACCCAGCTGGACCAGCGACTGTCCTCTTCTGGCCTAGAGGGGCCGAAGCGTGGTGCCTGGTCCAGGATGACAGAGAGCAGAAATCGGGTGCCCACCTGGGCAAGTCAGCCTCCAGCCATAAATCCTCACAGGCCACCCAAAACCCAGCTGGACCAGCGACTGTCCTCTTCTGGCCTGATCCTGGTCGGGGCGGGAAGCACAGGTCAATGGCCTGCCTCAGGTATGCTGCCCAGAGCGAGCTGCCTGTCCTTCACTGGGGTCCTGCAACGCCACGCCCCACCCTGAGAGAAGGCCTACGCCTTCTTGAACCCGTGTGGCCGGTGGTAACCCGCACATGAGGTTCCTGGTGGAGGCTGGGTTTGCAGATCAGCACGCATTCACACAGAGGGGCACCCCTGATCCTTTATGTCCCCAAAGCCCTGAGTTTATTAAACTGCAAATATATTTGGAATGTTGCTGCCGTGTAATCATTCAGAAAGTGGCTCCATGCCTCACAGAGGAGTTACCAGGAGGAGAAAACCCCCAAACTTGTATTTGATGGGAGAGGACCGGACTAAGGATGCAGGTAGGTAAGTTACTTAAGGGACAGGTGGCATGGGGACTGAGTGACATTCAGGAGCTTGGCTGTAACTCTTTAGACAGTTGGCTCCCCAGTCCGTCCCTCCTGTGCTAGTCCTCATCTTGGTTAAGGAGCCTGGGAAGGTGGGGCGACAGGGAGGTGATGGACTTTGGCGTGAGTCTATGGAGTTAGGGTTACCTGGGCAACATCCAAGTGACGATGGATAGAATATGGATATATGAGCCTGTACCTCAGGGCAGAAGTGGAGGCTACAAGCCCAGCATAGATTGTTGTTAAACCCATAGGAAAAGGTGCATCTGCCGGAGAGGGTGGAGAAAGAGAAGAGGGGGCCTGGAGCAGAGCCCACAGACGTGCAGCCTGGAAGGGACAGTCAAGAGGAGAGATTTCCTGCAAGAAGGGAGAGGGCTCAGCATGGGTCAGGGAGGGCTAGGGGCAGGAAGACACTCGGCAAAGGGCCAAGGGAGAAGCGCCAGCACAGCGCCTGGCAGCTGGAAGGTGTCCTCAATACCGGCAATTTCCTACCCAGTTGTAATCACGTGAACAAAGAGAGTGGTCACCGAGGTACTGAACTCTCTAGACCAAACACTAAGCACGTTCCCTACATAGTTTACATGTTCTTCTTAGCCACCGGGGAGGAGGTACTATTTTATCCCCGTTTTAAGTTTAAGGTGAATGAAGCACAAAGAAATGACTAGATGTGGGAAACACCCTGGTTTACAGATGGAGAACCTGAGCACAGGAGAATGAGCTCGAGTGCCTATCAGGAAAGCGGGCACCTGAGCCCCTGGCAAAGAAGTGAACATCGTCCCGGTCAAAGCCCTGCTCCACCCACCAGCTGCTGCTGGGAAGTGTCGCCCGCCCACTGGGAGCCCAGAGCACAGACAGCCCAGCACATCTTGACTCCCAGTCAAAGGGCTCAGAAGCAGCTGCCAGGGGCCCCTGGCTGCCAGACAGTGATTGCAAAACGACTTCTGATGATTTAACTGTAAATGCATCTGAAACACACGGACTGAATTTCTCTTGAACGACACATTACATGTTTCATTTAATAAAAAAAAAAAATGGGGGTGGGGGGGGGCGGGGACTCTGTTGGAAAATTGTAAAGGAGAAAAACAAGGTGGTAATTATGTGGGGGTCAAAGGGTATGGAAAGCGGGAGGTGGCGGAGAGAGAACACTTTCCACATCCCCAAGTGCCAAGCAAGTGAGAGATTTTACAAAGGACTGTGTCTTCTGCCTTCACGGTGTGTGTGTGTGTGTGTGTGTGTGTGTGTGTGTGTGTGTGTGTGTGTAAGTAACTGCTAGGAAAAGAAGGAAGATGATAGATAGATAGATAGATAGATAGATAGACAGACATATGTATATGAACCATCTTCTCTTTATATAGCTATAAAATATATATACTTTATGTGATTTAAAGAACAATTCCATATATAAAATTAAATTGTATTTTAATTTTAATGTATTTAAATGGAAAAGTTATATATGCAATGGTTTTTTCTCGAGCAGTTTCTTGGAGAGAGAGAGAGAGATATTCTTATACCTATATAAAAAGGGAAGATGGTTCATGTTATACATGTATGTATGTATGCATGTGGCCTCTGAGCCTGTCTGTCCAACTCAAGGTCATATGAGAAGCAGGCCCCATCCTCATGGGACTGAACTAGACACATGGGGAGGGGCTGTCTCCATGCAAAGCAGGGAGCTCCTGCCCGGGGACCCCGCGATCCCTCACATCTTCACACCTGGCTTCTTCTATGACCAGATATTTCCAAACCATCAGTATGTACAGCCTCATCTCCTGGGGGTCGCAGTTACTGGCTGAAAACCTGCAAAGGGGTGGAGAGGATCCCATAACTTAAAGAAAAACAAAAATCACCTTTGCCAGAAAGAGGCCACCAGCTCAGAAGCTCTGGTTTCAAATTATGAGGAGCCCAGGGTTACCGTATAGGCCAGCCGTGGGCAAACTACGGCCCGTGGGCCGGATCCGGCCCGTTTGAAATGAATAAAACTAAAAAAAAAAAAGACCGTACCCTTTTATGTAATGATGTTTACTTTGAATTTATATTAGTTCACACAAACACTCCATCCATGCTTTTGTTCCGGCCCTCCGGTCCAGTTTAAGAACCCATTGTGGCCCTCGAGTCAAAAAGTTTGCCCACCCCTGGTCTAGGTTCTGAGGCAGTGGTGAGTGATGGTGGTGGTTTATTTTGTGTTCTTCCTCCCAGTAAATCCTAAATCCTGTTCTGTTTTCCTTTCTCTCCCGTCCTAACCTCTCAGCGCTGTTAGGAAATAGTTTTGGGAAACACTTGTTCAAAACACAACAGCAGAAAATGGGTTAGCAGCCAATTCGTTTTTCAAAGAAACTATTTGGCAGTACTGGACACATTACCACGCTGGTACGAGCCTCGACGGCAGGGCTGCAGATGTCAGGATTGTGCGTATTCAGAAATATGCGCAACTGGAACCTCCATCGGAATGCCTGGCCCTACCGACATTGCAAAACGCCGGCCAAGAGCAGGAAGACCATTGGGTCACAGGCTTTTCCCTGAGCAGAGGTGGGGCTCAGCAAGCTACAGCTCAGTTGTCAATAGGGTCTGGAAATTCCTTGGCTCAACCCAATCAAACTGGACCTTGCCCTGCTGTCTCTGTTGAAAATGACGGCCTTTTAGGAGAGTCCTATCAGCCAAAGGGTGTGGGAATCTATGCCGAAGCTGCAGTGGGATGGGCATGAACCCTGCCAGGCATCTGCCAGTGCTTCCAGAGCAAGGCTAGAGTTAACCCTTGACTGGATGAAGAAAGTGAGAGAACCCGCTGCTGCCGTCAAGAGCTCAGACTCGGGAGCCAGACGGTGTCTGTTCAAACCTCAGCTCTGAAACTTACTTGTTATGGGACTTGGGACAAGTGGCCACCTCTCTGTGCCTCAGTTGCCACACCTATAAAATGAGCATGATAATAACTGTACCTGTAGTAGAAAGACAGTATAAGGATTCAATATGATGACTATGACAAGGAATTAGCAGAGTAAGTTCTCAGTAATAGATGGTAGTTGTCATCTTTGTTGTTAGTTTCAGCTCTCCATCATCAAAAAGGAGCAAAAATGTGCTTCGCCTAAAGTGGTACTAGCAAGAAACTGTATGTGAACCCCTTCTGCTAAGCACCACAGGGATATTTCTTAACCACGGACACTATGTCCAAAATCACACTATACTTACTCATCTCATTACTAATTCATTGATTGATTCATCCTTACATTCATTTAGCATTAGCTCTGAGGGAGAGCCATTTGAATAAGACGCGGTTCCTACTGTAATTCATAGCCTCATTAAGCAGATAAATGTGGGCAGAATGATGATACAAGGCACAGCCAACCACATTCTAAACAGGGGGGTCCACAGAAGGCAGAGGAGGAGCAATGAGATCTGACGTGAGGAGTCCTGGAAGGCTGCATGGTGGTGGCATTGAGGTTAGCCTTGAAGATGAGCAGGATGTCCATAATTATAGAGAGAAAGCACTATATGCAAGGAAAGAGGTCAGAATCGAGGCTCGGAGACATAGGGAGCCTCACCACCTAAGCAGAGAGCCAGTCTTTGGGATGCTGGGCCTATGGTGCTTGTTAGGAGCCTTGTGAGAACTGAAACCAGAGATGAAACAGGGGCCAGATCAGGGAAGAGCCAACTGTCCTGCTCAGTCCCTCCAGACATCACCTGTCACAGGGCGCCTTCTCAGACACCTCCTCTGGCCCTTAGCCTGCCAGGTGCCATCTTCCCTGTAGCACTCCCGGCATTCAGGTGCACTCACTAGCCTGTTTTCTCTCGGTCAGGGCCTCCGGGAGGCCGAGTGGACACCAGCCCTGTACATCATTGTACCCCCGGTGCTAATAGGTGGTCCTCGTTCAGAGAATGAACACATGGATAGATGAGTGAAGGAATGAAACAATCAATTGACCAATCGATCAATCAATCAATAAGGGAGGGTGAATTGAAGATGATCATTCTGAAATACTAGCCAGAGGCCTGTTGGGAGGCAGCTACACTGGCCTGGGGTAATTTCCTTGAATAATACTATCGGCTTATCAGAAAGACCCAAGCAGAGAACCATTGGTCTAAGCATCTACCCAGTCTGTCTTCATCGTGTAGATCTGTGTCAGTGCTGAGACCTGAGGATCCCCCGGGTGAGCTAGCACTCTTTCTGCCAGAGATCCATGTACTGTGTCAGAGTGTCAATTACCCATGGAAACGGACCTTGGGGAAACTTGCCTGAGCACAGCCCATAGAATATTGTCTCTTAGCCTTGTTTTTACAACCCAATCTTTCAGCAAGCAGGAACCCAAAACAGATGGGAAGGGAAAGGAATGCCGATTAGAATCCCATGATGTTCTGGGTACTGCGTCAAGTCATTTACATACAGTCTTAGAAGATAGGTAATAGTATCTCTATTTTATAGCTAAGGATCCTGGGGCTCAGAAAGGCCAAGCAACTTACCCAAAGCCACACAGCTAGTAAGAGTTAAAGATGGGAATTGGACCTAGGTTTGCTGACTCCAAAGCCTGTGCTCTTGTTTTTGAATCACACTGTCCCTCATGTTATCATAGCATCACTCCAACTCCCATCACGAGGCATATATTTCTCAAAGAAAATCTTAAACTGCTCTTTTCATTATCGAAGTTCTTCAGGGAAATCGGGGATCCCAGGATGAAAACTCTGCCCATGGATTATCTTAAATTGCTTGTGTTTCCTTGAAGAATGCCTGGCGCTGCCAACAACTCCGGTCTGGTTTCCAGCAATGGCCAGGGCCTTGTTTGGCCAGGAGGCTCCGAGAATCGATTGGCTGTGGTCTTATTGACGGCTGACACCAACAGATGCTGTGAATCAGAAGTTGCCATCTGTCCATGACGCTCAGCTTTACAGGGGTCCCTAGAGCTCCCCAGCCTGCAGAAGCAGGCCCAGCCCCATTAGGGTTCTGCCATAGCTAATCCTAGGCACTGATGGAACGCTAGCCTTCCAGTGGGAAAACCTCAGCAGGCTTTGGGGTCCAGGCTGTGCTCAAGTAGGGTGGAAGACAAAGGGGGTGCAGTGCTTTTCAAATGCATGGCCACCCCCAAAGGACCCTGAATGTGTAGGAAAAACGGGAATAGGCAGATTGGTCGAAGGAGAGAGTTAGCAGGGAAAACACCAGCTCTGACATCACTTGAGAACAGAAAGCAGGGACTCCGCATCCTGAGAGCACTGTGCCCAGCCTGGAGTAGAAAGGACACTGGATTTGAGATTGGAAAAACTGGACTCCCCCCAGGCCCCACCTCTTACAAGTTGAATTAAGTTAGGCAGTCACACAATTCTCATTGCACTTCAAGGTCTATGTCTAGGAAATGGGAATAGCGCCAGCTTACTCCAAAGAATCGTAGTAGGAATTAAACAAAATAAGGATGCAAGACACAGCATGGAGTTTGACACCTTTTAGGCACACAATGGATACCAGCTCTATATGATCCTCCCCCCTTACTTGGAGGTGATATTACCTCACTTAATACAGCTCTTGCATCAGAAAAACACTTGAAATACAAAACTGAACCAAATAAACACCCCTCAAGAGGCATTTTCTTTTGCTTACAGTTCCAGCCCTGGTCACACACGCCAGCTTGCTCTCTGCCCTACTCCTGACTCCTATCTGGTTTCTCTCCAGTGAATAACATCTGCCTTGGCCTGCTTTCTCTGTTGCTATATGTACAGCCACAGAAAACACTTTTATTGCCAAAGCATTCCAGCTCCTTCCCAGTGACATGTAGCAAAGAGAAGCATTTCTTCCAAACTCAAGGGTCATCTCATAACTGATGAGTCAACAGGATCCTGACATTCCTCAGACTTACATTGTTCTGTCCAAGATTCCTGTGCTTGTGTGCACATATATATGAAAATGTTCTAGAAACAATTCTCCAGTTACCTTGGACTTCTGTAAGTCAAACAAAGCATTTCAGGGCTCCCCACAATTCACCTCCATTGGCCAAGATGATTGAGATTTCTAGAATGTCTTCGGCTTGCTGTCATGTGAAGGATGTTAATGGTCACCAAAAGGTAGAATTTCTTGTGGGGATTCCAGACACCATCTAATGAGTGTAACAAAATGTTCAAATCAATGTAGATAATGTTACTGTCAATTTGCTTTGTTCTGACTTGGTATGAGGACTGTGAATGGTAGAGTGGTATTCCCATGGTGCTGGTAGAGTCGGGGTTTTAGCCTTTTAGCTAGAAGATGCTCTTGGCCAGAGCGTCCATAACTTTGACTCAAAAGAGGTGATTCTCTGGGAAATGTGGCCAATCTAATTGCCATTACTACCACCCTCATTACTCTTCTAACCATCTCATACCCTAAACAAGGTTGCATATCCACCATGGCCGCCCATACTACTTATACTGGTACACATGGCCCTTCGTAACCTGGCTCCAGCCTTTCTCTTCAGTCTCTTCTCTAATTTCTCCTCCCTCTCTGGACCTTATTCTGTAGCTGTATTGATTAATCAGAACAGAACAACCGCAGAAACAAACAGCCTCCAAATCTCAGTGATCTAACCAATAGATTTTTTTCTAGTTTACATTAGAGTCCAATGGGTAGTTGACTGGGTCCCTGCTCCCCACACTAGTTCAAGGACCCTGGATCCATGTAACCTATGGTTCTATTATTCTCTTAGTCCTTGGAATTGTCATCATTAAGCCAGAGAAATGGGAAATAAAGAGTATGGATATTGTACATATTTATACTGGTCAGCACTTAGTCACATGGCCCTGCCTAACTGCAAAGGAGGCTGGGAAGTATAGTCTAGCCATGTGTCTAAGAGGAAAGGAAAAAGTGGTTGGTGAACACACCCATTGCCCCTGCCACACACAGCAAGTAATGTGGTATCATCTAAGAGTTTTGCTTCAATAGCCTCTATAATTTCCAAGCACTGTACCCGTGGTCTCGTCCCTCTGTTTTCCTACCCTGACCCAGGTCAATGCCATTTGCAGCATGAGAACTTCTCCTTATCCTTCTCTAGAGGTCACAGCATCCACCCACACTCAGTTTGTTGTCCTTTCCTCTGACCTTCCTACCATCACTCGTACCATCACCAACCATCACCGTGGTACACTACATCTATCTGTTGATGCTTCTACCTCCTCATTAGACTGTGCACTCTGTAAGAGAAGGTCTATGCCTATTCATGTCATATCCCCAGTGCCCAGCACTGTGCCGAAGGTATATTTGGCATTCTGCAAATATTTGCTGAATTGTAGAAAAAGACCAAAAGACGTGGTTTTCCAACACTGCATGGGATGGAGTCTGTGAGCGGAGACCTTTTCAGAATAAGCTCAGGAATAATGTCATTTAATGGAGACTCTGGAAAAAGTGTCTTGAAAAAGAAGGCGGGGGTGGGGGGAGAACCAAGCATTATGAGCTTGGGAGAAGGATGTTATGAGGGACCACTGTCTGGAGTGCCCAGAGGACAATCCTGAAAGACCCCAAGAGTCTGAGGAGATCGGCAGCATGCGAAGGCAAGAGATAAAGCCACCAATGGGAAGATGCAGGAGGCGTTAGCTCTAGGCACAAGCCTTCTCCCACGTCAGAGGATGTAAGAAGAAGGATGCTGTTGCCCTTCCATAAACAGGAGCGTGAAGATATAGACCTCAGTCCACAACTCAGACAGAATGGAGGAGCACAATATTTTATATCAACTTAACTGTGACCCTGAGCTCCGTCTTACCAGGATGGAAGAAATTCAGTCCCACCTTTCTTCAGGTTCCTTCTATTTCCTGAGATGTCTCTGGCATATCACTGGGTACAAAGGTGATATGGAGTTTTTGTGTGACTATCAGTGGTTTGTCCAGAGCACTTCCTCCCGAGAGACCCCCTGCCACTGTCTACTCCGCATGGCCGCTTTGGGTGTAACACCCTGCCATGTGGCAACAGGTTCTCTGAACAGGGGAGCCCCAGAGGTACTGCCAGCCTGCCGGGTGAACCACTAAGCTACTCGTTCTGAGGGCTTGCCACCCTGGGGTACTTAAGGAATCATGGTACAGGTCCCTCAAAGAATCCATAGAGACAACCCTTTTTATCATAGCCTGGGTGAATCTCTCTCCCATCCAGGGGAATCTCTCTATCCTCAAACCCCGCATCCCTTGGCCACACCAGAGCCTGGCTTCAACTGTCAGAATAACATCGTAACAGCAGAGTGTAGCTCTGCACCTGCCTTTAAAGAACTACCTTGACTTCATTGCAATATTTTAAGTCAGGAGATTGTATAGAGAGATCCAGCAGTGCCTCTTCATTAAAAAGTTTGAAGATCTGACATCACTTGGGCCAGATATGTAGCGAACTGTTCTGTTCAGACAGAGGATGCGTTCTTTACCTTGCCCCCCTTACTCACCCCAGCTGCCCTCCCCTGTGTTTTGCTTTTATCTGGCCCACCTGAATCCTGCAGGAGTTTGGTTTTTCAACACTTAGCTTAGGCCACAACCCCCTAATCATGAGCCTCCTGCTGCCAAGCTCCCAGGTGCAGAGCACAGACTGTCTACCTGCTTGAGTGGAGGAAAATGAAAGGAAAAGGGAAAATTCCAGAGAGATAAAAACAAATTAATACGTTCAATTACTCTACCTCGAAGTATTAAGTACGATCACGCTAGGAGCACAAAAACACATTCTCTGAGCTTCTCAAATCTCTCAAAGCCGATCTCCCTGAAATCAAGGGATTGAGAAAGCATTCATATGCCACCAGCCTATCGCTATGACCAAAGGGCTGACCCCTTCGTGCCAGGAAACCATGTGGCAGTGAAGCCCAGGGGCTGAGGAAGGACTTGACAGGGTGTTGTCTGGTTGGGGGAGGGGAGGGTCTTGGTGCCCATAAAGGGCTAGGATAGTGCCTGGCACACACTGGGCACCCAGCCAATGGGAGTCTTTGTTACATTAAAAGTCAAAACCCATAACCTTATTTAATTCTCATAATAACCCTGCATGCCCAGCAGAGACATTCCTTTGTTCCAGTGGGAAAACGGGAGCTTCGGGAGATGAAGTTAACTTGTCCATGGTCCCAAAGCTTGTGAGGGGCAGAGAGAGGACTTAGGTCACATAGTCTAGCTGGAACTCTCTCTCTCTCTTTTTTTTTTTTTTTTGAACTCTCTCTTTTTAAAATATATATAATTGATTTCAGAGAGGAAGGGAGAGGGAGAGAGAGATAGAAACATCAATGATGAGAGCGAATCATTGATCAGCTGGCTCTGGCATGTACCCCCCTGGGGACTGAGCCAACAACCTGGGCATGTGCCCTGACCCAAAATCGAACCATGACCTCCTGGTTCATAGGTTGATGCTCAACCACTGAACCACACCAGCTGGGCGAACTCTGCATTATTTCCAGGGTGAAAGAACCAATGACCCCAGTGGGCCTGGGCGGGTCCCAGATACTCTGAACAGGGGAAGGGCACCAACCGGGAGCCCTTGGCAGTGGCAATGAGAGCCTCCAGTGAGGAGAAGCAGTGGCCAGAAGCCTGGAGTGGTGGTTAAGAGTATTGACTCAAGCCGAAGGGTTTGGGTTCAAATCCCCGTTCTGCCTCTTTCTACCTGTGTGATGTGAGGCGAGTTACTTAGCTTCTACATGCCTCCGTTTCCCCTTGACAGGGTCCCCCTCCGTGAATGGGGCCAGCGATAGTGCCATCCCCACAGAGCTGCTGAGTGGGAGAACTCGGTGGGGGCACTAATCTCAAATTGTCACGCGGCTCATTTCCCAGGTGAGGAAACCCACCAGCGGTCATCGCAGGCCCCCTGCCCGGCGGGACCACAAGCTAATCATGCCGCTGAGGAAGGAGAGAGAAGAGCAAGGACCGACCTTGTCTACAGCCCACATGTTTCCACTCCTTCTCTCCGGCCAGTCTTATCTGTCCCATCCGCCGGCCGTGTCTGTGGACAGAGCACATTGGGGAAAGCGGCATCTGCCTGCTCCAAGTCCTCCCCACCCTAGTTCCTGCCACGCCCCAAGCAGTTTCACTCTGTTCTCCCAGTTTTCCAGCCGGAGAGACTGAGATGAGGGGACGCGTCTGGGACCACACAGGGAGCAAGGCCCACAGTCTCCAAGGGAGGGGCCTGCAGTTCCAGGCTGAGGGATCCTCACAAGTCCCGCTGTCCCCACTCAGAACCCACAGCCAGAGAGACAAGCACCTGGGCCCTTTTACTCATGACGATGCGAGGTGTGGGCACTGCTCGGAAAGGCAGCTGCGCGCCTTCGTGCGCAGTTCCCACCATGGCCTGTGCAGTGTGTCAGGGCGGCCGCAGCTTAGACTAAAGGCCCGAAGCTGAGCAAGGCCAGTGGCTCCTTCCTCTCCGCCCCAGGAAAGATGGAGATCTTCAAACATGAAGCTCCTAATTCGGCTAAAGTGAACTTTCAAAACCCAAACCTAGCCAAGCCACTTCCTTCCTGAAGACCTTTCAGGGCTCCGACCCACCCCATTTACCATCGGGATGAAGTCCAAGCAGCTCGGCCAGACGCAGGGACCTGGCCGGGGCCCGCCTCTAGCCTCCTCTCCCTCCACTCCTCCGCACGCAGTGTTTCCACCCGGACAGACGGCCCACCCATCCCAAGGCGCTGCGTGCTGCAGTGACTCAGTCCTGATGCTCTTGCTTTTCCCATCGTCGGGAATTCACAGCCTCCCTTCCACAAACAGAGAACATGTCCTCACGCCTCAAGACTGACGCTCGGGCATCCCCTTCTCCCATGACACCATCCCTAACACTCCACCCAACCACCATCATTACAGCTCAACGAAACCCACACCCATCGCCCTGGACGCTCCCCTGCCCCCCACACCACACACGCAAGCGCGGGTCTCTCCACTCTGGCATATGAGGTTGTCACTATTTCTTCATTTGCCTCATTTGCCTCTCTTCCCTCTCCCCCGCCCCCACCCCCCCTCATCCCCCAAGACTATGGGCCCTCGGGGGCAGGTACTGGGCCCAGTCAGACTCCGGTTTCGCAGTATCAGCGTAGGGGCTGGCACTGGGCTCCACCTCGTGAGGCTGCTAGACGGCCTGGCCAGTGGTTGTCTTCTGGTGGGTAGACTGAGATCAGGGATATGTGCCTCCCTGCGGAACCAACAGAACAAGTGCTAAGAGAGAGAGAGAAGTCGGCAGAGTGCCTTGGACACAGTGGTCCCTTCCCTGGGAGCAAGACTCCTGCTGTCTGGCACGGAGCTGCTGTGTCCTGGTTAAAGAGCAGAAGTGACTCAGGTTTAGACTGTCTACCATGACTCCTTCCCCGGTCTGTCTGCTCCCACAACACCCACCTCCCATCTTTCATCGAGCTCGTCGGTGGGGTCCAATGATAAAATATGCCTTGAACCCAAATGCTTCCATTTCCAGCCACACTGGTCACCCCTGTCTGTCATCTGGTGTGTTACTGTTGTCACCCAATTGTTCCCCCTGTTCCCAACTCTGCCCTTCTCCAGCCCCTTCTCCCCTCAGCAGCCGGAGGGTGGCTTTTTACAAACTGAAAATCAGATCATGTTGTTCTGCTACTCGAAACCTTCCGGTGGCTTCCACTCCCACTCAGAATGAGAGCCACACTCTTTCCCACGGCCTGCAAGGCCCTCCGAATCCAGCGCCAGCCCCTCCCTGACCTCATGGCCCCCACGCTCGCCCTCCCTCATTCGGCTCCAGACATAGCGGCCTCCTTGACATCTAAAACATGCCCCGATCTTTCCCAACTTGGCCCCTTCGTGATTGCTCTCCTCTCTGCCTGGGATGTTCTTCCCCCCAAAATCCAAAATCCCCTCCAATTTCACTTCATTATTGCAGGTTTTCTTGGTCACTTTATCTAGAGCAGCATGCCCCTCTCCTCTATCCCCTTCCTCTACTTTTCTTCAGAGCCATTGTCCTCACCTGAAATCATATCATATGTTGGGTTCTCCTATTCATGGTCTCATGCGCACATTTAAATGACAACCCCATGAGAGGTGGGGACTTGGTCATCTTTTCACTGCTGAAATCCCAGCCTCTAGGAAAGTGCTTAGTGCATAGTAGGCACTCAGTAGATATTTGTTGAATGAATGCACACATGGAAAAAGAAAATGAAAGAGATATATATTTTTGGACAAATTTCTGAATCTAAACTTCACTATGCACTGACAGGACATAACTCCCTAAGACGTATTGGCCTCACGGTATATCTTGGGGATTGAGAAAGGGGACTAGGGGGAGAGTGTAGCTATAAAGGGGCAAGGTGAGGGGTTCTTGTGGTGTTGGAACTGTTGCGTATCTTGAAAACAGTGGCAGATACACCAACTACACATGCGATAAAGTTGCATAGAACATACTGAACACACATACATACAGATTAATACAAGTAAAACTAGAGAAATAGGAACACAACTGGTAGATGGCATCAGTGTCGACTTGACAGTTGTGATAGCATAATATGGACTTGCAAGGTGATGCTTTTGGAGGAAACTGAGCATATTTGTTTATAACTACATGGTAATCTACAATTATCTCAAACACTTCAGTTAAATATTAAATTAATTTAAATTAAATGAATGAAGGGGGATGGTCTGTGCATTGAAGCCTGCAGCTCACAGAATTGATTAAATGTGAGTCCCTGCTCCTAAATACGTATTTTACCATCTCTTGGCATCTTCATGCTCTATCACTAAAAGTGACATAAGTACAGCTGTTAGTCTCTGCTGGCCCAACCCACAGCCCTGACTGAGAAATATAGCTTCTACTGGTATACACTCCACCAGCAGGCATGGTGTGTGTGTGTGTGTGTGTGTGTGTGTGTGTGTGTGAGAGAGAGAGAGAGAGAGAGAGAGAGAGAGAAAGGTATATTGAGTTAGAGTTAGGTGGGAATTAGGAATTGGTACTTGCTGAATAATTAGCGGCTCTTGGCCATTCCTGAACCTTTTCCTAACCATTGCCAAGCTGTCACAACCACTTCAAGAGACTTCCGTCTCAATTTTTCTGCCTAAAACAGTGGGAATCTTGGTACAGAATCCATCATGGTTAGCCACGCCCTGCTATCCTGCAACTCCCTGATATATTTCTCCTCCAGGAACAAAAAAAATCCCCTTCCTCCCACCACACCCAGAGTCTGGACCTGACTTCTCACCTATGCACCAAAGCCCGAGAATTTGATCAATGATTCCTTCTTTGGAAACTGGAATCAAGTTTGCATTTGCCAGTTTTCTTTATGCTTACATTTTACTCAGTTTGACACTGATTCTGGGGAGCACTGTACCCCACAGTGAGGGCCAATCATAAAGGCTGGTGAGCTCCCTCCCTCCAGGTCTGTTTCCATCTCTTCTTCTTCTTCCCAACAGCCCAGGCCTGAGGCTCCAACATGCCCTGATGTTATAGTTCCAAAGGGTTCCCAAGCACCGACTGTGAGTCCATCTGTCTGATAAGTGCCAACAGTTCAGAGAAAAATAGGACACATTTTCCTTCCTTCACACTCATAATTCATGCAGAAGAGGTAAGCGAGGAGAACGATTTCCAAAAAAACTGGACATGGGGTGTTACAAGATGCTACGGGAGGACCAGAGAAGGAAGGAGAAGCTAAGTGTGGACTAAAACTGTGTGGAAGGGAGTCTTAGAGCTGAGCCTTGCAAGATGCGTAAGGACTAGGCAAGGACACCAGGTGAGGAAGGGCTTTTTTAAGGAAAGGGACCAACAAGTGCCAAGGCCTGTGTCAGCACAGCTGTGTCCAGAAACACCAGGATGTTGGTAGGGCTGGAGCATAAATTGCAAAGGAGAAGCGTCCAGAGTTGTGGTGGAGAGAAAGACAGGCAGAGCCTGATCATGGACAACCTTGGGGTGTCTTTATCCAGAGCTTGGATTTCTGACTTAAAAACCAATGAAGAGGAGGAATTAGCAGTGTGACTCTCAGATTAAAAACAACAACTTGGACCCAGGTTGTCGGGCGATGTTAGTCAGTCAGTTTGTGTGATCCCGGGTGCTGATTAACAGGCGTCACATGACTTCCCACAAACTCCGTATGTTACTGGGAGGAGATTGCTTAATAGAATTGCTCTTTTGGATTGCCAGGGCATAAAAAGGTGGGAGCCACAGGTGACTTTCCATTGCTCTTTAGCTATATAAACTCTCGAAAAGAGAACATCAGGGTGACTCATGGTGAAAGCACTTCTACCATGAAGCGCTTTCTCAAGATTGCCATTATCGCCAAGAAAAAGCCTATCCTGGGGCATTCGGCCAGGGTGTCCTGGCATCTGTGCAGCAGATGCTCTTCCCTCAGACGGGGTGCAATTGGCTTCATTACTGCCTGTTCCCTGCATGGAGAGGAGAACACAGGACAGGCACTGGGGCTGGGCATACCTGTGTTCACATCCCAGGTCTGTCCTGCACCGATTGGTCCATCAGGGGCAAGGCCCTCCTGAGCTTTCTTTTTCTTTTTCTTTTTTTTCTTTTTTGTTAGTCTTCACTCAAGGATATTTTTCCATAGATTCTTAGAGAGGGTGGAAGGGAGAGGGAGAGACAGAGAGAAGCATTGATGTGAGAAAGACACATGGATTGGTTGCCTCCTGAATGTGACCCGACCAGGGCCAGGGATCTAGCCTGCAATTGAAGTACATGTTCTTGACCTGAATCAAACCTGGGACCGGAATTGAATCAGGACCCTTCAGTCCACAGGCCTTAGGTGAAATAGGTGAGGGGATTAAGCAAAAAGAAAAAAAAAGCCACATACACACAGACAACAGTATGGTGATTACCAGGGGGAAAAGGGTGTCAGGGGAGGTAGAAGAGGGTAAAGTGTGGGGGGGGCAGGGGGATTTTAAATGATGATGGAAGGAGACTTGACTTGGGGTGGTGAATACACAATAAAATATACAGATGATGTATTTTAGAATTGTACACTGGAGACCTACATGATTTTATTAACCAATGTCACCCCAATACATTCAATAAAAACATTTTTTAAAATCAAGTGATAAGAGGAAGCCCTTGCAGAATCTCCTTTGAGGAAGTCCTAAGCAAAGGCTAAACCGTCTAGGATTAGTGATGAAGACTCTGAAGGAAGAAGCAGGAGTCTCTCCCACTGCCTGGGGAAGGAATCAACATGGGATCCGAGCTGCCACAGCAACACTATGCTCAGCCTTTCCAACCTGGGACCGATGTGGAGGCCACTGCTCGGACCTCCCTTCAGGAGCTGCCTCTTTCCTTTCATCAAAGATCTTACCTTTGCATCATGCCCTGAAGACTTTCTCTGACCAGTACTGCTTCTTCCCCCTGTCTTATGCAATTACCTCCACCCCCTCATGAACTTACGCTCCTAACTCCATCTCAGGGCCCAGAGCACCCAATGGAAAAACATGTTGCCTTATTTCATATCATTACCACCTTACAGAGTAGACAGTAACAGTCCTGTTTTACAGGGTAGGAGATTAAGGATCGGAGAAGTAAATGGTTGAGCTGTAATTCAAACCCAAGTCTGCTTGACCTGGGAGGAAAAAGTTAGGAGGCAACGTTTTCCTTTCACAACTGTCAGTAGACAGAAAAGTTTCACTAGTGTTATCTTAGTGTGAATGAAGGGAAGACAAAGACCCAGAAAAGTGAGGTAACAGTTCTTTTACTTCTTTAATATTTGTCTGGATAATGGGGATTTCTATGTAAAACTCCAGTCCCTGAGGCTTTTGAGAGGAGCCACTATTATGATGATAATCCTGTGCATAGAACCTTTGGGCAACATAGTGCTATCTACAGAATGCTCCTCAGAGTAATGTTTTTAAATGTACAAGATGAAATGTGTCAGATTGCAAAGAAAATCAATTACACTAAAATAAAGCTATCAAAATATTCTTTTAAATCTGCAATATGGTAATATATGTGCTCTTTATTGATGCTTTAAATAAAGAGCTCTAGCAGCAGGTCTCAAAGTAACATAATTTTTAAGTACTTTTGCACTTAAAACATATTTTAAGATATCTACAACTCCCATGTGATAGGAAAAATTTATCATTTATATTGGTGACAAAGTCATAGGTCATGCTAATATGACTGCGGTTTGTTGCTTACATTCATAATTGAAAGACATGCTAAATTTCAGTTAGAGATTAGTGAAAAAAAAGATGTAATTTATTGCCATGTAAGTTCATGAACCCTTGATTAAAAAGCCCTTCAGTGAATTATAGAAATACCTAAAAACCATGAGACAAATTGTGACTCACTCAAAAATTTTATAATCATTCCCAAAGAGGCAATGAGCTCTAGGAGCCACTAAGGGATCCCCAAGAAAAAGTTCTACCAAGTAACTTTATTCACTTTTGTGATAGAATTAGATTGGGAAACACTACCTGTAGCCATATTATGTCTGAAAGGCCCTTGACCCAAACACTCATGATATCTTGCCGTTAAGACATGTGAGCTAGACAGTAACACAGTTGGTTGACTTTTTAGTCAGCTCAGCCACAGTCTCCGAAGGGTCAAAGTCAAGCTGGAGAGTATGTACAAATGCATCCTGGAGGACTCAGCCCTCTGCTCTGGCTGTTCCAACAGTTTCTCACAGAGACTTGGATAAGGACCTAGAAAACCAGCTGAGCCAATTCTCCAAGGACACGAAGCCAGGAGGCTGGGTACATACTCTGGAGAGCAGACTCAAAATCCAGAGTGATGCTAGGGAGCCAGAAAAAAAAGTTTTTCCAAGAAGGATTTTAATAAGAATGGGTGCAAAGTCAGACACTGACATTTACAAGTATCACTGCAGGTGCAGAGGACGGGGCGGAAGAGCTTATGAGCAGTATAAGTGGTGCAAAGGCTTAGGGATGCTGCGCCTGCCACAGAGATAAACCTGCGCTCCCCTAGTCTGAAAGCTGTTGTCTAGAATAAGGGAGGTACCACACTTTCTCTTCTCTAAACTGGATGGCCCAAATCCAATGGTGGGTTGGGGTGGGGTGCATACTAAGAGTCAGATTGAAAAGACTTGTAATAAACATGACTGCACTCAGTGGAGAGCCGAAGGACCCAAACTCTACAGCATGGGAGTAGCTGTTTAAGCCACCAACAGCACTGGGTCTGATAAAGGGCACTTTTGGAAGGAAGGGGACAAGACAATAAGATCAGTT
This sequence comes from Myotis brandtii, assembly GCF_000412655.1. Lineage (NCBI taxonomy): Eukaryota > Metazoa > Chordata > Mammalia > Chiroptera > Vespertilionidae > Myotis > Myotis brandtii. The sequence goes on from NW_005354595.1 coordinate 3,489,629, forward strand.
TCCCCCAAGACCATTACGTAAATCTGGGTTCAGAAAACATTTTCTGTCAAGGACCAGATAGTAAATATCTTCTGCAATATGGTAATATATGTGGGGGGACTGTGGCACTTCTGATTTCTGCCACTGCTTACACTCTCTGCCATTGTGTGTCTGTGTTCCAATAAAACTTTATTTACAAAAACTGGTGGAAAGTCGGATTTGGCCTGTGGGGCATAGGTTGCCAACTCCTGATACAGAAGGAGGAAAGTAACATTTCCTTAGCATTTACTCTGTGCCAAACATCTGCACATTAGCTCACTGATTCCTCACAGAACTCCTACAAGGTAGGTGCTACCTCCCCATTTGACAGGTGGGAAAACTGAGACTCCATATATTCCTATACTTGCATACTTCCTATAAAAGTTATTAAGAAAGCATGTCCCAGACCCCACAGTTATGGGATAGCCCCAGGATTCTAACAAGGTTCCATCACAGCACTCCCTTGAGATTTGGGGGTGGGAGTGGGGGATTTACATCTGGCATAATTCATCATCCTAACGGTAACAAATAGTACCTCTGTAAGAACCACCAAGCTCCAGAAGCACCCTGAGAAATGCAAAGACTATGATTCCAGTCGTGAGGAGGAGGAGACCTGGGTCAGCGGGTTGAAAGTTGTGATGAAGTGACCTATAGTGCCCCCTCTTTATGGGAACAAACCAGCTAAGGATTTTCTCATTGTTTCAAGTATTTTTTAAATTAAATGATTCATTAGCCACAGAGAGATTTTCCACAGCACTACTTACCGCAGCACTTCCTGTCAAGAACAAGGTCAGAGGCAAGGGTCTTGGATAGCTGCAGCATCAGAGTTAGATGCAATAACCTTTCTTTCTGGGCAGAATTACTTTCCCCTTCCCTCTGCCCTCTCCCCTCTCTCCTCACAATACACCCCTTGGAAGCCATAGCCCTCCAGCCAACGTCTGGGTATCACTTCCTCCTCTGTCTCTATCTACCCTGCCATTCTCACACCTATTTCTCAGGAAGACCATCCCAATGGCACACGCTGCTCACCACGTGTCACGGATCCCAGTGCTCAGAGTGCGTGATGCATAGACATACTCAGTCGTGATATACAGAATGCCCGTTTCCTTAAGCTTCACTTAAACATGTCTCAACCAAATGCATACACTTCCATTTCCCATTTACCGTCCACGCCCATCCTTTAACAAAGTATCCTCTGTCTTACTTTATAGATCAAAGGAACTGAGGCTCTGAAAGGGGCCTTGAACAAGGCAGGAAGCACTGAGGGTCCCTGAGCTTCCTGTGCCCCTAAGCTCTGCATCGGCCCTCCACCTCAGGCCAGGAGGAGAATTGCATGTCGCCAGCCTGCAAGCTTTTCTTTGGTGATTATTAGAAAAGAATGGTTTTGTTTGTTTGTTTCAAATCAATATCTAAAGGCTACTTCTAGAGCAAACTGGGAGTAAACTAACTGGATAGGCTGATATTGCCCTGGACCCACTCTACTATTTTATTGCTAGAATCACCTTCCTCATGAGTAATTATTGACCAGTGTCTTCACAGACCCAATACAGTATGAAGAAGAAAGCAAGGCTCTGAGGTTAAATCCTTACTCTGCTATTTATCAGCTATGTGACTTTAAACAGATTGCTTAATCTCCCTGAGACTTGATTTTCTTATCTGTAAAATGAAGCTAAGAACACCTACTTTGGCCTTGGCCGGGGTGGCCCAGTGGTTGGAGTGTCAACCTGTGAAGCCTGCACACCAAAGGGTTGTGGGCTCAAGTCCTGGTCAAAGGCACATGACTGGGTTGCAGGTGTGATCTCTGGCCCTGGTTGGTGAGCGTGCGGGAGGAAACCAATCCATATTGATGTTTTTCTCTCTCTCCCTTCCTCCCACGCTCCCTTCTACTCTATCTAAAATCAATGGGAAAATATCCTCCAGTGAGGATTAACAAAAGAAAAGAATACCTACTTTGTAGGCTGGTGAGATTGAGAGAAACGATGAGGCCAGAAAAAGCATTTGTAAAATGTTTATAAAGATGAGATAGGTAGATAATAGATTGATACATAGATTGATAGATAATGATGATGATAGATGGGTGATAGCAGCATGTAATAATAAACTTATTTTGCAACTTGAAAAATTGAATGTTAAGAGTTTAGGAAAAGGAGGAGTAATACTACTCTCATAAATATTTATCCTCTTTCTGGTTGAGGGACCTGAGACTCAGAGATATTAGACAACTAGCCTAATGACACATGGCTAATAATTGACTAGGTCTCACCATATATCGTGTACTTACACGGTGCCTGTCATGCCCTGGGCATGGGAATTTGCAGACAAATTCACTGAAGGACTGATAGGAAGTGGTCTCCAAAACCAGCAGTGTAACCCAGGTGCACAGATCTCTGGTCTTCTTCAGGCAGAGCCATTCTTGTTGCATTTTCTTGGGATCAGTAGTCTTACATGAGTTTTAGTGACTCTAACCAGAATTGTCTCCGTAGCCCTGAAAACTAACTCATTGTTTGCAACCTTCTCAGCTAAGAGAGGCTGGGGCTCAATAACATAGGAATTTTAACTGCTCTAGTTGTATGTGTATGACTATTCTTAAACAAGTAAGATAAAGTTCCCTTCTTGCCCTGAGAATAGTACAGAAATAGAATCCCACTCAGTGATAGTCAATAGACCAACAGTTCTCATTTGTTTTCATATTACAGAACTAGGTTGACTTCTATAAACACAGAAATCCATGCTGGTGTAATGGAAAGAGCACTGGATACGGCATTAGGAGACATGTGTTCAAATCTCAGGTCCTGTGTGAACGGCTGGCATGAATCTTAGCCCTTTGCCTCTGTTTCTTCATGTATCAAGTGGGGAGAATAATACTTGCCCCTCTTCATTATAAGAGTGAAGGTTAAGTGGGGTCATGTGTTAAAGTGCTTAGCCTGATACTTAGCACAAGAAAGTGCTTAATAAATATTTATCCATTTGAGCGAATGTTCTTACTAAACATCCATAATGAGAGTCTATCCATTTAGCTCAATCCTAACATTATACCTGAGTCCTTAAAACGCACTTAGTAAATGTTTATTCACTCAATGGAATACTTACCCAATGACTGGCATAGTAGATGCTTAATGAATATTCATTCATTCATAATGGAATCCTGCTTAGTGCATAGCACTTAGTTGATACTCATAAATGTTGGTTGAAATCACATAGGGAAAATGGAACTTTACCCATTTAATAAGATTTTGCAATCCCATAAATATTGGATGTTGTTGCCAGTGGGTTACAAAGTGAATCAGCCGTTGCTGAAATGTTCTCAGCTTGTACAGCTTAACAAACCATTATATGCTCTCTTCCAAACATACAGCATTCCATGCATGTGCCACAGTAACACTGGAAATGTTGGATACCCCCCAGGCCCTAAACAAGTGGCAGGAAAGTGAAGCATATGAATTAATTTAGAAGTCAACAAAGGATCCATCTTCACAGACACAAATGCAACTGAACAATCCTTGCCAGGTTTGCCTAGAGCTCAGCTTGACAATTGTTCTGGCAGATCATAGAGATATTAGACCCCAGGGAAAAATTCCCAAGTAAAATTGTAGGCAGAGATGGTCAGGAATTAGAAATGCATATGAGCAAAGTACGCATATGGAAGAGTGTGCGAGTGTATGTGAAATATCCTTATAAAGGATTTCTCCTTGAAAGTATTGCTTTCTTTAAGTACTTTGCAACAACAAAGTAATTCCTTTGCGGGGAAGGGGTATGGGCTTTTAGTAGTGTCATTTCTCCTTTTAGAGGCCACTTTCTCTAGAATGACCAGTAAGCAAAGACTTTAAAGAAGTGAGGGAGAGCTGCCTCCGCAGGCATCTGGTTTCCCCAGTTAATCAGTAGTCCAGGGAGGAGTCCTCAGACTCTCCATGACACTTTTGCAGAGCAGATGACACTGAAGTTTAGTTCTGAAGAATGTGCATGAGTAATCTCAGCAGGAAAGTCAGAGAAAGAGCATTCTTCTGTGTGTATATATATATATATATATAATTGGTTTTGAGAGAGAGAGGAAGGGAGAGGAATAGAGAGATAGGAACATCAATGAGAGAGAAACATCATTGATTGGCTGCCTCCTGAACCCCCCCTTACTGGGGATGGAGCCCACAACCCAGGCATGTGCCCTGACCAGGAATCGAACCAGTGACCTCCTGGTTCATAGGTCGACGCTCAACCACTGAGCCACACTGGCCAGGTGAGAAAGAGCATTCTGAAAGGGAAAATGGCATTCAAGGTATAAGGAGTTTGACATGACTGGGTGTGTAGGTCCCCGGGTTAGTAACAGTCAGTGATACTGGAGAGGTGGGCCAGGCCGGGACCTGTGAGGAATGCTATGCTTGTATCTCACCTTATTACACATCACCTTCTGTCTTATTTTAGACTTGGTTGCTTATTATGGGATTTTTTTTTCTCTCCTTCCTTTTTCTAGTCTGTAATTCCTTGAGACCAGGCTGTGTGTGTTCACTACCTCTATTCGTACCTGTGAATCTAGGTTAGTACAATGTCTATAATAAGTACAAAACAAGTCCCAGCGTAAATAAAAGGCACTGGTACTCTCCTAGGAGTTAATATCTGTTGCCTGCTTTCTAATCCTTTTTTATATGCTAAGTCAGTGTGCCAGTTAGGAGTTAATAAGGAAAAGGGAGTCCCTCCAGGTATTTTCAACAGAAGGGCAATCAATACAGGGGGCTTATATAATCCTTGGAACCTGGAGGAACCACTCTGGGGGTTATGGCTCAAGGGCACACCGCCAAAGCTAAGACCCAGAGGTCGGCGAACCACGGCTGCTGCTGCTGCTGCCATGAACTGCCAATGCCTCTCATCCTAGGAGACTCCCTTACATGCCATAAGGCTGAGTCAGTCCACACACGTGTGCATCTATGACCTCACTGGCCAGCAGCAATGACAGCAGGACTGTGGCTTCCAACCCACTTCCAACTTCCATGTCTCCTTGGAATATCCTCTCATTGGTGGAACCTAATTTGATTCTAGAAACTCAAGTACAAGGGAGTCAGGGAAATGCAGTTTGTAGCTTTCCAGCCCCTGTGATAAAGAAAGATGTCTGAGAAGGTGGTGGGAATGGATGGATGCCTGGTTCTAATCAAAGATAATCTGAACTACTGCCTGCTTACTATGTGAAGTATGTTCACAAAATAAAACAAAACAAACAAAACACACTTCCTTCTAGCCTGGAAAAAAATTTCCTAAGAAATGAAACGATCATCTTTATTTTTAACTAAAATGAGAAGCACCTGCTTTCCCCCCTTCTCTTTCCTCTTCTTTTTTTCTCTTCCTTTTCCTTTCTGAACAATTTAGTTTTAACACATTAGTTGGACAAGACAGGTTCAGCTGGGGGTGGGAAAGCCCTGTGGTTAAGAGTAGGGTGTCAGAGCCCCAGCCTATAGCAGGGCAGCCTGGCTTGGGTATCAGCTCCTGAGCAGGGTCAGGAGTGAGTCCCTTTGGGGATGCAGTCCAGCGTGGGGTGTCAGAGCCTGGGCAGGATGAAAAGAGCTTCCATTGGGCAAATAGCCCAAAAGGGGGAATGAAAGCCCAAGAAAGGTGAGGAGAGCATCCATGTGGGGACACGGCCCTGTGCAGGGTGTCAGCCTGAGCTGGGGTGAGAAGACAGCCATACGGGGTTGTAGGATATGGGCAAAAATGGAAGAGGTTACATACAGGGGGGCTAATCAATCAATGAATATGTTAGGAAATTTGGAAACCAAGGTATTCACTGTGGGAAAAGGAAGTCACAGTATAGAAACAGGAGAAAACTTAATGCTCTGCTGTTAGTCTGGACTTAAAGCCAGGGGAGTAAACTCATTATTTTAAATAGATAGATAGATAGATAGATAAATAGATAGATAGATAGTGTTCCCTGGCTCTGTCCACACACAAAGGACCTGGGAACAGTGACACCCCAATAGCAATAAGTACAACCAGTACCCAAATCTTGGCTTTCAAATCACATTCTGCACTAAAAGGAATGGGTTCCTTGGAGAAATAGCTGATCCTAAGACTGGGGCAAGGAAAAGACGAGATGAGCTGAAACATGTTGTGCCGGAAAGTAAGGTAGATAGATAGATAGATAGATAGATAGATAGATAGATATGTAAATGTGAATTGTGTGTTCCCTGGCTCTGTCCACACACAAAGGACCTGGGAACAGTGACACCCCAATAGCAATAAGTACAACCAGTACCCAAATCTTGGCTTTCAAATCACATTCTGCACTAAAAGGAATGGGTTCCTTGGAGAAATAGCTGATCCTAAGACTGGGGCAAGGAAAAGACGAGATGAGCTGAAACATGTTGTGCCGGAAAGTAAGGGAAGACCCAAAGAACTATGTCCAAAGAACACAGAAGCCAGATTGAAAGGACCCCCACTGGCCAAATCTGGGACACTGTGAACATCAAAATAAATGCTAGAGAAGGACTGGAGCCCATTGAGTCACATAGGAAACCATGATTCTATGCTAATAAACAACTGACATAGTGAAGATCGGACCAAGAACAGGGTATTTGCGTAGTTTCAAAGTATCTCCCCACAAAATTAAATCATGAAGGAAAGAGTGTAACTTTCGACTGAAGAGGGTGGCAAAGACCACCGTAGAAAGTGACCGTGACGACCGTCATCAGTGATGGGACACACTGGAATCCCACACCCCTGATGGGATGTAATGAGAAGAACAGTGTCACTTCTGTGATAGTCCCGCCAGAGACGCGCAACCAGGATAAGGGCATGAGGAAACATCAGGCCAATTCAATCAAACTGAGGGACGCTCTGCAAAATAAGTGGGCTGCAATCTTCCAAGTGTTAAGGTCATGAACATAACGGAAGGCTGGCAACTGCTCCAGACTAGAGAGACTAGAGAGATCTGACAGCTAAGGACAACGCTTCTAAAGTAGTCTTTTAGAAGGACTAACGGGACATTATCCATTATCGGGACAATGGGTGAAAATGGAATGAGGTCTGAGGATTAGATGATAGTATTGTATCGATGTGAATTCCTGATTTGGACAATTGCATTGTGGTTTTACAGGAGAACATCCTTGTTTGTAGGAAATACCCACTTAAGTATTGGGGGTCATAGGACACCAGGTTGGTAATATATTTCCAATTAATTCAGAAGGAAAATGAGTTCTTTGCATTGCCCTTGTAACTCTTCTGTAACTTTGTGAATGTTTCAGAATGAGATTTATTTTTTAAAAGTGATTAAGTACCCAAACTCCAAGGGAACCCAAGTTTATAGCAAAACCTCACCTGAGACAGGTGAAGCTCTAAGACAACAGCTCCAAAAGAATTCCATGTAAACTATTCAAACAGGTAAGAGATCTTCTTTCTTCACAGTGGACCTGGAAATATAAAACAAAACTCTATGAATGAGTTTTCTGGAGTAGGCAGTGTTCCAGAAGGCTGCGTTTGATCTATACCCACCTCCAACCTTCCAGTGTCTGTCATAATGTATGGAAAGAAAACCTGGTTAAGAGCAAGAAGACCCAGGTTCTGAATGTCATTTTCATCACTTCTAAACATGCTACGTTGGGCAATTGCTTACCCTCCCTAAACCTTGGTTTCCTTAATTATAAAATGGAGATCATAATATTTACTTCACCGTATTGTTGGAAGAATTAAATACAATAATGGGTGTGAACCTGCCTACATAACGATTGGCACTGGAGCACAAGGGCTTTTCTTTTGTTTTCAATTGCACAACAATTTAATCTTCTATAACCCAACAAGTTCCTTGGACTCTGACACAATTTATCCTGCTTAAAGATGGACGCATTTGCCATGTAGTCACTCACTCTTACTCATTTCTGCACTGAATGTCTGACAAATGCTTACTGAGAATCTACGACACAGTGCACTTCGTTCTAAGTCGGGAAGAATACACCCCCAGCTACCTTTTCTTTTGTTTTTGTGTTTTTCCTATAGAGAGGAAGCTGCGATGGAAACAATGCTTTCTACAGCTGTGAATTGTGAATTTAAATCAGTTTAATAGTCCAAGCAAGGGTGTGTTTGCCTTTCGTTCCCTCTCTCTTATTGTAGCTTTTGGATCCACCCATTTCTCCATCACATACATATTTATTTTCCAATGAGTTCTGAAAGAGGTCCAAGGGAGAGCGAGAGACAGGGAATGCAGCTGACGTCGGCCTCCCCATGGGTATTAGGTCACTCCTTGATCTAATTCCTCTTGACATTTTCCACATTGTATTTTTCTGCTCTTCTTCAACACACATCCCTCTCAGAAAACGAACATACTTATTGACTATGCAGGGCAACCTTGGCAACAGTTGGGATCGGTCATGTGTAGAGTTAACACACACACACACACACACACACACACACACACACACACACACCAAGCAGACCTGTTCCATAAGGTCTCGGAGCACAAGAGGGCTGGTTCTGGAACACCCAGAGACTCGGGGGTTTCTCTTCAACTCCACTTAGCAAAGCAGAGGGTTTATTTTCCATTTTTCGGCCTTTGGCAATTTTGTTTGCTCAAGCTTAATTGTTCCCGGATATTGAGAGGGTGCAGAAGGTATGTTTGGTTTTAATGACTCTTTTGGCCTTGATTTCACATCCTCTCTGAAAAAATTACCAATGCACACAATAGACAGGGGTTTTTGTTTTATGTTTTTCCCCCCAAAGAAGTACCCAGGGAGGTGAATTGCAGATAAAATCCAGCTACCCAGCCCGTGCCCTTTATGTGAGTTGCCAGTTCGTAGTCACTGGCACAGAGGGGCTGGCGTGCATGGTTCCTGTTTGTCAGAGCAGAGATGACAGTAGCTCTGCCCTCGGCCAGCCTGGAGGATCGTCCTCACCTTTCCCTGCCCCCTGCAATCCCACAGTCCCCTCCCCCGTTTCTCCAAAACTGCTGTGGACAAGAGGCACCGTATTAGGGGCATCCACCTCCCTGACTGCCCAAAACAGGACAATTTTAACTCCCAAGACTGCCGAGGAGCCTTCGCAGTGCACGACATCAGCGACATAATTTGTGAAATAACTGTTGGGTGACAGCGGCAGATCCTGCAGTCGAGGTCCCCTGGGGAAGGGGAGGCAACGTCCACCCTCCATCCCACTGACTTCAGTCTCCTCTGTGCGCAGTATGCACCCCTCACCTGCCCAGCCCAGACCCCAAGGCCTCGCCTCAGTCCTCACCACAGTACCTGGTGCAGGTGGCCTCCCCCTGGAAGCCCTCTCATCCCTGACTCCCCTGTCCCTCCACCCCCTCACATCATCCACACCCCCCCACACGCACCCCGTGGCCCCACCCCCTCTCTCCTTTCTTTTTCAGGCTCCTTTCTTTTTCAGCCCTCCCTTTAAAAATTGGTGTAATATGATTTCACTCATATGTGGGGTAAAAAACTGAAACTCATGAACACAAACAGCGGCATGGTGGTTGCCATAAGAAAGGGGGTAGAGAAAGAAGGAGATCCTAATATCAGGTGACAGGAGCAGATTTGACTTTGGGTGGTGGGCGCACGGTGCAATATGCAGATCTTGTAACATAGGAACCCACACCTGAAACCTATATGTTCATGTTGACCAATGTCACCACAACCAATTTAATAAATAAATATATATTTTTTAAAAGTTGGTGTAACCCAGGCCTGAGAGGGAGAACAAATTGTCAGCCATATCAGAACCTCAGAGATGAACAAGTAAATTTCAAAAAGGCATATTTGACAGTAGAATGTAATATTTAATAAAGGAAAGTGATGTCTCTTTTTTAAAAAAAATACAAATCCTTGCAGGCAAAGTTCAGCAAAATTTCCTGGACTGTGAAGACACAGGACTGCCCTAACCGGTTTGGCTCAGTGGATAGAGCGTCAGCCTGCGGATTGAAGGGTCCCGGGTTCGATTCCGGTCAAGGGCATGTACCTTGGTTGTGGGCACATCCCCAGTGGGCTTAAAGAAACCTGTAGGAAGTACAGCAGGTAGGCACATTCTGTGCAAGAGGCAGCTGATCGATGTTTCTCTCTCATCGGTGTTTCTGATTCTCTATCCCTCTCCCTTCCTCTCTGTAAAAATCAATAAAATATATATATTTTTTAAAAAAAAGACACAGGACTGATGCAGGGACTCCTGGCCGTGCTATGCCCATGACCAGCAGAGTTCTAGCAGGTTGTCTTTCTGGGGGTTATTTTGGGGGGCCAGGGTTTATGGTAACCAAAAAGAGATACGTGCTGAGTTTAAGGTTGAGAAATTCTGTTCTCAATAACCTCATCCACTCCCACGGCTTCGATTATCCCTCTAAGCCGACAACTCCCAATGCTTTATCTCCATCCCAGATCTTTCCATGGAGATCCACCTATGGACTGGTAGTGGGATGTTTCCACTTGCACATCTCCAACCTAACAGGTCTGAAGGTGAGCTCACCATCTTCCCCACGCTCTGCTTCCGGTCCCTGCAAACGGCACTCAGGTCCACCCCATCACCCAGGCCAGGGACTGGGGATGCTGCCCTTCCCCTTGCTCTTCCCACTCCAGGGGCATCTCTAAAACATCTCATATGTCCACCTTCTCCTCTCCTTCCCTGCAGACATGGCCTCAGCGTGGGCCCTCCCTCCAGGGTCTCTTAGGAGACAACAGCCTCCCACCTGGGCTCCTTGGCTTCAGATTCTCCTTCCTGTCTATCTTCCACGCTGTTACAAAATGGCCCATCTGAAATACAGGTCTAAGCGGTTCATTCATTCCCTCACTTAAAGCACTCTGGTGGCTCCTTGTAGCTTACAGAATATACTTTCATGTTCTTAGAACAACCATGGAAGGCTCATCGCAGTAGAACTCCATCCTACCTTCCCTACTTTTCCTGCCAGCCTTCCTTCAAATTCTTCTTTCCAGCCACCTTATCCCTCCAGCCCACATTCTTTCCCACTGCAGATTTTTGTGCCTAGAATCCCTGCTTCCCACCTGACTACACAGTGAACTCCTATTCTTCCTGCAGAACCCTACTGAGTGTCACCTTCTGTGTAGAGCCTTTCCAAAGTTCTCCAGGTAAAAATAATTGTTCCCTTCACTGTTTCCTGCTGTACTTCCTACAGGTTTCTTTAAGCCCTTACCATTTTGTAAAGTAAATTCTTTGGGTAATGTCTATCTTCCCCTGTATGGCATCACCTCTTTGAGCATAGAAGCTAAAGTAGCATATAGATCTATGTTTCCGAAGACTCTAACACAGAGCCAGATACGTACAGAGTAGGGAATGAATGAATGAGTGAGTAAGTGAGTGAATGAATGATAAACTTGGGGCACCTGCTACCTTTTCCCAGCATCATTATCCTCTCGAGTTCTCTGGGACATAATAGGGCTAGACAGGTCTGTAAAGGATTACAATATCTGCATTAGCTTTCTAAGGCTGGATCACAAATTATCCCAAATGTAGTAGCTTAAAAAAGCAATCATCATTTATGATCTCTCAGAGAATGGGGAATTTGGACAGAACACATATCCCTCCCTCATGAAGTCTGAGGCCTCAACTGGAAGACTCAAAGGCTGGAATTATCTGAAGGCTCATTTACTCACATACTAACATTGACTGCCAGCTGGGGTTTAACTAAGACTGTCAGCCAGAGCTTTTCCATGTGGCTTCTCCATGTGGCCTGAGCTTGCTCGCAATGGAGTGGATGGATTTCGAGGGCAAATGTCCTAAGAGTGAGAAAAAAAAAACAGGTGGAAACCATGTTGCCTTTTATGACCTAGCATGACTTCTGACACATTCTATTGATCAAGGCAATTACAAGGCCTCCATCCAGGTCCAAGGGCAGGGAGCACAGAGCCCACTTACTGATGGAAGTGTGTTAACATTGTAATAAGAACATGTGGGATGGCATGTACATTGGCGTGGCCATATTTGGGAAATGTCTGCCACGATCTTCAAAGAACACCGCCCTCTGCCATTGTGTGGGCACTCGCCTTAATCTCATGAGACACTGGGAGCACGTTGCACATATAACCCAAATGCCTCCCCAACTTTGTCATGCACATTTGTGTTCTGAATCTCACATAGGAGCTTTCTACCCAATTAGCTAGAGCCCTACGCCTTCGGGGACATACAACTATGCTAGGAGATCTGAAAGCAATTAGGTAGGGTCCATTTATTAAATTCGCTCACAAAAGACTGGCCATGCCAGGCCCTGTAAAGCGTCAGATGCAGCCCCTGCCTGCCAGAAGAAAATACACTCTAACCACTTTGCGCTACTACAAGGACACTGTCATCCTTGAACCAACTTAGTGCACTTCCACTTCCTTTTCCCCTTGAGATGCGACCTTGGTTCCATATGCAAAGTGGACTCTGCAGATATGCCCAGTCACACCTGAGTCCAGGGACAAACACATGTTAGGTTCCCAAGCTGAGGTTCTCTGTTGCACAAGGAAGAATGAACTAACCACCATAAAAATAAAACAGATAACATATTATTAGTGACTAGTATATATAGATATTAGAAGACCACTAGAGGCCTGATGCACAAAATTCATGCAAGGGCCTTGGCCCCAGCCCCAGCCCACCACCCCCACAGCCGGGGGGCCTCTGCCATGGCCCCTGCCCTGCGGCTTTGTCCGGAAGGAAGGACATCTGGAAGGACGTCCAGGCTAATTAGCATATTATGCTTTTATTATTATTATAGATTTTCTTGTAGTGAGAAAACTACAACCCAGGGGCCAAATCCTGCCAGGAGCCTGCTTTTGTAAATAAAGTTTTATTGAAACACAGCCATGCCTATTGGTTTAAGTATGGTCTGTGGTTCCTTTCGTTGGATAAAGTTGAGTAGTAGCAGCAGAGATTGTGTGGCCCCTACAATACCTAAAATATTTAATATCTGGCCTTTAGAGAAAAAGTTTGCTGACCTTGCTCTGGAGACGAGGCTAAATCTCTTTCCTTGCTTGCATTAAGCATAGTGGCTGCCATTCATCACGCATCACCTATATGCCGAGCTCTGGGCTAGGAATCCCTACGTGTGTTACTTTAAACTTTACATAGAGCCCGCAGGGAAATATCACTATCCTCCTCTTGCAGATGGAGAAAACCAAGGCTTAAAGAAGTCAAAGATCTGCACAAAGCCACAAGTCAGTGGTGACATTCAAACACAGGTCAGTATGATTTCAAAGACCATACTGCTGATGCCATCGACAAAAACATGGGGATCAGACCCTGCTGCTTTCTGGCTGTCTGGTGAGAAACAACTGCCATTCTTGCTGGAATCGATTATTAACCTTAAGCAGTCTGTACTCGAGCAGAACCACTTTTCCCGAATGACTGCTTGCCGTGGAGATGACTCATCATCCAGCGAGGCAGGGATCACAGAGGTTGCCTCTCTAGGCCCTTGGAATGAATGGAGAGAGATGGGTCACCTAAGTCTGTCACAGCCTGAACTTTCGGCCCACTCAGAAGGGGGACCTGGAACTACAGAGAGGGAAGTGTGTAGACTCCACCACTTGCCTCAGAAAGACTTGCCCAGGTCATCTGGGGGATCAGAAAGAGCCCAGTCATGGCAGGTAGGTTTTGTCTGGACAGCAGCCACTGTTGCAATCAAGCTCTGCAGGTCTCGGGCTCATTTGGCTGGGAACTACGTTTTCCTCTTCCTGTGAAAGGCTGGGAGGGCCTCTGACCATCTGAGAGCCACCGTGGGAGCAAGTCATCACCCACAGGGTGGTAGGAGGATGGCCTCGGGAGAGCTAAAAGCCACTTGGGAGTGAAGGCAGGCCAGGTGAGTGGGGAGCTAGGGATAGAATATTTGCCCCAAAGGAAGTGTGCCTGGAAAGCAACAGGGCTGGTTTCTTATGTACTCATAAATGCATTCTGGAAGCTTCTGGGAAGTTCTCAGAATCAGTGAGGTCAGCTTTCCAGGGGATCTGAGAATTATCTCCCAATACTAGCCCTTCCAAGTGGTTTTATTGCCCTGGGTTAAACAGTGGTAATCCCTTTAGGGCAAAAACAAACTCATTAATGCCAGATGGCCAGCTGAGGGGACATTCCAAGAGCTGAATGTGGTGTCCGTGTGTAAGATTCAATGTACCCACTGCAAATCGGTTGTGAAGACCAACTGGATTCAGCTTATGATCTCAGTATGAGTTGGTTCGATCAATGATTTATTCAGGAAATATTTGTTGAGTTTCCACAAAGTGTCAAGCATCCTTCCTTGTTCCTGGGGGTACAAAGGAGATTAGGCATGTCCTTGTTCAGTTCTGTGAGATGGACAAACAAACACACAATGAACCACAGTGCGATGTGATGAGTACTGGGACTGAGGGATGATGAGCAGGAGAAGGGAACGCTAACTCTGATGGGACCAGGAAAGGGATAGTAGGGCTCTCAATACTACCTAGCATTTGTCCTAGCTGTGCGACCTTTTGCAATTTAATCTCTTTAGGCTTCAGGTCTTTGTCTGTAAAATGAAAATAAAATCAATTCCTTGCTTGGAATTTTGTTGTAAGGATTAAATGTCAATACACATAGAGTTCTTAGAGCAGCACCTGGCATGTCCTGAGTGTCATTTGAGAGCTGTCATTATTCAATGTTCACCATGTACTAGGTCCTGTTCCAAGTGTTTTGCATAAATCAACAGCCTACATGGTAGGTACTCTGGTTGACCCTATTTTATGGGTGCACAAGGAGGCACAAGGAGGTTGGGTGATGAGGTTGCATCGGTTCTAAGTCCTGGGGCTGGGATTGAACCCAGGCTGTCTGGCTCTCAAGTCGGTGCTCTCAGCCTAACACATTCCACCTCAGAACCCAACACAGAATGTGGACAGGTGAGGTGGATCATTCCAGAAGATACAACATCAGATTTGGTGACATTTGATATTTGTAAGGAGTTAAAAGGGTGGAATAGCTATGTGTCATCTGACATAAGGTTCAAGGGCATTGATTTGCCAGCAGTATAACTTTCAGCGAGTTGCTCAGTATCTACACCCCAGTTTTCTCATGTGTAATAGGGGTTTACTAGTCCTACCTTGAAAGGATGACGTGCAGATGAAATGAACTCAAAAATGTAAAGCACTTAGAATGTTATCCGACATAGCAAGTGTGCGATAAATGGAGGCTATTTCTTCTAAGCTTCACTCATCCCCGGCTGCCTTGCATCGCTCTTACTTTCATGCTTTCTCACTCCTGCCCTTAACTATGACCCACCCCTATTCTCTTTATGGAACGTTGGTGATTAGTTGTACTTTTCTGACTTCATTTGCCCGGAAAATATCTCTTTGTTTTCTTCAACCCCTCAGGGACCTCATTCACCATTTCCTTTCCAGGTTTCTCTTCCTCTGTTCATCCTTAAACACGAGTGTTTCTGTGGGTTCCACCATTGATCGTCTCTCTGCCCACTTTATACAATCCCCTGGGTAATCTGTGCATTCATGTACTGACAACTCCTGAATCCGTATGTCCAGAGCAGGTCACCCTTTTGAGCCCTTGACCCACATTTCCATCCACTACCTCCAGGTGGACGTCCCAATGCTACATGTCCTAATAGGAATCATCCTTTTCATCCCCAAACCTGCTCTTCCTCCTGGCATTCCAACCTCAGTAACTGGCACCACCACCTCCCCAGTTGCCCAAGCTAGAAACTGGGAGTTGTTCTAGAATCCTCTTACCATTCCACCTCCACATCTAATTAGTCACCAAGTCTGGCAGATTTCACCTCTTTTGACACCTTCCTCTCCTCTCCAGCCCCACTGCTCCTGCCTAGTTCAGGTTCTTGCCATGATCTTCATAGTTTTGGTATTGCTTCCTAGCAAAGCACGTTCTCACTAGCCTTTACCCTCCTTTAATCCATCCTCTACATTAGAGGTTGACAAATTTTTTCTGTAAAGGAGCAAATAGTAAATATTTTATACTTTGAGGCCCTAGGACAGGGGTCCTCAAACTACGGCCCGCGGGCCACATGCAAATACAAATATTGTATTTGTTCCCATTTTGTTTTTTTACTTCAAAATAAGATATGTGCAGTGTGCATAGGAATTTGTTCATAGTTTTTTTTTAAACTATAGTCCGGCCCTCCAACAGTTATGGTGCATAAACAACAACAGGCAATACACAAGTGAATGTGTGTGGCTGTGTTCCAATAACATTTCATTTAGAAAAACAGGACCTGCGTGGGTTTGGCTCATGAGCCATAGTTTGCAACCCTTGTTCTATGTTATTTCCAAGATGGTCTTTCTAGTAAGACTGAGTCCCTGTCATTCTGCTGTTCAAAATCCTTCCTTCAATGACCTCCCAACACAATGCAGCTCTCCTGGCTGTTTCAGGCTGCCTTATATGACATGCATTCTGGCTCTGCTCAATCCCTGAAGCTTTGCCCTACACATTAGGACTGGATAGGTCCCATTCAGCATAGCAGCCCATAAGGAATAGTAAACAAATTTTAAATAAATCTCAAAATGTATGACAACAAGATCCTACTAAGTAGAGTTATGGTGATACAGTTACTAATTCAACAGAGATGAACTGTGCGCCTGTTATACACCACACAATGTGCAGGGACCTGAGGAGTTAGAAACTATGGTTTCTGCTCACAGGATGCTGTCGGTGAGACCCTCTGAAATATGACAAAACAAGTCTTACAGGAATGTAGTCCAATCATTGACATAATTGCACACAAATATTCTCAGTCTAGTGCTCACTCTTCTAGTCTGATTCCTCCCCACTTTCAGTGCTTCTTGAGTTCTAGCCACACAAAACCCCTCCCTTTCCTTAATCGTTCACAAGTCTGCAAATTTGCCCACGTCCCTTCCTCTGCTGCAATTGCTTTCTCTGCATCCTTCTCCAGCTGCCAAGTTCTCTATCACACAACATGTATTGCCCATATCTAATTCATGTACCTGACAGCTAGCAAATCAATAAATCTGAATGAATAAATTAAAGGCCCAATTCAATTATCTACCCTCCATGAAGCCCACCTTGATTTTTTTTTCAAGAAAAATTAGTCTGCTGCCTTCTCCATAATCTCATAGCCCTTTGTTCACATCTTCATTAAAGCATGTAGTACACTGTTCTAAAATTACTCACTTATGTATCTCATGCCCCAACTCTCAGCTCCTTATGAGTAAAGGTAATGTATTAGATAGGTTTGTATATATCACTCACTTCCCTAATACCTGTACCCTGTCTCTGGAATCATCACTGCTTGATATATATGTTCTGCTAAATAACTGATGGATAAAACAATAAATATACAAATTAATAATGGGTATAGGACATCATGCAGACACAGAGACGAGAGGATTCATTCTCACTAGGGAAATCAAGAAAAGCAACATAGAAAAGATGGCATAAGAATTGAGCCTTGAGAAATTATTAGAAGAGTGTCCACTAAACAGGAGAGGAGAAGGCATTCCAAGAGAGAAATAGTTTGAGCAAGGATAAAGAGGAATGGTAGAATGTGACAGGTTTGGGGAATGATGACTACATCGATCTGGCTGAAGCTGAAGAGAGTGGGCCATTACGATGCTGGAAAGGAAGGGGTAGAGTCAAATGATGCAAGTCTTGGTGGTCCCTCTGAGGGGGTATAGATTTTATCTGATCATGTCAAGATGTGCACTCTAGAAAGGTAAGTGTGGACTAATTACGGAAGAGATCCTTCTGAGGTGGCTGCTCTTGTCCTTGTCTAAGGGACTGATGGAGATGATCTGGACTAAGACAGTGAATGTGGAGGTGGAGAGGAGGGATGGCTCAATAGCTCTTTAAGAAATGACTCACCAGGAGCTCTAATTTTTTCAGGAAAGGGAGCCCAGACACAGAGAGAAAGGAACCGGTAAGAATGTAAACTAAGAGACATGGAAGCAGATCATCAGATGATCTGAATTGCCAAGGCATCAGCCTTCTAGAAGGAAACGGTGCAAACTCAGAAATCAAGGAGGTGTTATTACGAATAGGAAACCCAACCAAAGAAAAATTCCCTCCACATTTTATGGGAGCTAAAATCCTGGTGAGGAAAACTGGGTTCTTGGCTGAGGTTCACATTGAGCTGATGACCAAGAGCCACACGTGCATGACTAACAACCTCATAATAGGCTCTTCCTTAGGAGATGTAATGGGAGCCTGGCTGGCAGATGTGACAGGTGCTCTCAGCAATCCCCAGGGAGCAACAACTGCAGAGCTCACTTATAAAAACAGGTGAGACTCACTCTTGAAACGTCCTCGCTGTTGGTGTGTGAGCACACTGGGTCCCTCAAGCATCTTGACAGTTTTTCCTGCCCATTTGGAAGGATGGTTTAAATATCTTAGCTGTGAGACCTTATGAGAGCCTGACCTCCCTGCTGGGGATCATTTTCCTGCTCTGTAAAATAGAGATACCAGCACAAGTGATTGGGAGAAACTGATGAGAAAATGGATGTGCAACCAGCTTTTCAGTAAACTAAAAAGCACTAATAAATATTGGGGGTTAGTGTTATTATTTGACAAACCAAAAACTGTACCTGGCATTTATTTCCTCATATTTTTTAGGGGGAAAATGTGGTCTGTTTCTCTATTTTTTGTGTGCAAACCACCCAAAGTATGAGCAAATTTTTTTTTTCCTGATAGAGAATAAGGTCTTCTGTCAAAAGGGAAGCGATACTTTACTAACGGAAAGCACATCAGAAAATGTGAGTGTGGTCTTCCCATGGCGCTCAGAGACCAAGGAGAGCCCACCAGCATCGCCATGGCTCCGCATGGGCAGGAGCAGAGGGCGCTGACCACGAGGCAAGGAGAGGAGAGTTCTAGCACATCTTCTCTCCAAGGTTCCTCAGGAAGCATGGCACATCCCTGCAAGAGCTTGGAAACTAAGAGGAGGAAGGACAGCTCAACATCTGAGAATGTGCCACCTCTGACTAAAAATCGATAGCTAAGGGGGAAGAATTGCAACATTGTAGGCTAGGGAGAGCTAGAGAAAATCTGTTTTAATTTGTAATTATTCGCTGGGGTTTTTTTTCTTCCTCTTTGTGATAGTATCTCATGTTCATGGGATTGTTTAGAAAATATCCGCACTCTCATTCTCCTACCTGGTCCTCACACTTAGCCATGGAGATGGATATCAGTGTTTTTGTCATTGTTCCCATTTAAGAGCTGAAGAAACGGAAGCTCAGAGTGCCAGGCAGTCAACAGCAGGCCTGTGGCACCTGACTCCCAGCACACCACGCTTCCTGTACTCAACAAGACAGCCAGCTCCCCAAACACAGGACCGGGACTTCGATTTCTCTCCGTGCCTGACCTGCTGGTCCCAGCGCTTCCTGATTAAACTATCTCGTTTGTTTCCATATGCATTCATTCCACACACACGGCGGGCACCAGATAAGTGCTGCCGTGGACGTGAAGAATTTTATGGGGACTGAACTCTGCTTGAAACCTGGTAGGTGAGGGTGTGAGGAGAAGAAAGGGCAGCAGCCCACAGTCATTTAGGATTGAACCTATAGAAAGAAACCTAAGCATGAGACATCATCTGAAGGGATTGAACCAATAGTCGTTGCCAGTGAAGGAAGAATGCTGTTGGGATTAGAGACGGGGCTTGAGGCCACTTCCTCTGGGCCCCTGGGTCTCCGAGTTTGGTGTGAGCACAATCACCTGTAGAGAGACTGGCGAATGCAGAGGCCCAGGCTCTCTGAAGTAGGACAGGACCTGGCCTTTGTATTTTACCAGCATGTCCCAGGTCATCCTGACACTGACCACGGTTTGAGGACCACTGTTCAACACAGACTTTTCTCAGTAGCCAGCGGCTCTGAATTTTCCCTGCTTCTTCCCTGGCAAGACAAAGGGAATGAAGCTCCCAGTGGAGGTCAGTGGTTGACCTCTGCCCATTAGGGGCATTGCCTATGTGTGAATCCACCGCCCTCGGTCAAGGTTGCAGTGTCTAGCTCAGGAGGGTGGGGAAGCCGGCATGGGATGAAGCTCTCTAGGGGGCTCCATCTCCACTGTGAAGGATATGGTTCTGGTTACACTTGTGATGCCCTCTTCAACGCACACTTTTGCTCTTAAAACAATATTCTGTTCGATGAGCATTGACTAAGCCACTTCCATATACCAAGAACTGGGTCAGTCCCAGAGGTGAATCAGGCAAGTTCCTACCTTCAAGGGCCTCCAGGTTGGTGGGAATGACCAGAGACCTGTGGAATAACATTGTAAATCCTGTCAGAAAGATGAGGGCCAGTGAAAAAGACTAACGCAGCCTGGGCCAGGGGATGGCACCTAGAGGAAGTGACATTTAAAGTATAAGCACACCAGGCGGGCAAGGGGAAGCAAGCTCTTGGTAGAGAAACCAGCTGGTGGCAAGGCCAGGGGGCTGTCCTGGGCAGAGCATAGCTAATAGACTGGTGTGGCTGAGAGCAGGGTGTGGGGTCAGAGAGGGGGACAGCTGGGGCCAGATGTGAAAGGACTTGAAAGCCACGCAAAAGAATTTAGGCTTCATCTTAAACACTGGAGAGGCTTCCCTTGTTGTTACCTTCCCCTCCACTGTTCTCCTCTCTGTTTTTCTCCCTCTGCCCTTTGGGAAGCTAGAGAAGAGAGAAAAGCAGAGGAAGGGAGCGGGGTGCAAAGGGAGAAGAGAGAGAGGAAGAGAGATATCCCAGTTCCTTTTTTGGGAGCCCCACCTTGAAATACTGTTGCTTGTGTTTTATAAGGGATTAGCTATCTAATGATTGCTGACTTCACAAGACACTTAAGTGCTGAACTTCAGCTTAAGAGGGTTGGGCACAGCTCTGGGTGACACAGTGTAGGAGGCACCAAGACGGCCTAGAGTCCCGGTTTCCAACCTCTTGACCTCAAGGGTCACCCCTTGCCTGCTGTGATTTTACTTAGGCTTGTGGTGTTTATTGTTTGAGAAAATATATTTTAAAAAAAGAAAACTGCCGTTAATTCAGGAGCACTCCAGACTAAATTTGTATTCATTGTATAAAAAATAGCATCCAGACACTTGAAAATCCATTACTGCAAATAACCTACATCAAGAGGCAAATAACACCTGTTGGAAAAATATCTGTAACTTACATAATAGGCCAAGGTCTAATGCCTTAATATATAAAGAGTTCTTACAAATTAATAAGAAAAAGACCAACAACCCAATAGAAAAAAACTAAAGGGGATGGGTAAGAGACATTTGCAATGGTGTTCACAGAAAAAGAAATATAAATACATGCATTTCTCTCATAGTAAATATATACATGGAATACCATTTTTTAATCTGGAAGAGTAGCAAAGACTAAAATGTTTGATAATCATAATGTGGAAAGGGTGATCAGGAAAACAACACTTTCATTTGACATTGGGAAAGTGTAAATGAGAATAAATTATTTGAAGAATGATTTGACTATGTCTATCCTAAACTAAAAGATACTCTTGCTTGACACAGAAAGTCCACTTCAAGAAATTGATGCTACGTATAAAATCACAAGTATTCACAAAGAACTTCGAATGAGCTGAACTCAATAAAGGGCAGTTATAACGCAACTTTATTGGTCCTCACCCTTCGAACTCATTCACCTGGTCCTTTAAGTCGCAAAAACTCTCTGTAATTTCAAAGCACACTCCAGGGTGTTGACCAGAACTCTGAAGAAATTCCATTTGAGAGATTCTCCCACAGGGTACTCTGGCTCTTTCTCAACCCCCTTAACCATCCTGGCCTCTCCTTACAAGTCTTAACAATCCTAAACTCAGGTCCCAGGAACTCAGGCCACACTCCTGGAGAGCTCTCTCTAAGCCTTTCTCAGTTGACTTAATCCAACCTAACCACTCATGGGAGAGGATGGTGGAGAGGGACAGGAGAGACACACTGACAACACATTCTAAAGAAGGTCTCCCTTCCCACCCTGTCCAACCTGTGCCCCCTCCTGAAGGCTGGAGGAAGGTGAGGGTCTATGCTGGCAGAACAGCTAACAGTCTCCTCGGTGTCTGCCAGGGGGGTCCAGCCCCTCATTTAGGGTTGGGGGGAGAGAGATTCAGTACTGACTGTGTCATTTCTAGGGATCTGGAGCCCTGGCCAGAAACTGACACTAAATGAGTCCCATTTTAACATACATCATTTATAGCATTGTTTATAATAGGAAAAAAAATACATCATTTATGGTATTGTTTATAATAGGAAAAAAATAACCTAAATGTCTGGTAAGCAAATCATGAAACAACCATATCATAACCTACACATGTCATTATAGCAAAAACCCTACATGACATATTATCAAGTTAAAAAAAAAGCAGAGTGCAGAACACTGGGCTCCCATCTGTATTTGAGTGGCTTTAAAGGGACTTTTAGTTATATACACAGTTGTGTCTGCACAGAAATTCTGGGGAGTAGGATGGTGAGCAGACTTACCAATCATTGCATAATTTTTTTACACTTTTTGAATTTTTACCATTGTGCATTAGTTTTATCATTTTAATATCTATTATTAAGAGGAAAAGAAAGATAATCATAGTACTTCTTTTTTAGGAAGCATTGCTTTATTTCCAAAAGCAATACGCCTTCATTCAAACAATATAGAAATACATAAGGATAAAAAGAAGATATTTATTGAATATATCAATAGAGAAAAAATAGAAAATATATACCCCATAAAATTTTTTTAAAATCCATCTCCCACCCTCTCTCTGCCCTGCAAGATTACCACTCTTAACACTCAAGTGTTTATCTTCTTCCAGGTGTTTCTGTATGACTTTACAACATATAATTTTCTTTAAGCAAAAAAGGGGAATCACACTACACAGAGTGTACTTAAGCCTGAATTTTTTTTCACTTTAAAATATACCTTGGACCACCTTCCACACTGGTACAGAGAGACCTACTTCACTCTTCCTCATCTTTAAAACAGCTTACCTGTGTGTGTCCCCAACATGTACACAGTTCACTTGCCATAACTTCAAACTGCTGCTCTTTTAAGCAAAGCTGTAATGACCACCTTACACACGTTTGCACACCATAACATCATTCCCATCCATTAGATCCCTTAGGTAGAATTTCTGGGGTGTGTAAGATATTGACAGGCACCCAGAATTCTACCCAAGTCCTCTCTCTGCCTGCCCATCAACACACCTCCTCTTTGACGACAGCTGTAGCAGCCTGAGCTCCTCCTTGATGCAATCATAAACACACTGACAGACTCAGGACCTGCAGACTGGGACCCATGGACCTCACTGGTCTTCCCCATTGGGAAGGACTATCTCTGAAGCTATCTGGCAGAAGAAGATGGGAGAATGATAAGCAACGTTGTACTTTTATTTCACAATAGATTACATTCAGAATGAGAGGCGAAGTCTGCATCATCATCGCTAAGAGAAAACATAAATCACTCATGAAATGTCTTCCTTGTGCCCAGCAGCTTCAAGCTATGCCCTAGGCCCCTTGGGGATCCTTGTCCACTCTCTTCTGCCCTGAATAATCCTATGGGAATCCTCCAGCCTTACGGAAAAGAGGAGTCAATAACTGGGCCCATGAAGGTTCTGGATGCCATGTGAGAAAGGAATGAAAGCCACTTGTCTGGAGTCTGGAGAAGCAAACAGCTGGGGAGCAATGAGGGTTGTCATCAAAAATCTCAAAGGGCTGTCCTGGGGACAAAGGAGCAGGCTAGTCATAGAAGAGGAGCAAAAGTTTGGAGGAACAGGCAAGCAAGGTTTCAAGTAAAACAAGAGAGAACTTTCTTAACCATCAGAACTGCCCAGAGCTTCCAGAGGAAGCGTTCACAGCAGCCAAGATGAGAGTCACTGACATCCAAAGAAGTCAAGAAAGACAAAGGACAATGTGCATCATGGCATCAACAGTACTGTCTAAAGAAGTCCAACCGGCTATCACCATGGAGCCACAACAGTCTACATTATTTTATTATTTTTGTGCAATCCCCTATGCCAGCATTTGGCTGACACTTTTCAGAAATCTAATTTATTAAAATAGGTAGATTAGTCTCTCACAGATGATTCATATCAACCAAGCACAGGGAGATCTATGTATAAATGCACGGTTTATATATCTGTGCATTTATTTGCAAGGAGGGACAGCCATCAGGTAGAGCAGAAACTCAAGTCACCCTCATCAAACATCCTAATCTCCCTGGCAGATGGACTCAGTGGGGACAGAGATGTCCATAAAGTTGTAATTCTCAAAGTCTATTGGCCAAGACTCTGGCTTGGTTGATGTCAGGATTGGCTCTGCCCAGACATTGCTATGACTTCCCTTAAGCCTCACTTGCCTGGGTGAGGAAACCCCTTTCAGAATGTTCTAGTCCTGTGGTCGGCAAACTGCGGCTCGCGAGCCACATGCAGCTCTTTGGCCCCTTGAGTGTGGCTCTTCCTAAGCCTTAGGAGTATCCTAATTAAGTTAATAACAATGTACCTACCTATATAGTTTAAGTTTAAAAAATTTGGCTCTCAAAAGAAATTTCAATCGTTGTACTGTTGATATTTGGCTCTGTTGACTAATGAGTTTGCCGACCACTGTTCTAGTCTATCATCTAATTCATAAATACCTCAATATTGTCATTAGCAGGTTCTGCTGTTCTAGGAGTCTCTAGAGAATTTCTTAGAATTCCTTCTCTGAATATAACTATCACATGATCTCACTCATTTGTGGAATATAATGAACAACATAAACTGATGAACAAAAACATATCCAGAGACAGAGAAGCATCGATCAGACCATCAAACCTCAGAGGGGAGGTAGGGGAGGGTTGGGGTAAGGGGGAGAGATCAACCAAAGGACTTGTATGCATGCATATAAGCCTAACCAATGGACACAGACACCAGCAGGGGTGGGGAGGGCATGAATGGGGAGGAGGGTAATGGGGGAATAAGGACATATATGTAATACCTTAATCAATAAAGAAAAAAAAGAATTTCTTCT
Organism: Myotis brandtii; assembly: GCF_000412655.1. Classification (NCBI taxonomy): domain Eukaryota; kingdom Metazoa; phylum Chordata; class Mammalia; order Chiroptera; family Vespertilionidae; genus Myotis; species Myotis brandtii. The sequence continues at coordinate 3,514,482 of NW_005354595.1, forward strand.
CTGGTTTGTTGTATTTGAGTTTCAACTCCTACTCTCATGGAACAGATCCTCTTCTGTTAAAAAAATAAAAATCCTTTGCATAGGTGAGTAGAGGGACTTCTCATGCACGAGCTTACTGCATACTATAGTGAGAGGCGGCACAGAGCCTTACGTAGCTAAGATCACAGACACCTAGATTGAATCCCAGTTCACCACTTACTCTGACTTTGGGCAAGTTATATCATCTCCCTCTGCTCCAGGTTCCACTTCTGCAACAGGGTTTGTGGTGAGGATGAATGAGTTCATGAATAAAGTCCTTAGAACCATGCCTGCGATTACCAGGCCCTGGTATAAACTTTGTCAACCTTACCCTCACCATTGAGATAAGTCATATTCTTGTCTCCACTTTACCAATGGGAATGCAGAAGGTCAGGAAGTTCAGACAGAGAGCTGGGATTGAAACCCAGGCTTCTCTGACCATGAAACCAGGTCCACTCTGCCACCCACATCCCACCATATCCCTCACAGACATAGTGGAAACACTTCTCTTCTCTTCATTAGATGTGGGAGATGTGGGGTGAGGGGAAGTCTATTTTCATCACTGCAGCTCATCCTTGAGCAAGAAAGATGATCGTGTCCTCTGCCCATGGTCAGACCAGAGCTAGCTGGTGAGAAGCAGGCATTGTGCAATGTGAGCAGCTGCTTCGGCAGATGTGTCCACAGCTAAATGTAACACAAGTTTCATTTCCAGAGTCAAGAAAGAATACTTATCCCAACATATCCCCCATGACCTTACCAGAGGTGGATGGGACATGAGCAACGGGGAGGGTTTGCTCCTACAAGCAGCCCTTAACATCTCTGTTCTAATAATCGCTGAAGGTACAACTCTGTCAGCTCCCCAGACAGCCATTGGCTCTGATGACAAGGGTCCCTGGCCTCCCTGAGTTTACTGAACATTTGAACACTGCCTGCAGAACAGTCACTGATGAAAGAGAAAATATTAAGAGAAAGGGAAAGCCAGTGACCTTGAGATGGAAGGTCCAGAAGGAACTTTCATCCAATCAAAGCAGGGAAAAGGCTGGGTAGCTAGACAGGCCTGAACTTCAAGCTGTCCAGAGTTGTTGTTGGACTGGGCAAGCCATTCAACCTCTCTGACTTCAGTGGAAGAACATTTCTACCTTGCAAATTTGTTGTAAAATTCTGAAACTGTTATTATGGAGGTGTCAGGAACCACCATTAGCCGAGGACAATCAAAGACTAGGATGGAAAAGAAACCCCACTGAATAGGAGAACATATTTGCCAATGATACTGCTGATAAGGGGTTAATATCAAAAATTTGTAAAGAACTTATACAACTCAATACCCCAAAACCAAACAATCCAATTTAAAAATGGACAAAGTATCTGAAGAGACACTTCTCCAAAGAGGACATTCAGATGGGCCAGTAGACATATGAAAAGATGCTTAATGTTACTAATTATCAGAGAAATGAAAATTAAAACCACAATGAGATATCATCTCACACCTGTTGGAATTGCTATCATCAATAAATAAAATGAAAAACAAGTTTTGAAAAGGATTTGGGCCCTGGCTGGTTTGGCTCAATGGATAGAGCATTGGCCTGCGGACTGAAGGGTCCCAGGTTCGATTCCGGTCAAGGGCACATGCTCAGGTTGTGGGTTCGATCCCCTGTAGGAGGTGTGCAGGAGGCAGCCAATCAATGATTCTCTCTCATCATTGATGTTTCTATCTCTCTCTCCCTCTCTCTTTCTCTCTGAAATCAATAAAAAATAAAAAAAGATGTGTACGTATACACAATGGACTACTCGGACTTGGAAAAAAGGGAACCCTTGTACACTGTTGGTGGGAATGCAGATTGGTGCAGCCACTGTGGAAAACAGTATGGAGTTACCTCAAAAGATTAAAAGTGGAACTGCTTTGTGACCCAGCAATTCCACTTTTGGGAATATAGCTAAAGAAAACCAAACACTAATTCAAAAGAATATATGCAGACCTACGTTCATTGCAGCATTATTTACAATAGTCAAGATTTGGAAGCAGCCCAAGTGCCCATCAGTAGATGAGTAGATAAAAATAAAAACAAAACTGTGGTACATCTACACAATGAAATACTACTCAGTTGTAAAAAGGAAGGAAATCTTACCTTTTGAGACAGCATGGAGGGACCTGGTGAGTATCATGCTAAGTGAAATAAGCCAGTCAGAGAAAGACAAATACCATATTCATGTGAATCTAATGAACAAAATAAGCTAACAAACAAAATAAGAACAGACTCACAGATACAGAGAATAGGCTGATAACTGTCAGAGGGGAGGGGAGAGGGGGCTGGATAAAGAAGGTGAAGGGACTGAGTACAAATTGGTAGTTACAGGAGAGTCGCAGAGATGCAGGTTGCAGCATAGGGAATGTAGTGAGCAATGGCTGGATTGTAAAGGCTACATATGGGGCCAGGTGGGTGCTTCAAGGATGGGGAGGACCACTCAGTAGAGTACATGATTGCCTAACCACTATGCTGTGCATCTGCAACTAATGCAGATGGTATTGAATGTAGACTATAATTGAAATTTTTTTTTAAAAAGAACTGTATGTCTGGGTAAGAGATACACTCAATTTTTGTACCCTCCTTTACTCAGTCAACATCAACAACATCTCTCCATGCTAGTACTTTCTCTTCCATAACATCTCGTGGCGTGGCTGAGATATAATTCAGTCACATACAGGACATTAGAGAAAGACAAAGGCAAAATAAAACACCCTGTCATACTAATTGTCACACCCTCTCTCCAGGCGAGTCCTCTGATGGTGTGTAGCTAGCATCTTCCAAGACTAGATAGGCCTGGGGGGCACCAACACCCTGAGACATGCCCGCCACTCAGCACGAGCCCATCCTCGGGCCAGCTCCTGAACAGCGCAGGCAGCTTTGGCCAGTGTTAGAGCCGTGGCCTGGGAACCCACCGAGAGGAGGAGCCTGCGGGAGGCAATGAAATCATGTTCTAAACTTCGGAGGGTTTTTAAGAAGCAGCCAGGCGGGGTGGTGGCTGCGAGATGGGCTGGTCAGGAAATGCCAGTTTAAAGTTAGCTCTGACCTATTAATCAGCAGCGGGGACAATGATGCAGGAGGGGCGGGAAGGCCGGACATGTGCTCGCGCCAGATTTATGGGCCCAGAACAAAGGGCAGCCGGCTCGTTTAGAGAGTCTCTTTCCCTTTTCCTCTGGCAAAACGAGGACATTGTTTTAAAAGCCAAAAAGAACAAATATTGTAAAGACTGAGGTCATTTCCAGAGATGCAGCGGGTCCTGATGGGGACCCACACATGCTAGGTGAGGAGGACTATACAGAAGAGCCCAGGGCGGCGTGGTGGGGTGCACGCCATGCAGCAGGGACACTGGGGAGGAGGTGAGCCCTGCCTGGGCCACTCTGCAGGCATCTGGCAATTGGCAAGCCCACCTGAAGCCCCTCAAGATAAACCCAGAGGCTCTGGGAGGCCTTCCATTCAGGCTGCAAACAATGCTCTGTGAGCCCTTCTAGGAAGGTCTTCCCGAGGGTGGGCTGCCCAGTGCGTGTTCATCTCAGCTTCCCTCGCGTCCAGCAGAGTCTCTCATCTCAGTCCCTGCCTCGCTTCCTCAGACTAGAGGAGAAGCGGGACACGAGAGGAATAGCAAGGGCAGAGGAGAGCATGCCCTCGGAGAGAGGACATGGTGGCTCTGGTGCCCCCACTCGTTCAGGGTCTGGGGATCGAGCAGCTGGCTTTGCAGCCTCTCCTTCTCCTTGGCCACCACCGTCAGTCAGCTGCTGGCTGCCTCTTCCCCAGAGCCTGCTCTCCTCCCATCTGACCTCCACCCAGCCACCGGCTTGCACTTTCTAAACTATGTAACTGACCATCTCATTCCTGGCTAGAAAGCACCGGGTGGTTCTGCCTTTTCTTCAGAAAAGAGGTTGAGAAACCTCCGCCTGGTAGAATCCTGCACATTATGGGCCCACCTTCCTTTCCGGTTCATCTCCCATCTCTCTTCCATCCCCACATGTCCGTTAGCCTCATAGAATTCTTTTCTGTTCCCCGAACATGACAAGTCCCTCCTGGAAAAATTCTAGGCATCCTTTCGCCTAAGCTCCAGGGCTACCACCTCCATGAAGGTAATCTCCCTTATGTGGAGACCATACACCATGTGCCGGCTGGATTAATCACTTCTTTGTTAGGGGTCCCGTGTTGTGTCCATACTGCCAATAATAATAATAAAATAGCATAGCACTTATTATAGCAACTACACTACTTAATTGCAGGTCACTTGAAAGCGTAAACTCCATTGAATGAGTGGATGAATGAATGAATGAATGAATGATGACCTACTAGATAGGAGTACCCTCAGGGTATATGGGGGCTCATGCAAATATTTTTGTGAGTCCTCTACATATATAAACAATCTGAGTCACCAAAAGCAGTGTTTCAGCACCTTCTGACAGCCCAATTTCATGTGATCGATCCTGAAAATAAATACTCTCCAGCCAGCAGAAAAGATCCTTTCACCAGGCAGCCCTCCTGGCACTGGGGCTTGGTCATGGGTCCCTTGGACAACCTTTTAGGTGCCAGGCCTGGGGCTCCTCTGGGGCATCTGGTTGACCCCATGCACTAGGTAGGGGGTGAGAGAGCACGCCACAGGGGAGACATGGAGTCCAAAGCCAAAGTGGGTCCAAGTTGGGCCCAGAGTACCCTGTCTGGAGGACATTGCTGGCTCTGGTGAGTCCTGATCCCTGGAGGGGCTTAGAAAATGTTGGGGATAGCATTCCAAAGTTCAGCGGCCCCTGAGGCCCAGAACCCAGGCAGGCTCCCTACTTGCCCATGTAGCGCTGCTCCTAGATAACCATGTAACTATACACTTTGTCATTCAATAAACATTGACTGCGCACCTACTATGCACCAGGCACTTCGTCAGAAACTGAAGTTCTATATCCATTCGTAATTATGAGTTAGCAAGTTATGCCTGCCAAGGAGCGAACTTAATCATAACACAGCGAGACCTGTAGAGCGTGGGAGCAGAGGTATCATTCCGCCGATCAGGAAACTGAGCCGCAGAGGGGCTGTCATATATTCCATGAAGGTCCAACCACGTGCTCTACTCCTGGGTGTGGTTACGGTGCAGCGGGAGTTCCTGAAAGAAAGCAAAGGGTAATCCGGTGATCTCACTTCCCAAAATAAACCAAAACGTGAGGGGAGAGAGAGAGAGAGAGAGAGAGAGAGAGAGAGAGAGAGAGAGAGGACTTAGAGCCTATTCTGAGGGTCAACAGATGATGGAAACAATGATGAAAATACATGTAAATGGCTCCATACTGTGTCTTCAGAAATTGCCATTGTTAAGCTGGCTGGGAAAGCCTCTCCCAGCAGAGCAGTGGGAGTGCTGTGACCTGAGGGCCAGGGGAGGGCCCCAGCTTCTCCTCCCCTCCCTGGGCCTCGCTTCCTCATCTGTACACCAGGGAGCAGGACCCTCCTATGCTCTTGCAAGATTCAAGTAAGAGGAAAGGTCAGAACAACCTGTGTGCAGGTGAAGCACCACCCCTGAGTTGCTCATTATTAATAGAGGCAGAAGGGTTATTCTGTGGCTTTCTCACCGCACCAAACAAAAATCCACAAAAGGAGGGGATTTCTACAACATAGGGGCTCTTATGTAAAGTGAGACAATCCAGGGCAGAAACAGGCCTCTCCCGAGACTAACCCTCCGTGCTGTCTTCTCAGGTTTGTACCTGTGCTCACTGTACACACACACACATACACGCATGCACACTCACACACACTCCATAACCTGATCCTTGAACATCCCTTCTTCCAAGTCTCGGCTCTCCACCTAGGGATATTTTGTCCCCCAGGGAACATTTGCCAAGGTCACACCTTACATGGGGAGAGGGTGGCCTGTCCTGGCACCTCATGGGTAGAGGATGTCACTAAACATCCTCCAGTCCTCAGGACAGCCCCACAACAGAGAATTATCCGGCCAAAAATGTCAATCGTGCCGAGGTTAAGAAACTCCACTCTAAGCCTTTGTTTCTATCGTTCCTTCCATTATAAGTTGCTTCCCTCTTCTCTGTTTACTTGAATACCACTCCTCCAGAGAGAGGAAAGACCTCATCTTTCTCTGGAGGTTTTAAACCAAGATAACTTTTTTTTTGTAATTTGACCAGAACTCATAGAATTGTAAACACCCAGACCCTTGGAACAAAGTCCTATGCACAAGGATGTTTACTGCAGCCGTGTTTGTGATAAGGAAAGTCTAAACACAACCTAACTGTTCTCTTCAGGAGGGATCAGAGCTTTAAATTATAAAGCTTTGAAACAAAGCCATTATCTGCAGCCCTTACGTGCAACAAGGTCATTTCCAAAGGGGCTGACAGGGGAAGGGCACTGAGATACCTAGTTAAGTAAAAGAAGTAAGGTAGTAATGTTCAGGACAGCCTTGTTCATAGGTCCTATTCGGTAAATAAGTAAAAGGAGTATTTGTAAACATATGGATGTATATCTATAAAAGTTGGTGTAAGAAAGTGTTAACATTGGTTGCCTTTGGGGAAGAAGACTTGATCAGGGCCATTAGAAGATGACTTGTCACTCTACCATCCATCAGACTGGATATTTGTAACCATATGCAAACATTTCTTTTTATTTAGAAAAAATAGTTCATTAAAAAATTGTAAGTGGTGAATCTTGGCGAAGGACATACATGAATTCATTGCACTATTCTTGCTACTTTTGGTTTGAAATTTTTTCAAAATAAAAACTTCATAGAAGGCTTCTAGAAAAAAACAACAAATAGAATATCTTCCTCACCTTGGAGTAGCTAAAAACTTCTTAAATAGTTCACAAAGAACAAAGCTTAAAAGAAAATGTTAGCATACTATTTTTCATTAAAATTGAGAACTTATTTTATCAGACGAGACCATGAAGAGTAAAAGGGCAAGTCTCAGATGAGGAAAGAGATTTACAGTAGATCTACCCAACAAGGGACTTGTATCCATAACATAAAGAACTCCCCCAACTGTAGTCAATAATACTGTAACAACTATGCATGGTGCCAGGTGGGCATTAGACATCAAGGGGATCACTTCATAAATTATATAAATGTCTAACCAGTATGAGGTACCCCTGAAACAAATGTAATACTGAATGCCAACTGTAGCTGGGGGAAAATGTTTTTAAGTAAACAAATTTTTAAAAAATAAAGAACTCCCCCAAATTAATAAAAGATAATCAACATTTTTTAAATGAGCAAATGATTTGAACAGGCATGTCACACAAAAAAGATATTCAAATGGCTAATAACTGCATGAAAAGAGGTTCAAAATCATTAGCCATTAGGAAAATGTAAAATAAAACCACAATGAAATAGCACCTCTCCCCCACCAGAATTGCTAAAATTAAAAAGACTGACATCAGCTAAGGATGTGAGTAACTGGATTTCTCATACATCACTGATATGAGCATAAAGTGGTACTACCGTTCTGAAAGTTCGTTGGCAGCATCTATGAAAGCTAAACATTCCAGCCTTACCTCTGCAAACCCTCCCCCACCTACACAGATTTTTCTTTTCGTAATCTCTCGGATCTATACCATGTTTTCTACCCTTTAAATTCTGCCCAAAGAAAGTTCTCAGACTTTCTTTGGTTCCATCTAACTAAAATTTGCTGAGCACCTACTCAGTGCGGCTCTTGGGAATCTTATCATTGGGAATAAGGAAATGACCTATTTTTAGAACCTATTTTATACCCTTGCAGGAGCTCATAGACTAGATGTGGTGAGCTGAGCAGCAGACACAGTAGAAGACAAATACCACTTTTGACTAAACTTCTCTTCCAACTTAATTCCAACTTTAGATCCTTGTGTCATATTTCTTTCATATTATCAGTACCTGAATTCACAATGACTCCAAGCAGGAACTGAGAGAGAAAGCAAGAGCCTGCTGAACTGATCCAGTTGACATGTATTCACAGACAGCAAGGAAGATTTGGACTAGGTTAAAAAAAAAATAGATTTTTGTCATTGACATCTTTAATATGAAGGCTTTAAGATATTCAAAACCTAGCCCCACGCAGGCCAATTTTATATCCATTAGCTCATCCCATTCTCAGAATAATCCTGTGAAGCAGGTATTATTATCACCATTTGGCAAATGAGAAAATTGAGGTTGAGATAGATTATGTTATTTGCCAAGGTCATGTAGCCACGAGCTGGCAGGGCTGAAAGCCAAACACCTGCTCCCTTGATTTAAATTCTGGTTCTTTCCTCTACATCACATCAGAAGCATCCCTGTACAACTCCAGAGATGTGGAGATCTAAATTTCTCCCTGACTTTTCCTTTCCCTGAAACATTCCTTATTCAGCCACCATCTCTCCTCCCAACCTGCCTCCTCGTGGCCAACTCCTCCTCCTTCTTTAAATCTCTAATTTCAGTCTTTCCAGAGGCCTTTCCTGATTCTCCAGACCAGCTTTGATGCCAAGGCCATGAGCAACCAAAGCACCCAGTACTTCAGCCATTTCACTACCCTATGTTATCTTAATAGTTTCAAGTTGCTAAATTCCCAGTGGCTTGCACATGATAGGAGTTCATGATATATTGTTGAATGAATGAATGAATGAGTAGATGGATGGTGAGAGCATTCTTCCAAGTCTACACTGAACCCTAACGATTCCCCACCAATCCTGTCTAACAAAAAACAATAACCAAAGAGCAAAAAAAGAAGACCAACATGGTCAAACAGATCAAGAAGTGCAGATCCTCATAACTGTTCTGAGACTTATCTGGTGGGATAACCCCTCCCCTCTCTGTAACTCAGTTTTGCCAATTGTACAATCGCGGCATCATAGCAGATTGCTTCTCTAACTCTGCCTTGCACCACTTGGCTCCGGTGCTCTCCAGGCCCATGCTTGACCTGTGCTAGGAAGTCAGCTCTGCCTAAACCCATCTTCATTCCCAGCTGTGGGAGACCAGCTACTATGAGCTTCATATGGTTTCATGGAAATTTCTGTGGCTGTGAGGTGATGCATGGTGATGAAAGTAAAACTCATGAAGGACCACCACATGGCCCCTACGTTCTTCTGGTATGCTTTCTAATAATAATCAGTAGGTCAGAACTATGTTAACTCAGTGCTGCCAACCCAGTCACACCAACTTTTGTCCAGTTGCTCTTGGAAAGCCCACCGTTTTAGATGGTATTACAGTTTTGAGAAAAGTTCCCTGGGCAAACCGAGTCGAATTAAATTATTGTCACCCCATTAAAAAATCTGCCTTGTAAATAATTAAGCCATCTGGCCTCACCCTGCACAGCATCACCATCAGGTGGTCATGCAATTCATGCTTGATAGTCCCTAATTATGGGACATCTCACTACCTACGAGGCAGCGCATTCCACATTGACAGTTCTAATTGGAAGAAAGTTGTTTATTATGCTTAGCTGAAGTCTGCCACGCTGCAACTTTTCTCCCATTGGACTGGTTCTGTCTTTTTCATAAACTGAGTCAGTGTCTAATCCTCTTCCATATGACAACCATTAAAGATACTGAAGGATGGGAAAAATGAATAGAATTGGCTACATAAAAATTGAAAACTGTAGTAAAGAAAATGATCAACCAAAACAAACAAACAAACCACCATAAAGAAGATTAATTGGCATACTGGAGGGGGGAAATGTGTGTGTGTGATATGTATAAGAGACATACTGTTATTACACCTACAGAGAACTCATAAAAATTTATTCAAAAGCAAAATGGGCAAAGGATATTGACTGGCAATTTATAAATTAAGAAATGCAATGGTGCCCAGCTGGCATGGCTCAGTGGTTGAATGTCAACCTATGAACCAGGAAGTCATGGTTCAATTCCCAGGTTGCAGGCTTGATCCCAGTGTGGAGTGTGAAGGAGGCAGCCGATCAATGATTCTCTCTTATCACTGATGTTTTTATCTCTCTCTCTCCCTTTCTCTTTCTCTCTGAAATCAATAAAAATATATGTTAAAATAAAGAAGTGCAATGGCACTAAACATATTAAAAAATTCAAATGAGCCAAAGTAACCTAAGAAACATAAAACCAAGATAATTGTAGAGTGTAGATTGGTTCAATCTTTCTGGAGGACAGCATAATAATTTCTAATTTTTAATTGTGCAAACAGTCTGATCCAGAAGTTTTACTTCTAGGAATTTACCCTGAGAAGATAATTAACAAAATAACAGCAGAAATGTTTTGCAACTAAATTTCTACCAATAAGAAATTGATTCTATAAATTATGGTAAAACCAGAAAATGAAATTCTTTTTTATTATTATTATTGATTTCAGAGAGGAAGGGAGAGGGAGAGAGAGAGAGAAACATCAATGATGAGAGAGAATCATTGATTGGCTGCCTCCTGCATGCCTCCTACTGGGGATCAAGCCTATAACCTGGGCATGTGACTAGAATCGAACCTGGGACCCTTCAGTCCACCTGCCAATGCTCTATCCACTGAGCCAAACTAGCTAGGGCTAAAATGAAATTCTAAGCAGCCATTAAAGATGATAATCTAGTTGACACAGAAGTATGTTCATTTCATAATGTTGAGTAAGAAAAAGATTAGTATTACACCTTTCATGTAATATTGTATGATATTTTGTGTGCATGAGTTTGCAAAATGCTCTCTAGAAGCATGTTCATTAAGATATCAATGGCAGCAGTGCCCTCAGCGGTCCTGGATCTGTCTCTTGCTTCAACAGTATTTGGACGGAACAGATCCAGGGACGCCCTTTCTTCCAGTCTCTGGCCACTCTTCTGCGTCTTATCCAGTCACCACCTTCAGAAACACCTCCGGGACCAGCCAACACACCGGGGTTTTTTCTACCTTCATTCCTTATTGCCGAACAGCCATGAGCTCCCAAATTCGTCAGAATTATTCCATCGAGGTGGAGGCTGCAGTCAACCACCTGGCCAACCCACATCTTTGGGCCTCACATACCTACCTCTCTCAGGGCTGCTATTTCTACCATGAGATGTGGCTCTGGAGGGCCTGGGCTGCTTCTTCCATGAGTTGGTGGAGAAGAAGTGCGAGGGCGCTGAGTGTCTCTTAAAGTTGCAAAACCAGCGCCGTGGCTGCATTCTCTTCCAGGACGTGCTGAGCCTCCCCAGGTGAATGGGCAAAACTCAGGGCCATGCAAGCCGCCCTGGCCTTGGAGAGGAGTCTGACCTAGGCCCTTTTGGAGCTACAGGCCCTGGGTTCTCCCCTTGCAGACCCTCATCCCTGTGACTTCCTGGAAAACCACTTCCTGGGTGAGGAGGTAAAACTCATCAAGAAGATGGGCGACACCTGACTCACATCTGCAGGCTGCCGGCCCCCAGGCTGGGCTGGGCGAGTATCTCTTCCAAGGCTCACTCTCCAGCACGACGAGGAGCCTTGGGAGCCCGAGGCCTTTGAGGGGTCCCTCTGCACCCCCTGGTGTCTGGCTGTTACCTGAGCCTCTCCCCAAACTGCTAGCCATTCTTTAACCACCATGAAGCCCTCTCCCATGCATGGGACCAAATGACACAATAAAGCTTTTTGTAAGAAAAAAAAATTAT
>NW_005354595.1:3526063-3532725 GCF_000412655.1 Myotis brandtii
GCATTCTCTTTTGGCTAATAAGTCAAAATAATACCTTCCTTCATTACCCCTTTTGGTTGTGTTCACCTTTTTTTTGTATTGAGTGTTAGGGTTTTATAATTTAAAAATAATACTGATATTTTTATTTTGAAAACCAAAATATGAAAAAAGATTTTAAAATCCCTCCTAACTCCTTTTTTTTTCTAAGCTAAGCCTTCCTGACTCTTTTAATATTTCTTCAAATGAAATGAACTAGTGTCCCTCCTTCTGACCTCAGAAGCCCCCAGATCACCTACATCTCCCTTAAAGTGGCCAGAATGGAACCCAGAGTAGAACCTGAAACTCACCTCCAGACACCATGAAGCCAACGAAGAGCTTGGCTTTGATGGCACCACGCCTCCCTGCTGATCTGCATGGAGCTCCCTGGTCTTTTTCACACACGGCTGGTCGTTAAGCCACCAGATCCCCACCATGTGTGATGCTGTTGCTTACTTGGGCCCAGATTAACATCTATCTCTATTTGACATTTCATTAGCCGAGGCTGCCTCATGTTTTCTGACTGTGGAGAGCTTTATAGAGGCTGAGTCATCCAATCAGCCTCTTCGCTGTCCCCCACTGAGAACTCTGAAATGACAGGGTCATTTTCTCCCAAGTTTATCCCAGTTCCTCCTCGTAGGACAGACGTGGATGGATTCCTCTACTTGCTTCCTCTATGCTCCAGTGCATGAAATGACCTACTTTGCAAGTCAAAATCATATATTTTTTCTAACCATTATTGGTGGGGAGGTAAGTTAATAGAGTTTCTGGACGGCAACTGGAGGATGTCTATGTAAACATTAAATATGGATGACCTTTGATGCCAAGATTACACTTCTATTATTATCTCTTTGTGTGCTGTCTTATATAATTTGACTTTAACAATGACTTCCTAGAAGTGTCTTATTATGTGCATAGGTTCATCATTGATCACAGCAGTTTTTAAGATAGTGAATATTGGAAGCAAACTAAATATTAAAGCAATGCGGGATCGGGTAATCAATATATGATAGTCTTTGTACAACTAAATACAATATAGACATTGAAAATGATGCTGTAGCACATAATTATTATCACATATCAGCAACATACTAAGTGTAAAAAGTATGATTAGTTAGTTCAATTTCTTTTAAAGGAAAAATATATAGGAAAAGAGAAATGTTTGGAAGGACATGTCTTAAAGTTGCAAAAGTTTATCTCTGAATGGTGAACATACAGGTGACTTTCACTTTGATATGCTTTTCCTTAATGTCTACATTTTTTTATAATGAACATATGTCATTTTTAATAAGAAAAAATTAATATTCATTTGGTGATTCATGTGCTTCTCTACTTCTATTTGAAGTCCCCTTTAATATTATATCCTATATTAATTTTGTTCTGTAAAGGGTCAGATAGTAAATACCTTAGGCTTTGTGGGCCAGACAGTCTTTATCGCAACTACTTAACTCTGCTGTTATAGAGCAAAGCCAGCTATGTAAACAAATGAGTTTAACTGTGTTCCATTAAAACTTTATTTACAAAAAAAAAAGTATTGGGCTAGGTTTGGCTCATGGGCAGTAGCTTGTTGCCAACCCCCGTTCTTCAACTACATCAAGAGTGCATTTTCCTTTTCCCACTTGGTGTTTGCAATCTTTTGTATATGCCATGTATCAGTTAGTTTTTGCTACATAACAAATCACCCAAAAACTTAGCAGCTCTAAACAACAACCCTCTATTCACTTAGGACTCTAAGAATAAAAACTTTGGGCTGGAACATCTCAGCTCTGCTCCATCTAGGATCACCTGGGCCCACTCATTTGTTGGAGGTCAGCTGGCCATCACAGTCTAACACAGGGGTGGGCAAACTTTTTGACTCGAGGGCCACAATGGGTTCTTAAACTGGACCGGAGGGCCGGAACAAAAGCATGGATGGAGTGTTTGTGTGAACTAATATAAATTCAAAGTAAACATCATTACATAAAAGGGTACGGTCTTTTTTTTTTTTAGTTTTATTCATTTCAAACGGGCCGGATCCGGCCCGCGGGCCGTAGTTTGCCCACGGCTGGTCTAACACATGTCTGGCTGGCTAGCAGCAGGGGTGAAGGAAGGAACTGGACTGCATGTCTCTCATCATCCGGCAGGCTGCCTACGCTTATCCATATGGGGGTGGGCTCAGTGTAACCAGGCGCAGTAGGATAGGGCTCTCCTTAATCTGAAGCATTTTTCAAGCCTCTGCCTCCATGACATTTGCTAGTATCTCACTGACTAAACAAGGCACGTATGCAAGTCCATATTCCATGGCTGGAGGTCCCACGTCCTGAGGAGGAGAATTGCAGGCACATGCACAGGGATATGTATACAGGTTGGAGAATAATTTGTGGCTTTTTTTTTTTCCCAATCTGACCAAGTCCCTCAACAATGTCACCTCTGGTCCTTTCTTCTTCCAGAGCTCTTCCAGGCACCTCCCACTCAGGTGCTATCCTACAGAGGCCCCTTCCACTTCTCCTTGAGCAAGACTATTGCTGTATCTTCTGGCCAACAACCACAATCTCAATGCATCTTTTCCAGATACGGGTCCATAATTCTCCTCCTCACCTGCAGTCGATTGTTACTCATCCTGGAAATGTGAGCTGAGCCACTATGTATAAAGCTGCTCAAAAGATTTCTCCGCACTCTGATTTCCCTCTTTAAAACTTGTATTTAAATCATTAGCCGGCGTCACTTCCCATTCGCCGCATTCTTCCTGCTTTCCATGTGTTCATATTCAGGCCTTTGAAAAATGAAGATTATAAAACTGGGACAGTTCCCATGGTGACACATTGGTCTCTTTGATCCTCTTTACTCTCACATGGCGAGTGAGCCACCCAGACAGCTGAAGCTCATTATAACCCTTTCTGTGAGGAGATCATGCCTTCCTCATTCACCCTCCTTCCCCCAGCAGCATATACAGCGCTGCTGGCAACCTTTGAAAGGAAAGACTTTTAAATCTTGCTCAACAGCCAACACTGAGGGAGATACTGAGTGACAGTGGAGATGTGGAGGGAAGCGCATTAACTATGGAGTCGGAAGGTCTCCCTGGGTTCAGAGCCAACCTCCACCACTATTTGGCGTGGCCTGGGACAAGTGATTTTTATTTTTCTTGTGTGAAAGCACCCAACATGATATAGAGGACAGGCAGAGTGCTCAGTAAGTGTTTAAATGTTTGTGCATTCATGTTTGCCTGCGGTCGTGTGCAAAGCACTATGGGAAGGGGCCACAAAGGGCTGGGTGATCAGTGACACCCACGTGCCAACAGGGAGCTCACGGTGTGGCTGCGAGTTAAAGCTCACAGCCCAGAGCTTCTATTCTTCATTCTCAGTAAAAGGACGATGTGGGAGGAAGCCCTTTCAAACATTGGTCACACTTTGAGCTGAAGAAGAAGAAAATGAACAATAATGACAATGACCTTCAGACTCGTTTTGTCCGCCAGGTCATCCCCATCAGCCACCCCAAGTCCTGACTTGTTTCCTGTGGAAGAAACGCTCCAGCACAAGCCCACCGTCAGGCGGCTCCCAGCATCTCCTCCTCCACAGGCGCTGCCTCAGAAAGGCTTGAGGAAGCTCAGTGCATCCAGGGCCCCAGAGAGATCTGGGCGGTGAGGCTGTGGAATCTCAAATGGCAAGAGCTTTACCGAGAGAACCTCTGACTAGGGAATAAGTGCAAAGCGCAAAGGCAGCTATGTTTTTACGAGAAATAAAGATGACTTCATTTTGGCTTATGTCACTTGGTTGTTTGTTTTCATTCTTTTAAAAATGACAAGAGAAAATTGAAAAATAAAGAGTCGGTTTAAATTAGAGATGTTTGCGAACCCAATCTGTTATTTGGGTGACCGTGAGCAAATTAATTTAAACTCCCTGAACCTTAGGATATTCCTCTATAAAGCGAGGGTAATTATCCTTATTATCTCTGACAACATGTCAACATCTAGTAGAGAGCACTCCCAAAATAAGCAAATAAACGACACATATACTCTACACTCTCTGGCCTTTGGTAGCCCCACAGTGGCCTTTGGGAGAGAGAGAGAGAATTTTGTACCTAAACTGTGCCAGGAGCTTTCATGCAGTAACTCCCATCCTCAGCTCTACATATCTCCAGTTCTACAAATCAGGAACCAGAGGCTCAGAGAAGTCAGGCAACTGGACCAAGGTCACGGAGCTACTAAGCAGCAGGTGCTCTTATTCCAACATTAATACTCCTTCTAAGCCACTGTCCAAATAGTGCTAACCATGGCCACAAACTAGACAGAGTGTGGCCCTGGTGCCCCATCAGGAATGTTTCTCCTGCACAGACACAGGCTCTGGGTTAGAATTGGCCGGGAGCCCGGGGAGAGGGAGATGGGCCTGGCTGGTCGAAGTGTCTGGCAGGCACCCTGGGGAGCCGTGTTCGGTCTGGCCTGATGCACAGCCTGCACCAATGAGCAGGAAGAGGGTGTAGCTCTGGCTCTGATGAAGTTCGCAGATGCTGGAGACATGTTGTAAACACCAGTGGGTGTGGGTGACCGGGAGGGTGGAGGAGCCACAATGAGGCTGTTCCAGCCGCTCAGAGCGGATAGAAATGTGGGCAAGAGGTAACGAGAGGAAACCCCATCCACTGGGGCTTGTTTGGGAAGAGATAGCAGCCCGAACACTCCAAGCAAGAAGCCAGGGTCCATGGAGGCAAGAGTGGCCCCCACACCAGAGGGGGAACTCCAGGAAAGATGAGGCAGAAACCTAGGGCTCTGAACTGACGGCCTTCATCCACCAGCCAGGGTTTAGCCAGCACCTCCCGGTATACAACTCTGCAATGTGGCTCTGGGTCTCAGACTTGGTCCCTGTTCACTATCAATAATGATAGTGTGATTAATATTAATTGATTCAAATCCTAGCTCCCTCCTTGCCAGCTGGGTGATTTAGCAAATCACTAACAACTTTAAACTCTACTCTTCTCATCTGCAAAATGGGTACAATAATTAGTACCTTCCACATAGAGTAGTCATGAGGATTAAATGATATAACGTATGTGAAGAAAGAAAGAACACACGTGGCATAGTGGTTGGCCCACCTTCAGCCCTTAGTAGAGAGTGGCTGCTAATATTATTAATAAGCCTGTCTTACGTGCCCAGGCACCAGGCTTGGCATTGTCTGGGTGCTGGCAGGAAATAGATGACGCCCTCACCTGGGACACTGAAGTTTTATTAAAGGAGCTATTTGTTACCGTCTGGGTAGGATCAAGGGGAATAGCAATGGATTTTGAGACACAAGGAACTACAACATTAGCAACCTAATTTCTCTACCCACCCACCCCCACCCCCAGCCTTTGTTGTTTAGTTAGAGCCCAAGGACAGTGGCCTCCACCGAGGAGCTGGAGCTACAGTGTAAAGAGAGGACTGTGGCCATTGGCCAGACTCAAGCAAAAGCACGGTGAGTGCTTAGGGGAGCCTCTCTTCCTTTTCCCACATGCCCCTCAATCTTCTGCCACTACTTCCCACTGGCTGCATTTCAGGGGATGACAGAGCCAGAAATGCTGTGCTGGTCAGCCCCCTGGGCCGAGAAATGCCAGTTGTGGGGCTGGGAAGCAAACAGAACAGCCCAGCTCCCAAACGCAATGATTAGTCTCATTAGCCCTAAGAAAGCTGGAGTCACTATCTTCCTTTTTCAGATGAGGGAATTTGCTCAGGGAGGTACAGCAATTCATTCAGAAACCCAGCTAAAAGAAAAATGGTGGAGGCCCCATGAGAATCGGCATCCACTCACTGTGCCGCCTCAACAGACTCAGTCAGTTATCGAGAGAATAGATTTGGAGGCCCTTGTTGTCCACAGGGATTGGGTGGGAGGGTTTTCCCACATGAAACTTCGGTTGGCATAGAATTTTAAACTAGTCTGGGTTAAGGGATGGTCTGTAAAAATAAGCAGAATGAGAGGAAATAAAGCCTTGTGTGCCCACTTGGGTTAGAGCTCCTCATCCCTTCACCAGACGGATCCCTGAGCGCTGTGAGTGCCCCTGGGGACTGGGAGAGAGCTGACTGCTAGCGGGCACAGCTTTCGCTTCTACAGCACTTTCACGTGCCACAACTATTCCAAGTGCTCTGTGCGTGTTTTCACATTTTCATAATGCATTTAATTCACTTCATCATCATTAACTCAATCAAACACTTAAATACAAGGGATACTGCCCTTGAAAAATAAGTCTCTTATACACGATTTGTTCAGTAAAAGAGCCTTACAGATGGCTCCAGCAATGTGACAGTTGCTAAGTCAGAGGGGCAACTAGTGGTTTAAGAGCAAAGAGAAGCCTAGCAGGTGTGGCTCAGTGGTTGAGGGTCAACCCATGGACCAGGAGATCACCAGTTGGATTCCTGGTCAGGGCACATGCCGGGGTTGCAGGCTTGATCCCCAGTAGAGGACATGCAGGAGGCAGCCAATCAATGATTCTCTCTCATTATTGATGTCTCTCTCAGCCAGTGTTGTTCAGTGGTTGAGGATCGACCTATGAAACAGGAGGTCACCAGTTGGATTCCTGGTTAGGGTTGCAGGCTTGATCCCCAGTGGGAGACATGCAGGAGGCAGCCAATCAATGATTCTCTCTCATTATTAATGTTTCTCTCTCTCTCTCTCTCTCTCTCTCTCTCTCTCTCTCTCTCTCCTCCT
>NW_005354595.1:3532805-3534614 GCF_000412655.1 Myotis brandtii
GTGAGCTGGGGGTGGCCCTTACTGGCTCCCCAGAGCCAACTCTTCTTAACTAAGTCTTTCATGACCACATTGCTAACTTAAATCAGCCATGGTGGGAGTAATTGGTAATCACTATAAATGAAGGTTGTTACTTTGTTTTGTTTTTTGTTTGTTTGTTTGTTTGTTGAGGGACTATTATTAAACATTTACTAGCACATCATTGCCTGGAGGGCTTCCCAGAGGAGGAAGTATTTGAGGCAAACTTATTTATAAAGAGACAGAAAGGTGCCCGCCTCCTCTTCTTCCACTACCTTCCCACACCCCTTGCTCCAGCCTCATAGAGCTAATCAGGGCACACCCCACCTCAACTCCGGTATGCTACTCTGCCTTCTGCCCTCTGCCCTCTGCCCTCTGCCGGAAAGATCCCTTCCCTCTCATCTATCAGAGAAGCTCTTATGTCTGGTGAGTCTCTTTGCAGACGCTGTATATACAAACACCTGCCCAGCACCCAATGCCAGCTGAGCGACCTTGGGTGTCCTGACCATCTCAAAACCTTGTTTTCCTAGGCTGTAAAATGGGAGAAATATGAGCTGCCCTGTCTACTCCACAGAGTTGCCGTGGGAATGGAATAAGATGGTCCAAGGCCCACCCTGGAGAGGTGCGCACCAACAAAGGCATGCAATGAAACACTGGACGTCAGAGCTGGGAGCAAGCTCAGAAACCATCGAAACCAATCTTCTCAACTTACAAATGAGCTAGCGTATTCCTTGGCCAGATTACTGAGGGCAATGGAAAAACATGATCCCGTGAGTGTCCCAGAAGGAGACCTCTCCTGAGTGCCCACCGTGGACTTGTGGGCACCACCAGGCTGGACCTCCCAGGAATGAGATTCTGGAATCAGTGCAGAAACAACAACTGCCCAGAACTCTCCAGGCAGTGGGCCAGGGAGAGGAGAGAGAACCAGGTGGGCCAGTGCTATGCAGAGAGCTGGCAGGGTGGGGCCTTTGGAGAGCTACCTGGTGGGGCCTTTGGTATGCTTTCCCACCCTCTTCTGCCCCCACCCCAGCAGAAGAGAGGAAGGAGGGGAGGCAAGGGGAAATGGGGCCACGCAAAACTGCAAGAGCCAGTCTATAAGAAGAGCTGGAACACGGGCTCTCTCAGACTGAGCCTGGGGCCAGCTCTGCTTGGATCAGGTGAGGTGAGCCATGGAGGTAACACTGAGGTGAGGATCAGGCCAAGGCCAGGTTAAGTCTTGGGGAGTTCACAGGGGAGAAGCTCGCAGAGCAGGTTGGCATTAACAGGGGCCCAAGATAAGAGGCAGATCCCAAAGAGCTGGAGAGTCGGAGGGCACTGTTGGGGTCTGGAGAAAAGGCGTGCAGGGCAAGGGCGGCAATTCTAATCGCTCTTCTGAGTAAGGACATGTGTTGCAAACGATGTCTTCATTACAAAAATACTGCGTCAATCAGTCTCCATGCGAACAATACAGACATGACAGGCAGGACTCCCCAGGGGCTCATTTTGATGTGCATCCTTCCAAGCCTTTGTCTGTGAGTTTATATCCATGTATGTTCATAGGGGAAATATGCAGCTCTGTGTGTTTGTGTGTGGTCGTGTCTTAAAGGACTCAGCCAAACACACACTATCCTGAATCTTACTATTTGCACCTAAGGTGGCTGCACACACCCACATAGCAGAAGCGCCACATTCATTGTAAACCTCCCCATACAATTCCATGGTCTGGGAGAGTGACAGGTTATCTAATCCATCCCTCATTGATGGACACTGTAGACTGTTTCCAGGTTTCCATTTTCAAGCAATACTCTAATGCAG
>NW_005354595.1:3534660-3541037 GCF_000412655.1 Myotis brandtii
GTCGCCTAAGACCATCCTGCATATAAGATATTTACATTACAATTCATAACAGTAGCAACATTATAGTTATGAAGTAGCAACCAAAATAATTTTATGGTTGGGTCACAACATGAAGAACTGTATTTCAAGGGCCAGAAGGTTGAGAACCACTGCTCTAAAGAATGTCCCTTCACCAGCTTGTAACCAGGAAGTGAAGAAAATTATATTGCATATATTATATGAATATAAGAAACTTTTAAGAGGTGAGAATTGCCTAGGAAAAGTGAGCACCTCAACCCCTGACTGATGCACCCCCCGATTTAAAACCAGTCTAGACAAAGATCTTGAAAGAATATCATCTGGAACTGGGACTGCATGAACCCAAGATGGGACCAAAATGCTTAATAAGTCATTTCCGTCTCCACTTGCAAGGACCCCGTCTATCTTGTGTCCCCTTAGTCATCATTTGGGTGAGCTCTACACATTTATGCTTGTTCTTTTTCTCATCTGTCCTCATAAATCAACCCCTGCCGTCTCCTAATCAAAGCCAGCTTTTCAAACGAAACCGTAGCCGGGTGTTTAACTAACTAAATATTGTTTTTCCCCCAGCACTGACAGCGAGGGGGTGGGATGCGGCCTTGATAATTGTCCTCCCTTCCTCAGCGACCCGAGGAAACCACGTGCTGCCCCAGCACTTACTGACGGAGCCCCAGGTGGGTGGCAGCCGCGGGCTTGGAAGGAACTGTGTGGGGAGGTTTTCCTTGGCTGTCTGGGTTTTGTTCCTATGTCCTGGGACTCCCAGGAAGATGGTTACCTTCCCTGGTGAGCAGATCACCTACCCTTCATTACAGAGGAGAATAAAGGGTGACGCTGCCTCCAGCCAACTGCCTATCGCCACCGCAGGCTCCTGCGCGGAGGAGGCCTCTGCCTTGTCCTCCCATTGGCCGCCTTAGATTTCTCCTATTTCCTGTCTCACATTTCAGGGCCCAAGCCTTTGCAACTAGAATGATGACATGACATGCTTTCGGAAAAATCTCATTTTCTAAAGGCATTTCCTATTGATTTCCTTCCTTATTGAGGTCCCTCCCAGCCTGGCTTGTGTTAAAAAGGAAAAAAAAAAGGGGATGGGGGGGAAACCTGTGTTTTTCCAAGCTCAGACCGACTGGCAGATTGCTGTTCACATCCTCCTTCCTTATTGAGGTCCCTCCCAGCCTGGCTGTTGTAAAAAAGGAAAAAAAAAAGGGATGGGGGGAGAAACCTGTGTTTTTCCAAGCTCAGACTGACTGGCAGATTGCTGTTCACATCCCTCTATGGATGGGCTGCTCAGTCAGTGTGTCCAAAGCTATAGGCCTTGGTACCATTTCTGAAAATCCAGCCACCGAAACGCCCCTTAAATCCCTCGCCCCACCACCTGTGTGGGATTTGCGGCAGGTTCGCTCCTCATAGGGAATTATTCTGTGGCTTGAAAGGTCTGCCTTGAAAATGAAAGGACCACTTCCCATTTTCCCTGAGCTCAGGAAGCCTAGTTTCTCATCCTAGGAGACCTGCTTCTGCATCCCTCATGCGCTCCCACTTCTCCTCGAAGGGGGTCTGAGTGCTGGCTTTGGAGTCCGATAAACCTGAACTCTATGTCGCTCCCTGTCAGCTAGATGGCTTTGAAGAAGGCATTGAACCTCTCTAATCCAGTTTTCTCATTGGTTAAACGGGGTCAAGAGAACACGGTATGAGTTTCCTGGAGCCGCCATACAAAATGAGCACAAAGTTGGTGGCTTAAAACACAGATATGTATTCACTGTTCTGGAAGCCAGACATCCAAAATCACGGTGTCAGCCAGGGTGAAGTGAGAGCATGAATAGAACGTGCCTAGTGGAGTGTCAGGCACAGGGTGCCAGGAAGTGTATGGATGTGCTTTCTTCCCTTCTCCTCTGCCTCCATGCCCACCTGCCCCTCTCCGTCCTGGGAATCCAGCTTTCTGAACTGACTGCTTCCAGCTGGCCCAAGACCAGTCATAATCATGTGAACAGCCTGCATGTTATCATGTTTCCACACAGCCCTTCTTACTAGTACATATTCAGACCCATCTGACTTATATCAACAGCCTGGTGAAGTAGGCATGGCAGGTACTTCATTTATCCCCATTTTAAAGATGGGTACATGGAGGCTCAGAGAGGTTCCATCACTTGCTGTTCCCACTCCTCAAATAACTGGCATATCAGACCTCCCTGAGATGTAATGTGTGAAGGGAGGGTGACCCTGATGGTGATGCTTAGCTATGGGTCATCTGGAGGTGTCGAGAACACAGGGAGATGGCCGCCTAAGATATGTCATTCCTGCCAAAGGTCAAAATACGCTTCTGCCTCTGCCGCTAGCCAGATGGTAAGTGCAGACAATGCAGCAATCCCTGCGCCTGTGTCAGGCGTCTGCCTACCTCCCCTCCCCAGTGATGTCTAAGTGAACTTCATCATTAAAGTTCTTGTTTCAGAGTCTTATCATGGGCAAAGGGGCCAAGTGGGAAATAATCTTAAAACCATGCGTGCCTGGCCTAATAAAGGTATCCCAATAAACGTCTGCAGGATTAAGGGGAGGAGAAAGCTCTGCCTTGATTGCAGGTCCAACTCAGATGCTCGCTTGCAAGCTGTGTTATATTAGGCCCATGCCAAGGCCTCTCTGTGCCTCAACCTGGCCACAGGCGGGCAAAGTAGGTTTGCGTAAAATGATGGCCCAGCCTTTTCATCTCAGCCAGCCTAGGAATCCTGGGACCTGGCATCTCTATACCATCAGGCTTATCTGAAAAGGGAGATGCTCTGGAGGCTCCCAGCCCAGAGCTGAAGACTGGGGAGTAACCCTGGACAAGTACCAAACCAACTCAACTGCCATAAGGGAACATTCTGGCAAGGCCCTTCTAGAACTGGCTGCCGGCCTTAATCTCCAAAAAGAAGTAATTGCTAGATCTCTGCGCGTGCGTGCATGTATGCGTGCATGCGTGCGTGTGTGTGTGTGTGTGTGTGTGGCTCTCCCACTTCTGGGCTACAAAACCTTTGCTGGTCACTTCCTCTCTCTCAGTCTCAATCCCCCTCTCATGAGTGGGGGGGGGGGGGGAAAATACGGGATCTTTGTATCCAAATGACCTGAGCTTGGCTCTCCCACTTCTGGGCTATAAAACCTTTGCTAGTCACTTCCTCTCCCTCAGTCTCAATCCCCCTCTCATGAGTGGGGGGAATAATGTTAGGACAACTCAGTGGTGTCACGGGAGAGGGAGTTTAGAGTTATAGGAATAACAGCATTCTCTCCCTAAATCAGGTCAGGGATGGAGCCCTGGGGATTCTGGGTTGGGGAGCAAGTCTGAGGCCGCAGAGCACCCACAATCCTTTCAGATAAGTTGTGATTTTCCTAGAGGCTGGGATGCTGGTTCATTCATCCTCTTATTCATTCAACAAACAGTTAATAAGTCCCTCTATGAGTCAGGGGCTGTGTGTACCCTTGGAACACAGAGACAAACAAGACCTGGGCCCTGCCTGGAGGAGCCCACTGACCCATGGGAGAGACAGGCACATCCACAGTCATTGCTCCAAATCCAGTGAACACCAGAGAAAGTCTGAGTGGAGAACAGAGCACGGAGGAGGGAGGAGGCTGGCTCTGTAAGGAAAAGCCACAAAGCTTCAGAGAAGAGGAAGCCTTGCAACGGGGCCTGGAGGGGGAGATGCTCACAAGGCGGTGAAGAGAGGGAAGGGAATGCCCAGCAGAGGCAACTCTAACTGCGCGGGGGCCTGGAGGGGCGCGGGTGTCAGCTGAGCAGATAGGGAAACGTTTGATGTGAGTGGGCTAGAGGGGTAGGTTGGGCCAGGAGGTAAAAGGCCACCCTGGCCTTGACAAGGAGTGCGGACAAGAGGAGCCAGACATCCAGCAGATCTGACTTTGTCCACAGCACAGCTCAGTGCGATCCGGGGGCCAGCACCAGGAGCTCGTTAGGAATGCAGATCCTCGGGCCCCACCCCACACCTGCTGAATCGGGAGTTGCAGGGTGGCGCCCAGGAATCTGTGTTTTACCGAGTCCTCCAGTGATTCTGTAGCGAGGTGGAGTCTGAGAAGCATCGGTGTGAGGCGTAAATAACTAATGGCTGCCCAGCCAGTGTGGCTCAGTTGGTTGAGCGTCGTCCCATGCACCAAGAGGTCGCTGGTTTGATTCCCGGTCAGGGAGGGCACCTGCCCAGGTTGCAAGCTCGATCCCCAGTAGGGGGCATGCAGGAGGTAGCTGATCAATGTTTCTCTCTCATCAATGTTTCTATCTCTCTCTCTCCCTCTCCCTTCTCTCTCTCTCTCTAAAATCAATAAAAACATTTTTTTAATAACTAACGGCTGCTGTTCATGGAGCACCTACTTTCTGGCAGGCACTGGGCCAAGTCCTCCACATGCCTTATCTGATGTAATCCTCCCAACAAGTCTATGAGGTGGGTATGTCATTATCCCCACCTTATGGATGGGAAATTGAGGTTGTAAAGCTACTAAGTAGCAAATCTGGGATTTCAACTCAAACTGTTAGACTCCCCGGCACCCAGAGAAAGGGTCAGCCTTAGGAGCCATGGCAGTTTTTACTCCAAGAGGTGGAGAACGGCATCAGAGGGGCCTGAGATTTTCTGGGGATAACAGCAGGATGCCCTCGGTATGTATGAGGAGGGAGCAGGAATAGACAAGGACGAGCCCAAGCTACCTACGTTGAAAGACTGAGGGAGTGGACACCCCATTAAGGACATCAGAAAACTGGGAAGGGGTGATGAGATTTCCCCTGGGATGTGCAGAGCATAAGGGGAACATCAAAGATGGAAAGTTTCCATGAGAACTGGAAAACAGGGCTGGTATCTCTCCCTTGGTGGGTGGCATAACCACAGGTATATTGGATCAGACCCAAAAGTACACTTGGCTCTAATTCCTACAGCTTGGGAGCTTCAAGCATTCGGGGGGCTAGATCACCACAAGATTTATGAGTGTGTGGGGAAGAGGTTCAGGATGAGGGGTATTGTTCTCACCAGGAGCAGCGGTAAAGGGAACCTAAGCCTTTGGAACCAATTTAATGCTTCCAAGGGTGTACGGACTCGACCTTGATGGGACCTTTATCTGGGTCTCAGAAAAAGGGGCGGGGCGGGGGGGAGAGAGAAAACCTGTCTTCACAGTAGAAGGTGACAGAGCAATTAATAAGGCAGATTCTAAAGCTTATGAAATGCCCCAAAGCAAGGATCCAGGTGCTAAATGCATCTGCTCTAAAGATGAGAACACAGAAAACCCTCTTTTGGTTCCTATTTGGGTAAAGCTGGACATAAATCATTCTTTGAAAGGGTGCCCTGGGTGCCTCTGGTTGTAGGGGCTCCAGCCCTTCCCCAACATCTTCTCATTAATCCTGGAGCGGGCCCGACAGGCGGCACCTTCGTGTCACTGAACAGATGAGACCTGGCCTCCGACTGAAAGATGCAGGCAGGTTCCAGGTGCCCACTGCCTGGGACTGCCCGGCCCTGTGGGCTGGGGAGAGTGGGAGGCCGGAGGGAGTGTGTGTGTGTGTGTGTGTGTGTGTGTGTGTGTGTGTGTGTGTGTTTAGTCTTCATTATCTCCTACCATGAAAGAAAATGAGGTGGCAGCAGCTTAAGTTATTGGCTGAGTGGCCAGGTGACATGGTCTGGGAAATCTAGTCTCTGAAATGGCCAGGTTTGCGCAGGAATTTAATCCCATCTTCCTGGGAAGCTCCTCCTTGAAAAATACCTATTTATTCAGCCCTTCCAGGGTTAGCACATTACAACGGTGGGAGAGGACAAGACAAGAAGTTAAAGTCAAGCAACAGACACACAGGTGTCATTTGCCCGCTTTGGGTTTATTTCGGGGTTTAGTCTTTCAGTGTAAGAAAGAGACATAAAAGTACCAGGTATCTTAGAAATGGAAAGGATTTGATGTGGTCTCTCCTTTTCCTTTTAATAAAGAAGGGAAGGGGGGGACTGAGAGGGGGAGAGAATGAAGAAGAGAGAGAAGAAAAAAGGAAAAATAGAGAAAGAAAAGTAAGAGAGAAGAGAAAGAAAAAAGAAAGAAAGAGAGAAAGAAAGAGAGAGAGAGAGAAAAGAGAGAAATACATTTTTTCGAGGAAGAGGCCGAGAGGCGGTGGCAGCGGCTGGAGGCGGCGAATCCCGGCTTCCTCCCCGGGAGAGCGGAGCACTTTCCGCGGCGGCCGCGGGCTCCGAGCTTTTAAGGGTTTCTAATCCTGGAAGGCTGTCTGACATCACCCCGTTTCTTGTCGGCTGATGTTTCGTACAAGCCGCTCATTTCCTCAGTGTTTTCAGAGCCACCAATTACTGCAACAACCTCGTGTTTATGTTTTCTCTCTCCTGCCTGGCTGGCCCTCCTCCGGGAGCCTGAGCCTC
>NW_005354595.1:3541152-3541363 GCF_000412655.1 Myotis brandtii
CCTGGAAGAAAAAGGGAGGGGTCCCCCTTAATTTTTTTTCATTGACTTCAGCACCATGTGATCAGGAAGTCTGGCCTCCCTCCATTTCCCCTCCCGACTAAAGGGAAACATTGTGTAGCAGCCGCCGAGGCCACTGGTGGGATGGCCTTGGCCGCCTGACGTAGGGAGATAAAAATAACCGGCATATTTAAGGCCGGAGCAGGAATCCCTG
>NW_005354595.1:3541423-3548538 GCF_000412655.1 Myotis brandtii
CGCAGAGCCCTGAAAGGCCCGGCAAGGCTGGTCTCCGGCCGCCTGGCTCCAGGGCACTGGGCCCGGCCTGGGTGCTGTGTCCTGCCTCCCTGGAGATGAAAAGGGAGGATGCAGTGGCAGAGGGAGGGTGGCCAGAAGCCTGAAGATGGGGAGGGGAGGTGGGGAGACACACACCTAGCTGCCTGCTCCAGGCATTCGCCACTGTGCACACACACGCTCAAACGAATGGACTTCCCAGTGGTGTGCTATCCAGCCACCTACCTAATGCCCCTGCAGTTTCCTCAGAGTGTCTCGGGGCTGCCACCACCTCTCACCTATCTGGAGACCCCGAAAATAGGAAAGGAGGAAGTATCCCTGTGCCCTAGTGAGTCCACATCCCCAGTGCCAGGAGCAAAGGCCATGGTGAACGGTATGTGGCCCTGTAAGCACTGACCTGTTTCTATGGGGACAAGGGGGATCCTCCCTTTTTCTTCTCTCATTTAATTCGTTTTACACAAAGGGAAACTGAGGCCCGGGGAGGTGAAATGATGGCCCTGAGGCCACACGGGGGCCATGCTCCCCCACCACGTCAGTAGCCCCCTTCGACTGCTCTTACATGGCCACGTTGATTTATCGTTCTGGAAACCACCTTCTTGGGTTCCTCCTACTCCCTTCATAAAAGTCATACCACGGTGAGCTTCCCACTGACCTGTGAAATCACAGCTTTGCCCTTGCTCTGGGCCACGAAGAAATTTTTACTTCCAATTAATAATGGGAAACCTCCCAGCCTTCTGATGTTTAAAGAAACAAGATATTTCCAAATTTCTGGCAGAGTTTTTCACCTAAAAGCCAGATGTGCTGATGAAAAATGAACAGGCGCTCACCCCTGATATTTTTGGTGTTACAGAGATAACAAATAGCTCTTTCCTGGGGTGGAAGAGGCGAAGAACCGTCATTGAGAGAGATTTGGGGATTTCACCACCTGTAGGATGGAGACCCCAGGGTCTGGCCTGGTCATTGCCAAGTCCCCAGCACAGTGCCTGACCTTTAAAGTACTCCGCCCATACTCTCTGGGCTGAATGAAGAGTGGGTTGTGGGAAAGTGAGGGGCAGCACTAAGACACATTGGGATGACGTGTGCCGGCCATGCCTTCAGTGATTGTAGAGCATGAGCGCACTTAGTCCTCATAGCAGCCCTAGGACACAAGTGTTGTGATTGGCCCTGTTTTGTATATAGGGACCCTGTAACTCAGAGGGTAACTTGCCTGAAGTAACCTAGCTTTGGGAGTACTAGTGCTAGAATTTGAACCCAGGCAGTCTTACTCTAAAAGGCAAGCCCTTAACCCCTAGGCTAACCCCAAAGAAGTGCCCCTGAGACATCAGAGAAAGGGACCCAGCATTTACTAAGCACCCCCTCTGACTCGAGTTCCATGCTTGCTGCTGGAGAAGTAGACCAAGTCCCACAGGCTCCAGGCCCTGAGACAACACTTAGTCCTCATAGCAGCCCTAGGACATAGTGTTGTGATTGGCCCTGTTTTGTATATAGGGACCTTGTAACTCAGAGGGTAACTTGCCTGAAGTAACCTAGCTTAGGAAGTACTAGTGCTAGAATTTGAAGCCAGGCAGTCTTACTCCAAAAGGCAAGCCCTTAACCCCTAGGCTAACCCCAAAGAAGTGCCCCTGAGACATCAGAGAGAGGGACCCAGCATTTACTAAGCACCCCCTCTGACTCGAGTTCCATGCTTGCTGCTGGAGAAGTAGACCAGGCCCCACAGGCTCCAGGCCCTGAGACAGGTGAATCAGGAACAGGACTGGGCCAGAGGCTCTTTCATCTCTGTATTCCCAACATCGACTCTCACAGATGCCTGTTGAATTGTCCCTCCTGAGCGATGCCTTCTTTGGCCACTGCCGGTCAAGCATATTCAGCTCTCCTCCCAGTGTAGACACTGCAGGTGACTGCCTAAAAGCACCTGTCGCACCGTATCAGAGCTCCTTGCTTTCCTGCCCACTCTCCCACTGGTCTGGGAGCACCCCGAGGGCAGAATCAAGGTGTGATCCAGCCTTGTTTCCCACTAAGGACTTGGGGGCATGGTAGTAGACCTCCACCAGCCTCCTCGAGGATACAGACCTCCTATCACCACCACACCTGACTTTCTCTGTCTCACCATCCCATTCTGTTGCCCCATAGCATTTGTCACAATTTGTAATTTACGCCGTTTCCTTCCCTTCCCCACCCCCCAAACCCATAAACCACATCTATTTCCCCCTCATAGTATTTCCAGCATCTATTAAAGGGCCACACACGTTGCAGGCACTCAGTAAACACTTGTAAAATAAAGGAGTGAATGAGTGAGTGAGTGAATGAATGAATGCATTGATACTCCTTGGAACAATTCTTTTACCTTTCCACTTGCAATAACTTTATCCCAAAATCAGTCATAACTGAGCAAAGCCACTTGAAATAATGTCACTACCCAAATTGTATTCATAAAGTAAGTGCTTTTTGTTTGGTAGCCACTTCAAATCCAAGTCTCATCCATATTGATGATAAGAAAGACTTAAAAGGGGGGTTATTGAATGAGGCCCTTCTTCTCATACAATGTGGACTCCAGTGACCACTATAGTTGGAGCTACACACAGACTCCCTTTATGCCCCTCTGTTTTCATTAGCTCGGGTAACTTGCCAAAGAGTGATCCTTTTGGGCTGAAATTTTCCATGCTGGGTCTTGGCAAAAGGTGAATTTTGGGGAAAAGTTTGAATAAAATCCCTTCAGCCATTTTTTAGTTTGATGAGGATTTTTTTAAATACATTTTTTCCCTTGCTTTTAATTAAAGACATTTTTAGGACACAGGAAACTCCAAACCAGTTGAACTCTGAAAACTTGAAACTCATGTCTAATCCCATCTAAGGAAACCGTGGAGATCATTTGGGACTCAAAACAAATTTCTTTTTAATTAAAAAAAAAACTATGCAAAAAAACAAACTATGAAGTAATTGAAAAATCTCTTTGCAACCTTAGCAATCAAGGCATTTTCCCCCACTTGGGCTACATAAGTCTTCCTGTGATTCTAGCAAATCATAAAAGCTCAGAGCTGTTTAGAAGGGATTATAAAACTTGGATTTCAGCTCCTTGGCCATGACAGATGATATTATTTTCCTCTTTCTTTTGTCTCAAGTATCTTCCCTCAATATTATACAAGGAATATATGATTTAAATTATAGGCTCAGTAAATAAAAAAAAAAGCCGAGGTTCCTGGAATGAAAGGACCACTCCTTCAAAGCCAAATATATAACTGGGTTTCCAAAGCTTTCTTAGACAAATGCTAATCAAAATATTTTATCTTAGATTGAATTTTCTCAATAACTCATGTCAGTATCAAATTCTTGCTTTCTTATTCATTGGAAACTACCTTACACTAGTCATATTAGACTTCTTGCCACAGAGTGATTTTCAGAAGGCAGTGCTGGAAAGTCAGACAACCTGGCTTTGACTCTGATATTTACCAAACAAATACTTCAACCTCTCTAAGACTCAGTTTGTTCACCGATAAAATGGGGATAATATTGCCCGGCCGGGGTAGCTCAGTGGTTGAGCTTCGACCTATGAACCAGGAGGTCGTGGTTCAATTCCAGGTCAGGGCACATGCCCAAGTTGTGGGCTCAATCCCTGTTGTGGGGCTTGCAGGAGGGCCAATCAATGATTCTCTCTCATCATGGATGTTTCTCTCTCTTTCTCTCTCGCTCTCCCTTCCTCTCTGAAATCAATAAAAATAGATTTTAAAAATAATTAAAAAATTAAATGGGGATAACATTTACTCAGTGGCTATTACAAGGATCAATTTAGGCCAGGTGCCCCCCACCGGGCCTGGTATAAAATAAGTGCTCAATAAATGGCAGTGTCTTTCTGCCCTTGTCCCTCAGCTGATTATTCCCATTTTCTGGTTTTCATACTACCTAGTTGGCATCTCATGTCTTCTAGTTCTCAGTCCCTCATGGTCTAATACAATGTGAGGTACATGGTCATTGTTAGGCCAGACACGCACAGTAGAATCCATGGAGTGCTGACCATGCATTCCCAAGGGCGCTGTATATTCCAGGAACACTGGCAAATGCCTTGTCTTTACCTGTTTCCTTGTCTTTCTCTACTGCTAGGACCTCTTTCACCTTTGAAACCCAGGATGGAGCTGGGTTAATGACTGAATGGAAGAGCAAACCAGTAACGGCCTGTTTCCATATAGGATCTAGGACCTGAATCTTGGCCTCAGTTTTCAAGAAGTATTAGTTTAGCTCAGGTATTGCCTGACAGCCAGGATTTGTTTGGAATGCTCACTTACCTCAGTTGTGTATTCAAAATCAACCACATCTCAAATGATCCTCTTTACATGTAGTTTTACTTAGCAGTGAGCAAGCAGGGGACCGTCAACTAAGAACCTTGGCTGGGGCAGGATCGCTCCTACTCGAATTTCCCACGGCACAGACACAGAACCACTTCAAAGGAGGAAAGCACTGTAAGAACTAACTCTAAAGGGCGGGGAGGAAGGGGGAAGGAAGGAAAGAAGGGGGACCCAGCTTAAGCCAGCATACCTCCACCTGCCTGAATAATATACATCCAGTCGTTGGTTGCTTTGTCTTTCTCCTGCAAAGTTGACTGCCTCTAGCCTCCTCTTTAACTGTTCTTTTTTTAATTAAACATGATTGAGTTCCGAATATGTGCCATTCCCTTTTCATCCTCATCTCATTTAATTGATGGGAAACAGGCTCAGGGAGACTAGGAAGCTTGCCTCAGTTACACACCTAGAAGACGACACGGCGTTTCTGATTCATGAGGTGTCTCCAGTTTCTCCACCACCTCACATCCTACCTTATAACCCCTACCCAGCGCACGTGCTGTGTGCACACACGCACTGCTCGGGCTTAATTAGTTATGTTTTACCGAAAGATACAAGAGTGAAAGGGGCCTCTCTGTTGAACCCAACAGGGAAAGCATCATTCTGGGAAGGATAAACCCCCAATCCTCTGTTCTGGGGGGTGGATTACACTCAGAAAAGACTGCACAGAAAACTTCAACTGCTGAGTGAAGTTTTCCCTCTTAAGCTGGTTATTTATATGGGTGTTTTTATGTTGGGCTTTATAAGTGTTCATCTGTCTTAAATGTGTCATAATGCATGTTTTGAAGATTTAGCAGCACTGCCTGGATGCTTCCTTCCAGTTCTTGGCATTCATAGGCACATCCTTAAACACACACACACACACACACACACACACACAGGCACGCACAGGGTCATCCACTGACACTCACCCACTGACGAGTACACTCAAGCACCTACACACACACTACACAAAAACTTTCGCACATTCACCTACACACATTCAGTCACAAGAACCCACACACTCGCTCATGTGAACAAACACACACTTACACACACACACACACACACACACACACACACACACACACGCAAACGGATCGCTTGCCAGCCCCAGCCTCCGACCACCACTCCTCTCCCAGGATCAAGGGCAATAGGGTCATAGCCAGGGACTCTGAAACCCCGGCATGGGATCGGTGATGGGACCACCTGGAGGGGGGGAGAGTGAGGATGCAGGGGGCTACTGCCAGGGGCTGGCACAGATGATGCCACCAATGGCCAGTCTCACCAGGGAGACTGTGTGGCCTCAGACCCAGATGTTCCCCAACGCCAGGCGCGTCTAGGAAGGGACAGAGTTAAGGAGCAGAGGGAAGACGCTGGTGTTTCACAGTTCAGGGTGGGAAGCAGTAACTTGTGTGGGAAACAACCTCCTCCGAAACCATAGCAACACCCATTTGGCGGCTCTGGATTGGACCCCGACCAGACATTTATTAAGCAGCCTCATAAGCTGTGGTCTCCAGAAGAACAATACCAAACTGATCAAATGTTAATAGCTTCAATCTGTTCCTCCTCACAGAACTCCCGCTCCATCCCCCTCTCTCCACAGACTTTGCATTTCTGCTTCCCAGCCTCAGCTGAAAACGGCCTCTGCTGCTACCCCAGAGCCCACGTTCAAAGCCAGAACCATGAGGTGCATGCAGGTGCCCTAGGGTACAGAGATGGAAGGCAGGTCAAAGCAGGCACTCCGGGTGTCCAAAGAGGGCCATTCTCAGGTTAGACTTCCTGGGCTGGAAAATCTCTAAGAGCATCTGATCAAGTTGTCTCAATCTGGCTGCATGTGAAATTAACCTGGAGAGCTTTCAAAATGCCAGTGTTTGTTCCACCCTAGTCCAGTGAAATCTGAATCTCTAGATGGTGGGACCTGATCATTTGTATTTTTTAAATCTCTCCAGAGTTTAAATCTCTCTTGTGCAGCCAGGGTTGAGAGCTCTTGAATTACTTCAACCACCCATGGCAGTGGTCGGCAAACTGCGGCTCGTGAGCCACATGCGGGTCTTTGGCCCCTTGAGTGTGGCCACGAAATTTCAATCGCACTGTACGTGCACGCCCGCACGTGGTATTTTGTGAAAGAGCCACACTCAAGGGGCCACAGTTTGCTGACCACTGCCCTATGGAAGTGGGGGTAAGCTCTTGAATTACTTCAACCACTCATGGCAGTGGTCGGCAAACTGCGGCTCGCGAGCCGCATGCGGGTCTTTGGCCCCTTGAGTGTGGCCACGAAATTTCAATCGCACTGTACGTGCACGCCCGCACGTGGTATTTTGTGAAAGAGCCACACTCAAGGGGCCACAGTTTGCTGACCACTGCCCTATGGAAGTGGGGGTGAAGGAACCAGAGAGGTAGACTTGCCCAATGCCCCAGAGCTGGTGAGGCACTATACTGAGAATGGAATCCAAACATCTAACTGCCAGCCCAGAGTTCCATCCATCTGTCTGGGCTAAAGTATTCCATGAGTCCTACAGATGTATCGCTCTTCTTGACTCACCATACAGGACTCCTATTCTTTCCTACCAGGAGCTAGGAGGTGGGGGTGGGGTGTGAGAGCAGGGGCATGTGTAAAATGGATCCAAGGAGGGTGCAAGGAAACACAGTGTTGTTGTTTTTTTAATATATTTTTATTGATTTCAGAGAGGAAGGGAGAGGGAGAGAGAGATAGAAACATCAATGATGAGAGAGAATCATTGATCGGCTGCCTCCCACATGTACCCC
>NW_005354595.1:3549342-3551462 GCF_000412655.1 Myotis brandtii
TCATGTTATTACTACTGGGAAGGAGTTGTGAGAAAGGTATAATGGGGAACAGTTTCATCTACTCTGGGGGATGTCAAAAAATGGCTCTTCTGAGCAAAGGATGAAATATTGAATCTGATATTATAAGGGTGAAAAGGAGTTAAGAGGAGGAATGTTCCAGATGCAGGAAACAGTGGAATGCACAAATGATCTGAGTGATGAAGGAGTATAGTCTGGAACCCCAAGAGCGAGTAGAGAGGGGGCCAAGATGAGGCTAGTCAGCGGTCAGATTACAGGGGGCCTTTTATGTTATGGTAGAGATTTGGAGTTTTCACTTTGTATTTTAGTAAAGTGATCAACCATTCCAGGGGTTTCTAGAATACAGGACTTATAGTGTTAAGATGAGGGGAGATGATGAAGAAGAGTGACCAAGGGTGGCGCCCAAGTCTCTGGCCGGAACTGCTGGGTGTGTGATGGAGCTCCTACCTGAAAGGGACCAGGACAATAAGGAGGGTGTCAAATTCAGCTGTTACGCTTGGGAAGTTAGGGCGATATCCAAGTGGAGATGCAAGATAGGCTCTTGGGCCTATGGTCTGAAGCTAGAGGTCTTTGCAGAAAGATGTAGGTGTGGGAGCTTTCAGCATAGAGGTGGTAATCAAATTTTGGGAGTGGATTAGGCAACATAGAGATAAAGAAAAATAAAGCTGACAGGGGGAACCACATCCCAGCCTGAGGAATTCCAATATTTAAAGATCTGGTAGTCTAGCGAGTGCTAACCCAAAAGGAGGAGGCTGAGAAAGAGCAGCCAAGGATGTAGGGCGAAAACCCAGAGTCTCTTGTCTCAAAGCACGAGAAGCGCATGTGTCTAGCAGGTTAGGGCCTGGTAGTCTAGAGAGTGCTAACCCAAAAGAAGAGGCTGAGAAAGAACAGCCAAGGATGTAGGGCTAAAACCCAGAGTCTCTTGTTTCAAAGCACGAGAAGCGCATGTGTCTAGCAGGTTAGGGTGGTCCCCCATATCCAATGCCACTGGAAGTCGAATACAGTGACTGGGAAATTCCTACTGACTCGGGGACGCAGAGGTCACGATGACCTTCTCAGAGGAGTCTGAGTGAAGCAATGAGGGTAGAGGTAGAATGAGGAGAGAGTGGGAGGGAAGGAAATGGAGACAGTATGTACAGCATAAGGAAATTTACTTGGTGAATCTGTCTGGGAAGGAAATGGATGGGCAGGAACTGGAGAGAGACCTCAGGATGAAGGATGGTTCTCTCCAAGATGAGAGACCTGAACATGGTTAAATAGTGATGTGGAGGATCCAATAGAGAACTGAAAGACAGAGGAAAAAGAAGGGCTCATTTCCACTCCCCACAGTACACTTTCTAGTGCACGGCTCTGCCAAGCTCCCTGCTCCCAAGATGTTACTTTCCCTTTATCCATCATAACTCCCTGGGACCAAAAGGGTGACCCTAGGAGGCCTTTCCTCCTCTGTATTTGTACTGCCCGGTGCACACGCCTCTACCACTGCACTCAAAGCTGGACGGTTCCCACGCTGTCTCTCCCAGCAAATGGGGAGCTTGTCAAAGGCAAGACACTGGTCTCCATTCCTAGCCCACAGCCTTGGCTGGCCCATAGTATGTATGTGCTCAGGAAACGCTTGTGGAATAAATAAATGAATGAACAATGTTATGAATGAATAATGATGAATCTGAAGACACATATGGGTAGCCATGAGGGCAGTCTGGGCTGGCATGAGGAGGGTCTCTCTTCTCCAGAGAGAAGCTGAGTCCTCAGAGAACTAGGTTCCTTCGATCCCTGTTAGGGGCAGGGAGGTAGGGTGGGGCGGACGCCTCACTGAGCTCGCATTCTTCCCTTCCATTGTTCCTGACAGCTGCACATGGAAAGTGCAACATCCACCAAGGCCCATGTGCTTCCCCTCCTCCCCTCCCTCAGCAGGGAAGGAACAGATGGGCGTAATTTATGCCCAAACCCTTCCCTTGCAGCCCTGGCACTGGGGCGAGGGGATGCAGGGGCAGAGACCCACCCAGGTTCCACAAACTTCTCTCAGCATCTAGGCGAGAGAGCCGCAGCAGGGGCCGGCCAGGCGGGGAGCAGCAGAGAACAGGAGGAGGAGGAAGAGGAGGAGG
>NW_005354595.1:3551546-3574706 GCF_000412655.1 Myotis brandtii
AGGGAGGAGGAGGAGGAAAAGGCACCTGCCACTCGAGCATAACCACAGCATTCTAGCCCATGTGCCACCAGAGTACATACATTATCTCTGGAAAAGAAAACAACTGACTTTTGCACCTGCTTCAAAGACAAGGAAATGGGCTCAGAGAGGTAAAGGAGCTGATCCAAGGTCACCCAGCAGGTGACAGGCTGCAGAGCTAGAATTCCAATCCAGGTCTGTCAGGCTCCAAACACTGTCCTCTCCACCAGACCTCACTGGGGGAGGAAGTCATATCTTCAGGCCTCCCTCCATCCTCCCACTCCTGGGTCATCTAGGGTGACGGGCAAAGGGGGCCTTGCAGCCCAGGCTCCTCTGCTGAAGGGGCCTGGACACTATAGCCAAGGCTCTCACATGTGAAGGGGCATCCTGGAGGGGCAAGGAGCAGGGTTCTGACTGTCTTTTGAGGTCCTGCAGTCAACCGTCAACGCTGGAAATGCCTGACCCTACGATCCTAAGGGCTGCTGAGCTCCCAGTCACCAAAACAGACCTCCCAAGCCACCCTGGCCTCTTCACTCAATGGTAATTAGAGCTACTGACATAGAACCCGCAGTTTGGGAGTCCGCTGAACCTGGGTTCGAACCCCAGAGCCTCTCCATGCTAGCTGGGTACCTGTGGGCAAGCTGCTGGACCTCCCTAACCCTCAATTTCTTTATCCATAAAATGGGCTTGTGAGAAGGGGATGGCTGAATCCAACCTGCAGTTGTGTCCATTTGGCTCATTGGTAGTTGTTGGGGTTTGGATTCTTTTCACTCTATCAAGTCAGTTATTACTTGTAAGACTATGCCTGCAAGCACAAATTTCCAACTTCTTCGAATAATCAGAACGTTTGCAAGTTGGACCTACATAGCCCATGGCTGCAACTTAGAGGAGACATGCATGCCTCCATTTTCCACTGCCCCCACCACTCCTTTCTTCCCTCATCGATACCATCTGCCAAGGGATATAGCTATTGCTACTACTTCTATACCAACCATTTTGCCACAGCCTTGAAATTCTGAGCACAAGAGAGCAGTGAGCCCAACCAATTCTAGTTCTTCAGCATCTCCACTGACCCCAGCACAAGGCCTGGTACCCAGTAGGTGTCCAACCACTCATTTGTTTAACAAATACACATCTATGCCGAGTTCCTGCTCTGTGCAGGCACCTCTTGAGAGGCTGGAGATTGAGCAACAAACAAGCCAGCTATGTGTAATGTGCTCTCACTATCTCCAGTATACAGATGAGATGGGGAAACTGAGGCACAGAGAAAGGGAGGAACTTGCCCAGGATTCCCAGATGAGGAGAGGCAGCAGCAGGATTCAAACACGGCTCAGCCGATTCAAACCAACCAATGTTCTGAACCAGGGGTCTGCGAACTATGGTCTACGGCCCACCACCGGTTTTTATGAATAAAGTTTTATTGGCACATAGCCACGCCCATCCATTTATACTGTCTGTGGCGGCTTTCACACGATGATGGCAGAGCCGAGTGCTTGTAGCATAGACAGTGTGGCCTCTCGACGCCTAACCCCTTTACCATCTAGCCTTCTACAGAACAGGTTTGCCAGCCCCTGCTCTGAGCCACTGTTCTAGCATCCTGCCTTCCTGAGACCTTGTTCTCATATTATACAGGGGGAAGGGAGAGAGGGGCAGACAATAAAACAAAACAAAACAAAACAAAACAAAAACACTGAAAAGAGGCATGCTGTGATAGAGAGGGCCTAGCTAGTTCCTATACTGGGTCCCCAGGGGAGGCCTCAGGGAAAAGGTCATTAGGCTAAGATCTGAGTGACAAGGAGGCAGGTACCAGGAGAGGGGGAAAGAGCCTTCTGGGCAGGGAAGTAGCAGTGGCAAAGGCCCTACAGGTGAGCAAGCAGGTGATCGCCAGGGGGGAAAAGAAAGCAGCACACCCCAGCCCAGGAGACGGGAGGAGGGTGCGTGGGTAGAAAGGGGTCTGGCAGGAAGGACTTCTGAAAATGTGTGAACAGGAGAGCTGAGCAGGCCCGGAGGAGACCTGAAACCCCTGCCGGACCGGAGCTGGCTTTCCCGGTCCAAAGCCTGCCTTGGACCTGGCCAGGCCTCCGCTCCCTGGGCTGTGAAATGAGTTCACTATGACCCGCCCTTCTGGGACTGGCAGGGGCCAGAAGCAATCAAAGATGTGACGGAAAAGCCCTGTGCAACCACGCAGGGCAGCCCCGTGGCTTGACGGCTGCCCCTGACGTGTGTGCTGAGGTCTGAAGTGTGCTGGGCGGTTCATCACCCATGACTCCCCGGGCCCCATGAGATCCGGCCTTAGGCTGGGGCCAGGGAAGCCTCCCTTCCCAGCCTGGCGGGTTCACTGCGGCCTCACACATGCTCCCAGGCCCGGGGCCTCCCTTTCACATAAGCCCTGGCAAATGGGGAAGGTCTGGCAAAAGGAAAGGTGCTGGTGGAGGGGGGAGCGTGAGGACCCGGGGTGAAAGCCTGGGACCTTCGCTGCAGAGAGTGACAGAGTAGAGCCTGCTGAAAAAACCTGAGCAGGAGTTCAGGAAGCTGAACAGAAAATGGGGGGAAGGCATTGGGGGGTAGGAGCCAAATAGAGAGGTGCCTGGGTAACACGTGGCCAGAGATTTCTAACCACATTTGTGCAGCTCCCAGTTCTTTGATGCCGTGGGTAATGCTAAGCACCTGTTCCAATGACTGACTTGTCAAATCTGTAAAGATCTGAAAGGTGAGTAAATAAATAGTATGAATGATGCACAAATAAAAGACTTGGAGTCCAACAAGCCAGGTTGGCTTCCCATCTTCACCACTGAGCCATGTGATCTTTGGAAAATCGCATTCACGTGCTGAGCCTCAGTCTCCCCACCTGTAAAATGGGAATACCGTGACCTAAGAAAGTTGTTTGGGGATTAAGCAGACTTGGAGTAACTACGAATTTAGAAAAGCACAGGGTTCACGGTTGCTCTCAAAACTATCCCCACCTTCCCCCTCTTAGACCGCCAGGGTCTACAGGGCAGCTGGCGCCGCGGGGCTGGGTGAGGTCTGGACAGCCTCTGGGTGCCTGATGAGAGTAGAATGGGCTGGCCGTGTGAATTCGCTTCACTGGTTAACAAACAAATTCACTCAGCAGGAATGTAGGGGCATCCCCTCTGTGCCGTTCCCTGCAGGAATGCAGGGCACACGGGGGTGAGTAATGAAGAGGAGTCAGGAAGCTAACAGACGCCCGCCTGGCAGAGGATGAATGGCACATAGTGGGCTCACAGGTAAATAATGGCTGAGTGAGCGCGCAGATGAATGGCCGTTTTCCTGTGTTCTCTGGGCACTGACACACTTCCTGCTCAGAGCAAAACATCACTTCAGTTGAAAGGCAGGACCCGTGAACAACTCGGGTTTTATACTCCAGACAGGTCTGGATGCAAACCCCAGCTCCTCCGATATCCAGTGCTGCGGCCTGAGCAAGCCACTCGCTTCTCTGAGTCTCTTGTTCCTTACAATTAATTGGCAATCAAATCTACCCCCTCCGGCCCAGAGGCTTGGAAGGTGGAATAGAAGGTAGGGAAGCTCACGTTTGTGCTGCCAACTCTAGTTCCCCTCCGATGTCCACACTCTCTTCTCTCGCAGTGATAGAACCCCTTTCTAGTAGCTGAGGACATGGCCACCCGGGATAAGTGACAGCCTCTCCTCCTGTTACAAGGGGCCCAGTGACTAAGTTCTGATCAACGAGATATAATTGGAAAGGCGTCCGCAATGTCCAGGAAGTGTGCTTGTCCTTTCTTCCTTCCTACTTTCCGGGTGCAGATGCGACGGCTGGAGTGCCAGCTGGCATCTTGGGCCAGTACGTGATCTTGAGAATAGCAACAAGACGGAGGCCTGTATCCCCGACCATGTCACATGCCAAGCCCAGACTGGACTAACTCTGACTTCTTACATGGAGAACAAAATCAGAAACTGCTCTCTTGCTAATGTTACACTTGCTAAAGGTTTGGGGGAAGGGGGATGCTGCAAGTCCTTCCAACTGAATCCAGTTACCACTAACCAATTTTCAATCCTATCAGCAAAACAGATGCAGCCGGCCGAGCACCCCGTGTTCTCGGGGCCCGTGAGCTCTTGTGTGGCGAGCACTGCCCACAGGCCGTGTCACCCCTTCCTCCTGATGGAGGGCCATCTCCCCTGGTCTGCAGTGACTCCCATGCCCCCGCCCCTCCCGCCTCCAGTTCTCCGCCAGTGAGGTCACAGTCCTCGAGGATGCCCTCGGCGTGCTGAGTTCATTCATAAACGACAGGGGCTCTGCAGCAGGGGTCAGGGGCTGCAAGATCAAAGCCACGGGAATGCCTTTGCAAGGGCACGATGACAAGGACATTTCCAAACGCAGGGCCCGAATTTGTGCACAGCGCCCCAGCTGGGTGATTCAGCACCAGCAGCCTGGAAAGACACCCACATAGGCACTTGTTCAGTAGGCACCCCTGGAATGCCTTCTCCAGCTGGGACACCAGGCCAGGCCCCGCAGGACGGTGGGAAAGAGAAGGCCTGGTCCCTGAGAACCAGGAGCCAACGACCAAATGCGAAGCTAACAGGTTCACACAGAGCAACACACAATGCAGTTCATTCATTCATTCATTGGGCAGCTATTTATTGAGCACCTACTCTGTACCAGGAAAAGGGCCAAGGAGCAAGTTGATAAGGACGAGAATAGGGAAGTCAGCCTACGGTTGCCCATTCAACAGGAAAACATCCATCCTCAGCCTCTCGGTCCCAAAGAACGCACACACGCCCCCAAACTCCCTCCTTCTGAAGTCCAAGTGTCCCCAACAATGAAAGGGGACACAGGGCTTACGACCCAGACTTGACTTTTGAGGAGCTGAGCTCAGGGAGGCGGGAGTCAGTGGTACTGGGAACAGACCTGAGGTTTCCTAGGTAGCAGTTGTGAGCTGAGTCCCAGATCACCTGCTTCCTAAGGCAGAGAGGCCCTCCACCTCTAAGCCTTGACGTGTTCACCTTAAAAATGGTGTCGTGATTAAGAGCAGGCTCTGTGATCAGGCACAGCTGAGATGGAATCCTGGCTCAGCCGCCACACAGCCAACTAACCTGTGTGACACTGGGGGACTTGTTTGATGTTTCTGTAAAATGGGATAATGCTACCTATGTCATTTGGTACCAGGAGGATAAACTGCTCTTTACGGAAAAAATGAAGGAACAGGAGGGGGAAAGAGTCTGAAAGCTCCCACCAAGCATAAAACCCTGTCCTATGCCTTACCCACTTACTTTCTTATTCTTGTAAGATGTGCATAACAGACAAGCACCTTCCCCTTTCCGGGCCTCAGTCCCCTCGTGTGAAAAGTGAAGGGTTGGCCTAGAAAGACTCTGCAGCTTTGCCTCTGTTCAGAAGACACTGACTCTGAAGAACAAAGTAGGTGGGATCTCAATACCAGATATCAAACTGTATTACAAAGCCACTGTACTTAAAACAGCTTGGTACTGGCATAAGAACAGACATATAGATCAATGGAATAGAATAGAGACCCCAGAAATCGCCCCAAACCCCTATGCCCAATTAATATTCGACAAAGGAGGCAAGAGCATACATTGGAGTCAAGACAGTCTCTTCAATAAATGGTGTTGGGAAAATTGGACAGATACATGCAAAAGGATGGAACTAGACCACCAACTCACACCATACACAAAAATAAACTCAAAATGGATAAAAGACTTAAACGTAAGACGGGAAACCATAAAAATACTAGAGGAATCCACAGGCAGCGAAATCGCAAACATATGCCGAAGGAATTTCTTCTCTGATACTGCTCCTAGGGCAATGGAAACTAAAAAGAAAATAAACAAATGGGACTACATCAAAATAAAAAGCTTCTGCACAGCAAAGGAAACCATCAACAAAACAACAAGAAGACCCACTGCATGGGAAAACATATTTACCAATGATATCACCGATAAGGGTTTAATCTCCAACATTTACAGGGAACTCATGCAACTTAACAATAGAAAGATAAACAATCCAATCAAAAATGGGCAACGGACCTAGATAGACACTTTTCGAAAAAGGACATACAGAAGGCCGAAAGACATATGAAAACATGCTCAAAGTCACTAATTATACGAGAGATGCTAATCAAAACGACAATGCGGTATCATCTCACACCTGTCAGAATGGCTATCATCAACAAATCAACAAACAACAAGTGCTGGAGAGGATGGGGAGAAAAAGGAACCCTTCTGTACTGCTGGTGGGAATGCAGACTGGTGCAGCCACTGTGGAGAACAGTATGGAGCTTCCTCAAAAAACTAAAAATGGAACTCCCATTTGACCCAGTGATCCCACTTCTAGGAATATATCCCAAGAAGCCAGAATCACCAATCAGAAAGGATATATGCACTCCTATGTTCATAGCAGCACAATTCATCATAGCTAAGATTTGGAAACAGCCTAAGTGCCCATCAATAGATGAGTGGATTAAAAAACTGTGGTGCATCTACACAATGGAATACTAGGCTGCGGTAAAAAAGAAGGAACTCTTGCCTTTTGCAACAGCATGGATAGAACTGGAGAGCATTATGCTAAGTGAAATAAGCCAGTCGGAGAAAGATAAATACCTCATGATTTCACTCATTTGTGGAATATAGAGAACAACATAGACTGATGAACAAGGACAGATCCAAAGACAGAGAAACAGCGATCAGACTATTAATCCCCAGAGGGAAAGTAGGGGAGGGAGGGGGCAAGGGGAAGAGATCAACCAAAGGACTTGTATGCATGCATATAAGCCAAACCAATGGACATGGACAACAGGGGGATGAGAGCATGAGTGGGGGGGGGGGGCGGGGAGGGGGATTTAATGGGGGGGATGAGGACACATTTGTAATACCTTAACTAATAAGAATTAAAAAAAAAAGAAGAAGACACTGACTCTAACATGGAGCTAGAGCTTTTCTGGGCTTCTCTTGAGCATGACTTTGCAGCCCAGGTTTATATTTGCAGGGCACTGAACAGTCATCATCCGAGAGCAATATCCAGGTAAGCACTTTACCAGGGAAGTGCAAGGAGGACGGGCAGGGAACACGTGACCTGGCCAGGATGGGGCGGCCCAGGTGTGGGGTGCAGCCTGGTGACAGCCTTGGAGGCTGAGTCCCAGTCTTACTCAGCAGAGCAGCCAATCCAATAGCTGCCGCTGTGTCCAGAAGTCTCGTTAAATCCATTTTATAAGTCTTTTTTGACAAGTGAGGCCTTTAAAACACGTTTCCTTGTTGTGCAAAGGGTGAAGTTCAGTCCAAACATTTGTCTGCAGGAAAAAAAAACTGGGTGGACCCAACCGCCAGGGGGACCATCATGAGCTCTGCTCACACCCTGGGGCCTTGGGAAGGGGCTGCTTCCTTGAGATGCCTTGGTGATGGCTCTGCTAAGAGTAATAATGCAACACGAAGAATAAAGCTCCCAGTGTCGGAACAGCTCCCGTCTGTCTATGCTTTCTGTCATCTTTACCCTCACAAAGCCAGTACTTTTATCCTGGTTTCTCACCCAAAGCCACACAGCTAGACAGAGCTACACCAGCCACCAGATTTGGGTCCCTCTGGCGCCGAAGCCTTAACTCTCTCTGCTCCACTGGCTACGGGCCAAGGCATAGGGACAGACAGTGAGTGGGGAGTGGGGCTTCCTATGAACCAGCTTCAGGAGCTACAGCACCACACTTCTTGTTGGGCCACAAAGGAAGGCCACTCTCCTATACAGCCCAGTCCTGGCATCGGGTGTGGTTGCGAAAGCTGAGTTGGAGTCGAATCTCCCCCAGCAAGGGTGGGGCAGCCCTGCAGTGACAGGGCACCAGATTCTAAAGGCCTTGCCTTGGAAGCTTCTTAGGACAGATCAGGTGAGAGGGGCCTCCCTGATGACTCCCGAAGCTGCTAGAGGCACAGCTACTCACTTGTTAGGAGAAGGGGGGGAGTCACTAGGGGGAGCAGGGGGACAGGGCAGATCATGGGAAAGCCACTTCCTGAGAGAGACTTTCTAACTCACTTGAGTGAGTCCTCAGTGCCTGTGTTAGGGGCAAAATCAGGCTGCTTAGAGCAGGACCCACAAGTCCTCCGTGGGTGGGCATCTCCCGCCCACTCCTCACCGCCTGCTCAGGGCCAGGGCTGGGCACGTGGAAAGGCCAACATCTCCCAGTCCTCGGGCCCCGCACATTGTGGCACGGCACGTGCTCCTTCCTCACTGGCAATGTCTGCTCTACTCTCACCACCATCCACTCATCCCTGGAGGCCAGTCCACTGTCACCTCCATGACGCC
This sequence comes from Myotis brandtii, assembly GCF_000412655.1. Lineage (NCBI taxonomy): Eukaryota > Metazoa > Chordata > Mammalia > Chiroptera > Vespertilionidae > Myotis > Myotis brandtii. The sequence goes on from NW_005354595.1 coordinate 3,559,837, forward strand.
TTTCTAAGTCCTCTGGCCCATCCTTCTGCTCAATGCTGTTTGTCCCTATGTAACCATTTAGCCAGTTCATGGCTCAGTTCCCACCCAGGTGAATTGGAGATTAATAACAATAATAGCCTTCACTTATGTGCTCAGTGGTTGGAACGTCGGCCCACACACTAAAGGGTCATGGGTTTGATTCCTGATCAAAGGCATGTGCCTGGGTTGTGGGTTCACTCCCTGCTGCCTGGTGGGGTGCATGCAGGAGGCAATGGGTTGCTGTATCTCTCACACATCTCTCTCTCTCTTTCTTTCTCTCTCTCTCTCTCTCTCTCTCTCTCTCTCTCCTCCCTACCACTCTCTCTGAAAAGCAAAGGAAAAAATATCCTCAGGTGAGGATTAACAATCAATCAATTAATAATAACAATAATAATGATGATGATGCCTTTCTCATAGGGTTGATGTGACAATTCAGTGAGATACAACAAATTAGTGCTTAAACAGGGGCTGTCCAGACTCAGCGTTTGATAAATTCAGCCACTGTCATCTTTCTTATCAGGACTGGATTCCAAGGAAACTGGTAGGGAATCTGCTAACAGGAGGTCCAGCCACATGGCTCAGCCCTTGCCTTCAAGGGGGACTCCTCATTTCTTTCAGGGCTCACCTCAAGCTTTCTGTGCTGTGAAGACCTCCTTGGCTACCCCAGCGGAGGACCCCACCCTCCTGAGGCCACCATGAAGGCCCCTGGTCCCGGTACAGCGTGTTCTGTCTACATGCTTCTCTCGGATTACCCTGAGACAGGCGCCATTTCTGCCTCAGTGATGAAAGAATGCCAACAAAAAGTCGTTTTCTTCACACATCCCTGGAGAAATCCCCTATATGCAAAGCAAGACTCCAGTTAAAGAGGAGTTGAGCAACAGTTACAAATAAAACCTGCATTTTTTTTGCCCGAGGGTGTTGTCCCTGAAAGCAGGAAAAAGGGAAGGATTTTTTATGCACATTTACTTTACTTTGATCTCAGAGTTTTCGAAATTTGCAACATCACATTTTTGGCAAAATCTTGAAAGATCCTCTAGTTCAACCCCCTTTAGATGCTTGAATTGCCATTCTAAAAGCACACCTCCTGTGACAGGGGACTCACTACCAGTCAAAAGAACCCATTCCATATTTGATATCTCTGACTACTGTAGGGTTTCCCTTGCGTTGATTGGAAACTTCTTTCATTAGTTGTGTTTCTGCCCCTTGAGCCCCATAGAATCCATCTGCCTCCTTACCCAGGATATGAGACCTCAAGGAAGGGCTCTTATGCCTCCATCCACTTCCTCCCTTCAAAGTAACTTCCCAGTTTCATCTGCCCAGGCTTCAGGCCCCTCCCCACCTGGCCATCTATTTCCACTTCAGTGGATTTCCACCAGTTGGTCAGTTCCGGACCCAGAGCTGTGGGCAGAGCTTGTGGTCGACTCGAGCACAGAACAGCAATTTAGAACCAGGGGTCCTTAGAGATCATTCAAGAAGGTCAGTCCCCACCTTCCAGATGAGACTGAAGCCATAGACGTTTAGTAGTTCACCCAACTGTTCTGATTCCCAGTAGAACAGCAGAGTCACCTTTGTCAACAACAGTAAACAGTATCATCATTGTTATTATTGTTTCCCCTGGCAGCCATATCACAGGATGAACTCATGTTGAAACTTTGGCCTCAGAATTTTGATATTTTCTTCAATGATGTCAGCATTCATCTTGGAATTTTTTCCTAGTAAACAAGTCAGTAAAAAATAAATAAATAGGAAGATATATAGATAAAGGAAATCCTTAGAAACAGGAACTAGATCAGTGGTTGCAGAGAGGCTGTAGGGGAGGAGAGGATGGGGAACGACTGCTAATGGGTACGAGGTTTCTTGGGGGAGGGGGTGATTAAAATGATCTGAAATTTGATAGTGGCGATGGTTGCACAACTCAGTGAACACACTGCAAGTCACTGAACTGTTCACTTCTAAAGGGTAACTCTCACGGTATTTGAATTATAGCTCAATAAAGTTATTGTTTTTGAAAAAATAAAGGAATAGCGGACTCTCTCCAACTTTTTTCGGCTCAGTAGCCTTTCCCTAGTGCCCTTAGTCAACAGATCCTCAAAAGGATCCCAGGGATTTAGAGGGTTGACATCACTCATCAGAACAAACCTTAGAAATTCTTTACTGGATGTTTTCTAAACTTCTTCTTCCAAGTCAGCATTCCAAGAAATGGACTCCATCAGTTTGTTTTGGTCTGAGATGTGAAACTCCCAGGCTACAAGTTCTGAAGACTCTCTGTGTCAAATACCTTAAGTAATAATCTCGCTTAGTCTTCCCAGAAATCTTGAAGGCAGTTGTTCTCAAACTTGAGTGTGCATCACAAATACCTGGAGGGCTTGTTCAAACCCAGATTGCTGGACTCCACCCTGAGAGCTTCTGATTCATAGGTCTGGGGTGGGACTGCCGTTTCCAGGCCATACTGCTGCTGCTGGTGTGGGAACCACACTCCACACTTACTCTCTTTTACAAATGCAAAGCCGGAAGCTCAAAAAGAGTCAATAAATTGCCTGGGATCGCCTGATGTGGCAGATACTATTGTGAGCTGACCCAATAGCATTTCTCAAAGCTTTCAAGAAGAGAGGTTGGAAATGTTCATAATCCTTTTCCAGCATTCCTCGCAGCTAGGGAGGGCTAGGCAACATGATTCCAACCAGAGTCCCCTTCTTCCTGCTACGAATGCTGACAAGACGCTGGGAGATGTGTTCTCTTCCCCATGAGAGCCACATGCTGGAGATGTTGAGCAGAGGAACAAAATGACCCTGGGTCATCTTTGATGATTGGCAGCTGGCCAGAATCAACATTACCACAGGTCTTCTTGTTATGTAGGAATCATAAACCCCTATTGATTTACCTTGTTGTTGTTGTTGTTGTTGTTAATCCTCACCCAAGGAAATTTTTCATTGATTTTTAGAGAGAGGGGAAGGAAGAGAGGGGGAGAGAGAGGGAGAGAGAGAAATATCAAAAGACACATCGATTGGTTGCCTCCCGCATGTGCCCCGACCAGGGCCAGGGATCAAACCTGCAACCGAGGTATGTACCTTTGACCAGAATCAAACCTGAGACCCTTCAGTCCATGAGCCGACACACTGTCCACTGAGCCAAACCGGCTAGGGCTAAACCCCTATTGAGTTAAGCCACTGTTTGTCAATCTTTCTGTTTTGTTTTGTTTTTTTTAAAGCTGATATCATCCCTAATGACACCCAGAAATTATCAATATTGGGGCCAGGATTTATTCCTAAGTCTATCTAACCCCTGACTTATTATTTCCTCTCCCCATGCCGCCACTGCAAATGGAATTTTTGCCTGTGAAGGACTCAACACTCCCTAAGAAATCTCTGAACTTCCTTCTAATCATGGTCCTCAAAGCGAAATGGCTTGAGTAATTCACCTTGATACCAAGCGGAGGAATTGCATGTGGTTTGAATATAACCAATGGTCCATGACTGACCCAAACCAATACATGCCCTTAGATTCTTACCACTCAAGGTGTGGCTCATGCAGCAGCAGCAGCAGCACCTTGAAGCCGGTTGAAAGTAGAATCTCCATCCCCATCCCAGTCCTACTGAATCAGAATCATGCTCTCAGGACCCACAGAAGCCTCGTGCTCCCTGAGGTTTGACAAGTAGAGCTCTAGTTCAATGGTTCCCAAGACCGACTGAGCATTGGAATCACCTAGAAGTCTACAACCAAACAAACTAACCAAAGCACGGTGTCCTGGGCCTCCCCGCAGCCTACTGAATCAGAACTCTGCTTGAGAAGGGACCCAAAACCACATCCCCAGTTCTTTCCGGTGTTTTGCTCAGAGACCACTCTGAGAAACTGATTAAAGCCACGGCCCTTCTCCCAGAGTCTATACATATACACACAGTTTTACACCCAATTTCAGGGATTCAGGGACGTCCACCCAGAGTCCTCCTCGGCCGTGTGAACTCCAGATCAGGAGCCCTGTCTCCACCTGTTTGGGCAGTTACAGAGATGCACTGGGAGCCTAATGAGAACAGGCAGCCCAGCTCCTGTCAGCGGGGCCAGCCCTGGTGAGTGCTCACCTGAGGTGGCTTATGTAACCAGCCAGAGCCCAGAGTCACAATTCAAGTATCAGCTTCCGCAGCAAGCACAGCGTTGTGCTCCCTGGCTTTCCCATCACCCCGGATTACAGAGCTTTTCACTTCATTTTCACCAAATTAAGCTAATTCACATGGAGGATGACTTCCTGCTCAACCACTGCCCACAAGGATGCCACAGAGGCAGGTGCCTCATTCAATTAGGAGGAGATTTTGAGAAGTACACGCAGAGCACACTCTTCAAAACAAAGTATTCAACATGCAGGGGCAGAGTATCCCTGCCTCCCCCAACCAACGGGGCAGATTAATCTCCCACCTACATGTTTCTCTGGCCACATTTATTGCAGCATATTTTTAAATATATATGTTTTAAAATTTATTTCAGAAAGGAAGGGAGAGGGAGAAATAGAAACATCAATAATGAGAGCGAATCATTGATGGGCGGCCTCTTGCACACCCCACACTGGGGGTCGAGCCTGAAACCTGGGCATGTGCTCTGACTGGGAATTGAACCATGACCTCCTGGTTCATAGGTCGACACTCAACCACTGAGCCACGCCGGCCAGGCTTATTACAGCATTTTGTCATGTAATTGATTTTTTGTTTTATCACACGGCAGGCTCCTGAAGGTTTTCATTACTGTAGTACTATACTTAGACCTAGCACAGGACCTGGTCAAAGTCGGCACTGAAAAGATGATGATAGGAAAGAAGGAAGGAAGGAAGGAAGGAAGGAAGGAAGGAAGGAAGGAAGGAAGGAAGGAAGGAAGGAAGGAAGAGAGGGAAGAAAGGTGAGGGATTCTGTTCTTTAAACATACTAAAATGGAAAGAAGAAGAAAAAACAAGCAGTTAGAGTCCAAAAAATTCAAGTGAAAGTTCTACCATGCACTAGATCAGTGGTTCTCAACCCTCTGGTCCTTTAAATACAGTTCCTCATGTTGTGACCCAACCATAAAATTATTTTCGTTGCTACTTCATAACTGTAATGTTGCTACTGTTATGAATCATAATGTAAATATCTGATATGCAGGATGGTCTTAGGCGACCCCTGTGAAAGGGTCGTTCGACCGCCAAAGGGGTCGCGACCCACAGGTTGAGAACCGCTGCACTAGATGATCACCATGAGAGCTCCATCAAGGCACTTGACCTTGAGTCTTGGTTTCCCCTCTACAATAGAGGTCCCTACGAGCACACACCTGAATTCCTGGTAATTGTGACAGTTGACCTGGAGAATACATGTGAACACATTTTCATAGAACACGGCCCTCAGACAGGGACAGTGGAAAAATGGGTCCCAAAATCTGGCCGAGCAGAGCTCCAAGTTTGGCTTCACCATGGCCAGCCATTTGACCTTGGGCAACTGTTATAAACTCTCTGCACTTGCTTCCTCATTTGGGGGTGGCAACAACTGCCCTCCCAGGAGCTCCAAAGGAGGCACTGAGACAACAGGCAAAGGGTGGGTGCCAGCCAAGCACGCATCCCCTTTCGCTTAAGCCCCCTGTCCCCCGTTGCTGGATGGCATATAAGTTTGTGGTTGGATAAAAAAAAACAAAACTGCTGTTTCAATAAACCTGATCAAGTTGTGTGGGAAAGCATGACCCAACAACCAGATCTATAATTAGAGGTTGGGGAAAGTGGGGTGTGCTGAGAAAATTCTCACCATACAGACCTCATAGCTCAGAGCCCTATAGAATAGAAAGCCTTCAAAGCCAAGTTTCAAAATTTTCTCACATGAGCACACTTCATTTGCCTCAATGAGGCAATAACTGAGTACTTTTAAGTATTTCCCCTTTCTTCCCCTCCCCCACCCTCCTCACTCACCCACTCTGCCTTCTTCACAGCCCCCAGTTTGGGCTATTTTCCTAGCCTCTGGCAAAGTTGTTCAGGGATTTGGGCCCAGAGTCCTGGATTGCAGTCCCAACTGCCACTTCCCAGCTGCATGACCTCCCACAGGTCAGATCACCTCATGGGGACTCCATTCCCTTTGCTTCCAGGGTTAGCCACTCCAGGCTGGCGTGGGGGCTGCTATCAGGATTCAGTGAGATGGTATCACTGATGTGGTGGAGGCTAGCGGGTCAGAGCTTCTCTCTTCCTCTGTGTGTGTCGGGGGATCCAGCTAGTGACGCTCAAATGGATCCGATTCATTTCTTCAAGAAGAAGGGGAAGTGAGAAAGCCTCAGACCCAAGCCAGTCTTGGATGGAAATCAGGGAGTGGGGAAAGCTCTTTACTGCAAACGCTTATGGAAACATCCTGGTCTTTTATAAGCCTCTGGCGCCTTCCACCAGGACTTTGAGGCTGATTCAGCCGGAAGGGCCAGCAGCTGTCCTCTTGATAGCTTGGTGGTTCTCCATTCCTCTCCGCCTGGTGTCCGTCAGGAGGGAGTTAGAATCAGCTGTTCAGGAAGAGACATCATTGGCCAGAATCATTCTCCCCACACCCCTAACTCAATTCAACCCAAACCATGGGAAAGGCCAGCATTGGGAAGAGCTGTAACAGCAAAAGAGCTCAGGGAGGCCTGTGATTGGCTCTTGTTGAGCCACCAAAGCACAGCTCTATGGGTGGTGGCCAGCGGCCCATGCGTGAGCCCTCCCAAGTTCCAGGCAGCTCACATGGAGCCCAGGCCCATATGCACAGGGGCTGTGAGGCCCTGTCTGGGATCTTATCCAGCCCCTTGGGTTCTCACAATGGGGAGAGGAGGAGGAACTCCTGAGGAGCCCCTGACAGCTTGCTGAGTGTGGTCTGTGTGGCTCAGTTCTCTGCATATGACATATGATATTCTGGGCTCTTTCACAGGCACTGTCATGTCACCTCTCCCCTGGGGTGGACCCTGCTGAACCCATTTTATAGATGAAGAAACTGAGGCCCAGGGAGGTGTGAAGTGCCCAAGTGAACTCAGCTGGACCATAGCAAACCCAGGTTTCAAATGAGTGTCTGTCTGACTTCCTTTCCACACCCCAAGAGCTGCCAGACACCAGCTCCCTGATCTGTAATGTGTCAGTCCTTCTCCACCCAAGTTCCTGGTGTCCTAGACCCAGCTTGAAGAGCAAATGGAAAAAAGCACATGGTGCCAAGCAGCAGAATACACTTGCTGGCAGGCGAATGGGGGTTTTCCTCCTGCACAGTTACGGGGCAGGAAACTAGCCTTCGCCTATGGTAGAACTAACCAGGGCTCCTAGAAGTCATCCCATAGACGAACAGGGCACATGCGCCATCCCCACCGATGCGTGAAATCTCTATGACTTCCAAAATTCACTAGTTGTCATTGATGTAGCCTCAGGTCTAGGAACTACCCTTCACACAGCCAACTTGTGCCAAACAAGTGCCCCTCCAAGGCTGCAGTTATGGCAGAGAAAAAAGACTGATTGGGCGAATGTAGCTTGGGCCTGTAGGCCAACACTCCAATGGTAGATAACAGGCTGGGGAACAGGGGGGAGGGGGGAGGACAAAGAATTCATCAGTAGAATGATAGAAAGTCCGTGGGTAAAGACAGAACTGCATTTTCTCACCATGCAGAGTGGATGCATAACTTCTCCCCCATTTTACTGTAAATAAGGGACTAGTACTATTGGTGAAATAATTTACAGCCCAATGTGCTCCACCGTAAGTGGCAGCTATGTTTACTGGCTATAAAAACATCTCTGAACACACTGACCTTCAGCAGATGAGCCCTGGAGTTTATGGCACTGAGAAATTGTTTTACTGCTCCAGCACGGGCAATATCATGCTGAACACCTGTTGGGGGTGAGAGGTGGGGGATCCAGCCCTCTGGAATTTCAGAAAAGTGAAACCCTCAGAAGAGCAAGGTATCCCCATTGTGAGCCAACCAGATCAAAGAAGCCACCAAAAAATGCCTCGCCAGAGCTGGGTTCATGGTGGACATCCAAGCTCAGTGTGAGCCACCTAAACTGGCCTCCACTAAGGACTGAGGCCTGCAGGGCACTACTGGAGCTGGGCAATCCTATTAGAGGCCCAGGGGATGGAGGTCAAGATAAGCCTTGAGAGAATGCCAAGGACCAAGCTGGGATCATCTAAAAAAAATTGGTCATTATAAAGGGCAGGAGCAAGATGAATATCAAAGATATATGAGGCAGGGTCTCCAGAGAAACAGGACCCATAGGCTACATAGATTGTAGATATGGATATGGGTAGAGAGATAGGTATAAGGAGATCAAATGTGCATCTCTTTCATAGACACCCTCACAGACACACCTAGAAATAATGTCTTACCAGCTATCTGGGCACCCCTTAGCCCGGTCAAATTGACACATAAAGTTAACCATCACAGATAGGAACTACAGCCAAAGGCCCAGCCCTAACCGGTTTGGCTCAGTGGATAGAGCGTCAGCCTGGGGACTAAAAAGTCCCAGGTTCGATTCCGGTCAAGGGCATGTACCTTGTTTGCAGGCACATCCCCAGCGGGGGGGTGTGCAGGAGGCAGCTGATCTATGTTTCTCTCTCATCAATGTTTCTAACTCTCTATCCCTCTCCCTTCCTCTCTGTAAAAAATCAATAAAATATATTATTTTTTTTAAAAAAGGCCCATAGTGAACAAATGTAGACCAGAAGCAAAGCAGTAAATGTTCAGAAAAGTGTTCATGAACCAAAGAAGCAGAGCATCTGCCTTGAATGGCAGCTGCCAAATGGTGTATGGATGAACTGAGTGGGCTGAGAAGAGCAGGTCAAGGGTAAGTAAAAACATTCTTTCTTGTTCACCCTTCAGCTTGCTTTGGGAAGGTATTATTTTTCCCATCAATGTCTTATGTACGTAGGCAGGTTTCAGAGAGGCCCCAGTACAGAGCTCGCTTCCCCCAAAAGCCATTACCAAACTATCGATGAGGATGACTGTGCCAGTCTCAGAGAGGCACATATCCCTTGTGTGTTCACCAGAAAGCTAAGGTGACATATGACAAAACCTCTAGAGTTTTGAACCACATTATCAGGCCCAGACCCTTGGAGGACAGACAGAGTACAGAAGATTAAGGAACAGCCAGCTAAAAAGCACACGTGGAGCGTCCCAAGCCCCTGAGGCGGTGATGAAATCGAGGACTGTGGACAGTTTGTTCACAAGAAGAGTTCTGGAAGAAGGCTTCAGGCTCAGCAAGTGTCCTGGCCAAATGAGGAAGAGCCGAAGGGGCTGGCCTGCAGTTGCCCAATACCCCAGGCCTCTGGGGAGAAATAAGGAGGAAGAAAGCCATTGTGTCCAGACCAATTTAGAAACCTAGAGACTTCCATTCCTGGTGTTTGTAATTCTGTGCCTAATTTTTTCTGTAATTGAAAGAAATATATTACTGTTGATGACCTGCCAGTTCTTCACACTCACAAGTATCATTGAAAGTCAGAGGGCCCCACCTTTTTGTAAATAAACAGGCAGAACAATATCTGAGAAGACATGGAGGTTGATGGTGAGAAGAAGGTCTTTCATTCTCGTCCTGTTCTCCCCAGTACGCACATCACATGCACACACACACACACCACATGCACACACCACATAGACAATACATGTACACACATGAACACACACCTGTGACTCCCCAAGCAAGGCTTATTCACCACCATAACCCAGCACCTAGCACTGGGGCTAGGATAATACAGTTACTCAGTGACTATTTGGCAAATAAGCTGATTAATGAATAAGGATATAAATAAAAGCTAGAAACTAGATACACAAGGAAGAGAGAGCGGGAGGAGTTCCAAGCAGATGCGGCTTAGTATCCTGCACCCAGAGAGCTCAGAAATCTATTGGCAATAACAAGACCGGACATTTGCATAACACTTTTCAAATTACAAAGCCCCTCCACATCCCATATCACTTTTGGTACTCACCGCACTTCCAAGAGGTAGGAGTCTTTGGCACAGAAGAAACTAAAGCCCAGAAAGGTCTGCCGGCTTATCCAAGGTAGAAAGAAGCAAAGCTAAGCAAGAACTGAGACTTTTTCCGTCAAAGCTTGAGCTCTGACGCCTCCTGGTCTATGGATTGGGACCCCTGGTCTAAGTCTATACTAATCAAGTCAGTGACTCCATCACAATTCAGGATTGCCAGAGAACTACAATGCCCAGCATTCATTCCTTTCCTCAACACATATGTCATGGGCACCTGTTATATCACAGGCTGTGTTTGAGGAGCTAGAGACACAGCAAGAAACAGGACAGACACAGTCCCTAATCCTCCGCAACCTGACGCACTGGTGGGAGAAATAGAAACCACGGGGGTAAATAAACATAAGCAAGGTACTTGTAGGCTGTGGTGAGTGCTGTGAGTGAGAGAAACAAGGTGATAGAATAGAAAATAGTTGGGAGAGCCCACTTGGATGGGAAGCTAGAGAAGCATCTGAGAAAGCATCATTTGAGCTCAGAGCTACAGATGAGAATGAGCCCGTCTTTAGGGAAGCGTGTGCCAAGTGTTGGAGGTGGTAAAAGTCCGGGTGCCAGGATGCGGAAGGAGGCCAATGTGGCTGGGGTGTAATGAGTGAGAAAGAAGAATCTTCCCGTAGACATAAATATAGATGTAGACGTAGACGTAGACGTAGACGTAGACGTGGACCATTTTGGTGTCGCCTGCCCAGCATCCCACCTCCTTCTCCTGGCAGCAGAATGTCATTTTCCTCTGAATAACTGCCTTCCATTATTCTTACTCCACAAGGTTTGAATGGTATTGATATACACCCCAGCCCCAGAAATGGGCACATCAATCATGCTTGAATGACCATTCCCTGCCTTCTACCCCTCCTCATTCCCATCAACTCACCCACCCACCCCACCCCCAGCGGGCCACCATGTGACTCCACCAGGCCAATAAACAAGACTTCCGCCAGAACCATTGGTAAAGAGACAAGTGTGAGCTGCTGGTGACCATCTCACTCATACAATTACACTGGCTGCTGAGTGGCAAACTGATTGAGGAGGGACAAAAGTAGAAACTGAGAAACCCACTGGAAGTCAGGAGAGCAGGAGTGAAGAGTCCCACTAAACAGGATCCAAATTTCTGAAGCAAGTGAATACACTGAAATGTGTGGCATCTATGCACTATATACCCTTCACAAATCCAGCTCACTTCATAGGGGGAGGCACCTCACTTTGCACGTGCTCCCTCCTTCTACCTGGGTCACCCTCATTCTCCAGGTCTCAGCTCACATGACCCTTTCTCAGAGTGGCTTCTAGGCAATCTACCCAAATGGATCCCCCCAAGTTTTTTCTATCCATCACTTTGCTTAGCCCTTCACAGCACGGTCACAGACCATCGCTGTCCTAGTATTTGTTTATCCTTTTGGTCTCTGTCTCCCCCAGGGGAATGAGTGTCCGCTTGAGGAGGATAGGGACTGTGTCTGTCCTATTCGCAGCTGTGTCTCTAGCTCCTAAACACAGCCTGGAGCACACGAGGTACTCAATAAATACAGGACGACTACCCTTTGACACAATAAGCCAAGCCCTCTCCTGATAATTACTCCAAAAAGGCAACTCAAAATAATTCTTGTAAGTAATATACAGATAGTGATTGCAAACTAACTGTCCAAAAGTAGGGGTCTTTAAGGAAATACTGGCATATCCACAAGGTGGTTACTGCAATGAGAAAGAAAATTGTAATTATTAAGGTTTAGAAAGGCATCCAAGGAAGGATAAAACATTGTATGGATCGCACCTATATTGAGAAAATTGTAATTATTAAGGTTTAGAAAGGCATCCCCAAATAATGTCAAGTGAGAAAGGAAGGATAAAACATTGTATGGATCGCACCTATATTTAAAAATGAGTATATACCTGTAATCAAAATCTAAACACACTGGTAAGTACAGGAAGGAAAGATGCAAAAATAAACAGGTGATGTGGAAGGAATACGAACCCAGGTTGTTTTTCAATAGTGCTTTTTATTTCCTTGCATGTGGATTGAACAATAAAGGGCAACATGGAGCTGAACAAAATGATCAGACTCAGAACAGAATGCTGTAGAAGGCTGGGCTGTAGGAATAATGCCAAGCACAGTGCTGTTGTGAAATTTCAACAGGATCCTAGACTTAAGAAGTGGCCGGCCCAGGTCTGGAATAAATTTTTGTTCCAGAAAATGTAGTAATAATAATGGTAACAACACTACAACTACAATAAAAGCAAAGTGCCGATAGACATCATGTTCTGAGGATAAGAGAATGGGCCCCACTGCTACCTATATGACCTTGGGAAAAATGTTTAGTGCCTCTATGCCTCAGTTTCCCCATATGTAAAAGGAGATGATGAGCGTATCTACCTTATATAGTTCTTATAAAGCTTCCTTGACTAAAGTAGCCCTCAGAAAACATCATCGCCATCATTGATCATCACCATCATCATCATCACCAAGCAGTAAGAATTATGAGAAACAAAACTTCAATCAGGCCTCCAATTACTCTGTCCCTTGATCTGGTTGATGCTGACTCTCCCTTCATTGTTGTTAAGTGAGTGCAGGGAAAAGGGCTTCAATGGAGAAAGGAGTGTAGAAAGAAATGAATCACTGGATCCTTCAAGAGAGGGGATTTTTTTTATTATTCTTATGTCACATCAAAAGGGCACTTATGGTTGCAAAATGGTTTGCAAGCACTGACTGGCTACTTGCTTGGGAAGCCGAGTTCATCTCCATTCTCTCCTGAAGTCCGCTGTGTTCTAGAGCTCCGGATCAAAGTGGAGTGGAGTCGGGAACAACTGAAGGAGCAGGAGGACGTACTTGATCCACAGCACCTCACTGTCATGCAACAACGGGGAATCAGACAACCATCTTCTCCGTCCTGTGTCTGATGATTCATTCCTCTCCATGTCACTTACATCGGCCTACTGCTTTTCATCCCCTCTTCCCAAGCGTCTTAGAGTGGGCCCTGGACATCCCATCCCCATCCTGCTTAGGGAAACAGGTTTACAGTCAAACTGTGTCTATATTTAAATTCTAGCTCTACATCTTCCTAGCTGTGTGACTTCGAGCAAGTTATTTAAACTCTCTGAGGCTGCTTCCTAATGAGGCGATTATGAAAATTAAATGAGATTTGGGGGTGGTGCTTAGCACAAGGCCTATGACATAGTACATATTCAATAAGTGGTTATTATTATTATTATTATTATTAAGACCAAGGGGATATCAGAGGCCAATTAGAAGTTGTAAAAAATGAAAGGAAAGGAGGAAGGGAAGGAGGTAACTTGACCATGTGCATCCCCAACATAAAACCTGCCCATCAATGCCTTTCCTTTATGGAATAAAATCCATCCTCTAGACACAGCCAGGCAAGGCTCCCCATGGCACAACCTGAGCCTCTCTCCCAGCTTCCCCTCTTGCTACTCTTAGCACGTGGGCACTCTGCTCCAGCCACACTGAACTCATAGCTGCTCCCTCAGATCAGTATGAGCTCTCAGGGCCCCATCTCTGTGCTCCCTCAGCCCTGTGCACCTTACTAGGGGGACGCTTCGCTACTGAGCTTTCAGAGTATGTCTGACAGTCCCCTCACCAGTTCCTGAGTCCATGCAGACTACTGTCTGATTCATGTTGATGTCCCTTGTACCTCTTGCTGAGCCCAATTCAATAAACACATGTTGATTTGAATGGAAATATAATAAAGCTGTTTGTTGTGTGGTAGAAACAATGCTAGTAAAAGGTACAAGACAGGAGTGAGCAATTGTCAGGGGCCCAGAGCACGGGCTCTGCACTTAAGCCCTGCTTCTTGCAACCAAGCCCAGCTCTACCCTGAAGGGTGGAGTCAAGTCTGCTGCCAAGGGGGAGGCAGGGAGGCAGGCAGTGAGCACAACCACACCTCATGCCATCGCTCTACATTGCTGGTTTTCCTCCCCTGAGAAAAGCAGAACGAGCAGCATGCCAACACATTGCCAAAATTACCATCCCCTCATGCCCCCTCTCCCTCCTGGTTCAACCAACATTCGGGGATGGAGGTGAGAAAGAATGACCAGATCCTATCGGGGGCTCTCCTCGGAGAAGTAAAAACACAACTTTCATGGACATGAGAATGAATGAAGGCCCTGGAATTACACTATCACAGTGTTGCTAGCTGCTAGTTCATTATATAAAAACAGATTTATTCCCCCAACTCACATCTTAGTTTTCCGCCAGAGATCACGAGCTCAAAGCTTTCCAAGCTCAAAGCCCTGTCCACCTTCAAGGACATTGTCCTGAAGAGTATTTGTTTGATAAAGACACAAGAGCCAGTGAAAGGACACTGGGACATGCACAGAACTGAGGATTGTCACCACTGCCACTAGGGTGGATCATAAAGGTGAGCAGATCCCCACGGAGATCCACTAACCACTCTACAGCTGAGACCCAGATACACCATGTACGGATAACCCTTTTATGCCTCAATGTGAACCGTTATAATTTTTTAACTGTGTAAAGGAAACACATAGCTATCACAGTTCCCAGTGTGAGGCTTTTGCTGGCCAACTCAATGGACACAGATCTTGAAACCAGAGCCACACGAACCTAGATTCTCCAGTGACAGCAGAAACAACCCTCTCCTTCCCTGACAATCTCAAATTAATTAAAAATATTGAAGGAACATATACACGGCCTCTGAGATCCTGAGAATTCTGTAAGTGAGTCTGGCATGTAGAACAACCGAAGTTTTGTCAATTAGAACATGACTTCCCAAAGGCAGGCCCCCTCTCCATCATATCCCCAGTGGCTGGCATATGGAAGGCACTCAGCAAGTGCAAATGCATGCATGCAGGAAAGAAGGAAGGAAGGAAGGAAGGAAGGAAGGAAGGAAGGAAGGAAGGAAGGAAGGAAGGAAGGAAGGG